>NW_026652283.1:113385380-113562059 GCF_009828535.3 Hylobates moloch
CTCTTCTTGTTGAATTGATCCCTTTACCATTATGTAATGGCCTTCTTTGTCTCTTTTGATCTTTGTTGGTTTAAAGTCTATTTTATCAGAGACTAGGATTGCAACCCCTGCCTTTGTTTTCCATTTGCTTGGTAGATCTTCCTCCACCCCTTTATTTTGAGTCTATGTGTGTCTCTGCACGTGAGATGGGTTTCCTGAATACAGCACACTGATGGGTCTTGACTCCTCATCCAGTTTGCCAGTGTGTGTCTTTTAATTGGAGCATTTAGTCCATTTACATTTAAAGTTAATATTGTTATGTGTGAATTTGATCCTGTCATTATGATGTTAGTTGGTTATTTTGCTCGTTATTTGATGCAGTTTCTTCCTAGCCTCGATGGTCTTTACAATTTGGCATGTTTTTGCAGTGGCTGATACTGGTTGTTCCTTTCCATGTTTAGTGTTTCCTTCAGGAGCTCTTTTAGGGCAGGCCTGGTGGTGACAAAATCACTCAGCATTTGCTTGTCTGTAATGTATTTTATTTCTCCTTCACTTATGAAGCTTAGTTTTGCTGGATATGAAATTCTGGGTTGAAAATTCTTTTCTTTAAGAATGTTGAATATCGGCCCCCACTCTCTTCTGGCTTGTAGTTTCTGCTGAGAGATCAGCTGTTAGTCTAATGGGCTTTTCTTTGTGGGTAACCCGACCTTTCTCTCTGGCCGCCCTTAACATTTTTTCCTTCATTTCAACTTTGGTGAATCTGACAATTATGTGTCTTGGAGTTGCTCTTTTGAAGGAGTATCTTTGTGGCGTTCTCTGTATTTCCTGAATCTGAATGTTGGCCTGCCTTGCTAGATTGGGGAAGTTCTCCTGGATAATATCTTGCAGAGTGTTTTCCAACTTGGTTCCATTCTCCCCGTCACTTTCAGGTACACCAATCAGACGTAGGTTTGGTCTTTTCACATAGTCCCATATTTGTTGGAGCACACCACAGCTCAAGGAGGCCTGCCTGCCTCTGTAGGCTCCACCTCTGGGGGCAGGACACAGACAAACAAAAGTCAGCAGGAACCTCTGTAGACTTAAATGTCCCTGTCTGACAGCTTTGAAGAGAGTAGTGGTTCTCCCAGCACGCAGCTGGAGATCTGAGAATGGGTAGACTGTCTCCTAAAGTGGGTCCCTGACCGCCGAGCAGCCTAACTGGGAGGCACCCCCGAGTAGGGACAGACTGACACCTCAGTCGGCCAGGGACTCCTCTGAGACAAAACTTCCAGAGGAACGATCAGACAGCTGAATTTGCGGTCTCATGAAAATCCGCTGAGCCAGGTGCGGGACACAATCTCCTGGTGTGCTGTTTTCTAAGCCCGTTGGAAAAGCACAGTATTAGGGTGGGAGTGACCCAATTTTCCAGGTGCCGTCTGTTACCCCTTTCTTTGACTAGGAAAGGGAACTCCCTGACCCCTTGCACTTCCCGAGTGAGGCAATGCCTCGCCCTGCTTGGGCTCGTGCACAGTGCGCTTCACCGACTGTCCTGCACCTACTGTTTGGCACTCCCTAGTGAGATGAACGCGGTACCTCAAACGGAAATGCAGAAATCACCCGTCTTCTGCATCACTCAGGCTGGGAGCTTTAGACCGGAGCTGTTCCCCTCCCACGTTCTTAACACTGTTTCCGAACCCTCCTTATAGCAAACCATACATTGGGTCACAAAGTCCAAATCTGTTTTATAAGATTTCCACCTTGAATGTGCATAATGCCCTTTAAAAATTAAATAAACAGTAAACATTCAGTTTTGTTGGCAGATCATTCTGAGTTGTGCTAAAATAAGACGCTGGAAGAATACACTTGCTTTCCAATAATAAGGGGAATGATTTTTAGGAAAAAGTAAATATCTTTGAACTTAAGAATCAACAGCCTAGTTATAAAAGTTTCAAAGAGAGTGCAAAAATTTAACCCTGTTGCCACCTACTATTTTCCCTGTCACATTTGTCTTAAAGCACACAAGAGAAAATCTGGTCACTCATAACTATGTACTGCTAACTAATACATAGTGTCTGCTTGGTATTGATCCTCTTCTATTCTGAGGTTCAGCTAAATTAGCTTTACAACATTTCCTGAAATATTACAAGATTTTCCATTCCAATCTAGTTAGTGAAAATGCCTGTTTGGATTATTAAGATGGATTTCTTTCCGGTTTCCCTACCTCTCCTTTTCAAAAGCAGAAATGGTCAGTTTAATTTTGTAAATGCGCAGCTGTATTTGAATCACATCCCTCCTCCAAAAACTCTGTGCACCTCAGTGCATACAAAATTGAGTAAAACTTGTTCATGTTAAATTTAAAGTCATTCATAAGATTGTTTCAGTACATATACATGCTCTTACTTTATACTACTCTTAATGATGGTCCCTACTGTATCACCGTCTTTTAATTTTCAGCCTTCATAAGCCCAATCAATTTAAGCATAATTGAACTCCAGGAGCTTAAATTAGAAGTTCATGTGATGATGTAGACCCTCCTTCCCTCTCTCTTGTTGATGAGTAAGTTAGTTGATTCAACTTTTAATACTTTTAATAACTTTAGTGTTCTGAAATTTTTACAAAAATAATTTTATTTAGTCATCTGAATTATGTATTTCCTTTTTTCCTTTCCTTTTATTTTTGTTATACACCCTGTATTTCTCCTGTGAACTTCTTTTTTAAACATTTTTAGTTTAGGTGCAAGGATACATGTGAAGGTTTGTTACATAAGTAAGCTTGTGTCATGACGTTTGTTGCACAGGTTATTTCATCACCCAGGTATTAAGCCAAGTACCCAATAGTTATCTTTTCTGCTCCTCTCCCTCCTCCCACTCTTCACCCTCAAGTAGACCTCACTGTTGTTTCCCTCTTTGTGTTCCCAAGTTCTCATCATTTAGCTCCCACTTATAAGTGAGAACATATAGTGTTTGGTTTTCTGTTCTTGCACTAGTTTTCTAAGAGAAGTAGCCTCCAGCTCTATCCATGTTCCCACAAAAGACATAATCTTGGATTCTTTTTTATGGCTACATAGTATTCCATGATGTATATGTATCACATTTTATTTATCCAGTGTATCCTTGATGGGCATTTAGGTTGATTCCATGTCATTGATTTTGTATCCTGAGACTTTGCTGAAGTTGTTTATCAGCTAAAGGAGCTTTTGGGCTGAGATGATGGGGTTTTCTAGATACAGAATCATATTGTCTGAAGAGATAGTGTAACTTTCTTTCTTCCTATTTGGATGGCTTTCATTTCTTTATCTTGCCTGATTGGTCTGTCTAGGACTTCTAGTACTATGTTGAATAGGACACAGATGAGGAAGCTGAAGTTCCAAGAGACCAGGTCGTTTCCTCCCTGAGGAGTGGTGAGAGAGGGCATCCTTGTCTTGTGCAGGTTTTCAAGGGGAATGCCTCCAGCTTTTGCCCATTCAGTATAATGCTGGAACTTGTACAAGTTTATGATTTCAATCACGGAATGTGCAGGACATTCTTATAAGATATACCATACTTACAGCGTTAATGTATGGGTTCAATATACTCTTCACTCTTCTATAAATTATTTTTTCTTGCTTACTTTTAAAAATGACACAGCATCTTTCTTTCTGAATTCATATTCAAATAAACAGACACACATTTATTCCACAATTTACTTTTCAGTATTTTTTATAAATCTTACTTAGTATGGAAGTTTGTCAATAATCATTATATTTCACCATTCTTTTATTTGAGAAGATCATTTGAACTTTGTGCATAAGTATAATCTTCTAGTCTTTGGGGTTAAAAATTCTAATTCTATTTTTTTAGTCTGCTTTATATCTAAAAATCAGCTTAGTGTCCTAGACGACTAAGTTGATAATTTTGAGTAATGTTTTTTGACAAATTTTCCAAGAATGCAACATTGTAAATAAATAAATGAAAATAATATGATGAAATTATTTTTAAGTAACAGTGACAGAAATATGAGAGTCGATAGAATTGTGAAGAATACATAGAAAATGTGACAGAAATAATAGTCAAACATTAAAAACTGTAAAACTTTCCTCAGGCAAAGAAACCCCAGGAAGTAAGGTTAGGACACAATCTGTAAGTTTCCAGGCAGGAAAGAAAAAATAATTAATCTACAAGAGAGACAGAAATTAAGCGGGCTGCAGACTTCTCAACAGCTGTAACTGTCAGAAGACAATGGAGAACTATATGAAAAGTTTTAAAACAAAAAATTACATCTTTCTTGGGTAAAGACAGTAGGAAAACATTTTTGTTTAAATAGGAACTTAAAAATATGCGTGTTCTTTTTTTAAGGTACTTAAATTTGATGACCAGCAAACTGAGATATTGGACAAAATTCAGAATCTGAGAAAACAAAACTTATACCATAGAATACCTGGCTCTAAGCACCCAAATCAAATAAGCAACAATATAGATAGCTATCCTATTGTTAGTATAGTTACAGTTGTTGAATACAAATGTTAAAAATTGATACTTCAACAAAATATTCTCATTTAAAAAATAGTCACCCAGTCTCTAGAATCTATGAACATGTACAGGGAAGTTGTTAGACAAGAAATAATAAGAAAATGAGTAAATAGATATCCTCCCTTCCTTTGTGTATGTTTTTCTGCACATGCCAAAAGTACTTAATACAATAAAAGCAAATTATTCAAGACATTGAAGTCTACCTCAAAAATATGACCCCAAATGGAAGCAAAAAAGAGAAAGAAAGCAAAATGTAAACACTAAAGCTGAGTAAAAATATAACCTGTGACAGTAAAACTAAAATTTAAAGAATGGTTTGTCTCTGAAAGGAAAGCAGGTGATGAGGCAATGAGCTAACCAGAGATTGCCGCAACAGGTCTCACCTCAAGCATGGAGGGCCTGTGATAGGGAACCAACCAAGTGGCCATCATAACCCAAAAGACATGTGGGAGAACATCCCCCTGGATGTACAAGTAGGAATCACAAAACGTCTGACAAAGGCCAATATCATGAGAGCCAGTAGACTCTGCAGATAGGAGAAACCCTCACGGAAGAAATAGAGATAATAGTGGACAGTAAAGCAAGTATATTTAATACCCTAGTAGAGGCAGGGGGCGAGTCAGATCTATTATCTAACAAGAACACATTTTAGTTCAGTGAAGTGCAGAAATTAGTGGTAAAATAAAGAAAATTTAGAAATATAAAACCTAAGTTTTTGAAATTACATATTAAAGTGGGCTAAATAAATGAGCTATTACTAAATCAAGACAAAACAAACTAGATGGGTGATGTTCCTGAAGACAGAACAATGGGAGATAGGGAGCAAGTATGAAGAAAAAAAGTTCAGCTCTATTAAATGTATACACACACACACACACACACACACACACACACACACCCCATGATATGTTTTAAAGAAGTTTGAGAAAAAAAAATAGACACTAAGTAACCTGTTAGAACTACTACCTTGAATAGGATAATAACAGTAGCAAAACATAGTACCAAAAAATGATGGAGTAGAGGAGAGTGCACAAAACATTTCATACCCCTGTCCGGAAGTACAAAACTCTTGTAACAAGGGCATCTTGTTTCCTGCAAGGATATATCCTTAGAGAAGGCATTAATAAAAATACAAACTCTTCCCAGTTAAAATGGCTTTTATCCGAGAGATAAGCAATAACAAATGCTGGCAAGCATGTTGGAAAAAGGGAACGCTTGTACACTGTTGCTTGGAATGCAAATTAGTACAACCACTTTGGAGAACAGTTTGGAGGTGCCTCAGTAAATTAAAAATAGAGCTATCATATGATCCAGCAATCCCACTGCTAGGCATATACTGAAAAGAAAGGAAATCCGTTTATCACAAGGATATCAAAAACTCTCATGTTCACTGCAGCACTATTAACAATAGCCAAGATTTGGAAGCAACCTACATGTTCATCAACAGATGAATGAATGAAGAAAATGTGGTACATACACACAATGGAGTACTATTCAGCCATAAAAAACAATGAGATCCTGTCATTTGCAACAACGTGGATGGAACTAGAGATCATTATGTTAAATAAGTTAAGCCAGCTATAGAAAGGCAAACATTGCATGTTCTCATTTATTTGTGGGATCTAAAAATCAAAACAATTGAACTTATGGACATAGAGAGTAGAAGGATGGTTACCAGAGGCTGGGAAGAGTAGTGGGGGAGTGGAAGGAAGTTAGAGATGGCTAGTGGGTGCAACAAAACTAGAAAAATAGAAAAATGAGTAAGACTTAATATTTGATAGCACAACAGAATGGCTATAGTCAATAGATAATTAATTGTACATTTTAAAATAACTTAAAGAGTATAATAGGATTGTTTGTAACACAAGAATAAAACCTTGAGGGGATAGATACGTCATTCTCCATGATGTGGTTATTACACATTGCATGCCTCTATCAAAACATTTCATGTACCCCATAAATATGTATCTCTAGTAGGTACCCACAAACATTAAAAATTAAAAAAATACAAATTCACATCTAAGAGGTGAGGAAGTAAACTGATAAAACCAGAGTTTAATATGGAAAAAGAAATTTTTGGGATCAGAAACCCTGAGACCACAATTCACATAATTGAATATCAAGTAAGTAACTTAGAACCAGTCAGAATAGAAGGGTTTTGAGCACAGCTGAAAAGTGAATATAAGCATGATAAAAATGCTTGGGATAGAGAGAGGCAATAGATGCATAATTAACATAATTACAGAGAAGCTGTTATATAAGAACAGCGGAAAGAATATATCTGCCGTAAAAAGCAAATACTTATTTCTAAACTAGGGAATCTAATAAATGGAACAAAAGTTATTGTCATATGTATTAGAGAGAAAAACACTATTTAAATTAAATAACTTTCTCTGCAGAATGAAAAACAAATTGGAGGAACAATATACAGGACACCATAATACAATTTTATATTAAGATACATCTGGATTATTAGTGATATGCGGGGATAAAGAAAGAATCTTTCAAGTAACTAGGCAGAAATAAAACAAGTCCTACACAAAAGGAAAAAAGTCAAGTTTACATGATTTTTTATAGTGTCTTTCAGTTATGAATAATCAAGTAGTATCTAGACATTCTGAGGGAAAGAAATTATTACCTAAATCTATTAAACAGAACAGGTGACCCTTGAACAACATGGGAATTGGGGGTGTCAATCCCCTACTCAGTAAAAAATCCACATGCAACTTTTGATTCCCCAGACATTTAACTACTAAAAGTTGACTGGAAGACTTACTGATAACATCAACACACATATTTTGCATGTTATATGTATTGTATACTATATTCTTACAATAAAGTAAGCTAGAGAAAAAAGAATGATTAATAATAAGGAAAATAAAATATAAGTGAAAATAGATCTTCATAAAGGTCTTCATCGTCATCATCTTCACACTGAGCAGACTGAGGAGGAGGGGGAAGAAGTTGAAGCAAATCCATATATAAGTGGACCTGCGCAGTCTCAACAAAGTGCGTTTTGTGTTCAAGTTCAAAGGCAATAAGCAGACATTCTCAAAATTTCTTCATCTCCTGCCCCCGTCATACTTCCTTCTTTTCTTCCTCTTTCCTTTCACAATGTTTCTACACACCTACTATGTTCTGTGAACTATTCTAGCAACTAAAGATTAAGTGGTGAACAAAATAAGGGTCTGCTCTCCTGAAAAAATTCATGTGTGTGTGAGACACACAATAAACAAGTGATAAATATAATATTATACAATTGTAAATGTTGACTTTCACAGACTATTAATGTTATCAAGAAAATGGAGCCAAGTTTAAGACCAAGAATGATGACTGGTGACTATTTTTGATTGAGTGTTTTGGAGGGGACCTCCTTGGAAAGATGGCATGTGAATAACCGAAGCGTTTAGCAGCCTTACACAGATCTGGTGAGAGTGAATTCCAGGCAGAACGAACAACAAATATAATGTCTCATTGCAGGATAGATGCTTGGCCATTCAGAACAGTTTGGAAGCGTGGAAGGAGATGACTGGTATAAGACAGAAGTTGGAGAGGAAGACAGGAGTCAGATCTTGTGTGTGTAACTGTGGGGCAAGTCATGCACCTGTTTCCACCTCTGTTGGTGATAGCGGGGGAGTCCGTTTCATGGAGAATAGCAAATAGCATAATGCTGCCATCAGGAACAGCATTCCCAGGACATCCAGCTAACTCCATGGTTCAGAGTATCCAAGAAAGACACAACTGCAGACATGGTGTAGAGCAATGCTTTGCTCACATACAGAGGCAGGGCCAGATCAGCTTCCATTGTGGCTGTGGGTCTGCCATGGCCAGAACAAGCTCCTTCTACAGCCTGCCTATTCTCTTGTTTTGCAGGAGAAGGACTTCATAGTACACAGGTACTAGTGGGGTTGACGAGGTGCCATATGACACCTACGCTTAAGTAGAACAAAGGAACACATATTGAAATCAGTAGAAAGTAAGACGTTCCCGCACATGGCCGTAAGGCCAACACAGACTGTGAGTGCCCTTTCTGTCTTGGTAAAAAAATGTCTCCATCTCCAGGACCATTCTTGTGCAGCCCAGCATTATCAAAAGACTGCATGCATGTGACTGCCTTTCCCAACAAGAGAGATTTTCTAGGACATGGTAAAATAATTTTATTTTCTTTTGCATGTAATGAGTAGATATTGGATGAGTTTGAGCTGAAGAATGTGGTGTTTTGCTTAACATCTTAAAAAATTCCTCCAGATTATTTCAATATGAGAACAATATTTTAGTAAGGTGGTGATCAAGTTAAGTGGCTAGATTTTTAATGTCCAGAACAGGGCGTAGGCTCCTGGTAAATAGTTACTGAATGAATTAATGAATGTGAAAGATCTTTATGGAGGAAATCACGACATTTCAGTGAGAGACGTTAAAAAATATTTGCCTAACATCACCATTTCCTAAGTTAATGCCGTCATATTGTACAATCCACTAACCCTCTTGTCAAAATCATCTCCCATTTCTATCACTCCCTAAGATTTCAGCACCAGGGCTACTCTTTCTCTTGTGACACTTTTATTTGTTGATGACTCTTCTAATAATTTGACTTCTCAATAATTTGGTCTCCTCTCCTCATATCCACTCATTGACTTCAATTACCCAGACCTGTCACACTCTAAAACTTGTCATTACACAGAAATTCACCATCTCTATAATCAAAATTTCAAGGATTTCAATCTCCAACTATTACATCTTACCTCTCAGTTCAATTCCCCTAGTTCACTGACTCCAGGAATTTTTTTACACTGCTAGATGTAATTTCCATTCATACTATCTTCTTATCACTGTCTCTCATTGCTTCATATCCCTAATTTCATCTGTTACTTTAAATTGCACAGATAATCTTTTAATAATTCCCATATTCACTCTTTTGCTCTTTTCTGCTTCCATCATACTCTCCTAGTGAAATACTAATTCTAATTAAATGTATTTCTCCATTTACTCTGTTCCTGCTCGAAGTCACTGAACTTGGTTAGAAATAAACACATACGCATGGTGATTGAATTGACTTTAAATGCATCATTAGTTATACCAAGTGAGCTAAGAGTCTTACAAATACACTTCTCTGTCACTCATTTAGAGGGTTATTCCACATCTTCATCCCTTCACTCCTTTCAATTCGTCATTCTCAACTTACAACCTTACTTCCTATTTACTGACAGAAACAGAAATAATCAGAAGAAAAATTTCATAAGTTCCCATTACCACATATACTGCCACCATCTGACCTGCAGTGGTCAAAGAATAGCTCCGATTTTTCTATTATTATAAATAAGCTCTCACTACTGCTATTTAGGGCTAATTGCTCCACTTGGACGTTAGATGAATTCTCTATCTCACTTATTCAAGAAGAATATACAGATACAGCTATTTTCTGCTCTACCAACCATGACATCCATTCTCCTCTACAGGATTGTTCTTAATATGCAAATATGCCTGAGTCTCACTTAGAAAATAATACCCTGTCTTATTTGGGTAGGCGAACTAGATTGTAACAAGCAAAAGACTACCATTGTTGATAGGTAGAAAATCTAGGAAAACCTATAAATATATCACAAGCTATCATCAGAGAATCACAGAAGACAATGGGAGACCAAGATTGTAAACATGGGCGAATCTTTAAGAAATGAGACAAGAATGTGCTGCTGCTTTTCTTCTGGGGCTTCTGTCAATTCCGGACATTTGTTGTAGGCTCAGCATTTGGATTTAGCCAAGACAGAAGATTGCTACCTGGAGCTTCTAGTGAGCATAAAGACGTGAAAGGGCAAAATTCCAAAACTGTGGGCCTCAAGCAAAGAGACAGTATGTCCCTCAAGATTTATGCTAAGTTGTAAAGCTGTGTGGGGTAAGCAGCTAATGAGTTAAGATAAAATCATTCTGAAAAGCAGAGCAAAATTTCTCAGTCTGGCAGTGATTAGGATACAAAGAACCTCCGAGGGAGAAACCCTGGGAATACAGCAAATAAAAGACAAAAGTGTTGGAGGTGGTCATGACTTGATGCTGCCTAAATACCCAATCATCAAGTGAAAATGTAGACTGGGGGAAAAAAAAAGACGTTTATACTGTTTGTAAGACACATTTTACATATAAGGACACAAAACACTAGCAAATAAATGTAGAAGAAGAGATATCACAAAACACTAATGACTAGAAAAGTTGTCACTATACTAACCAACAGACAAAACAAACTTTAAGGCAGGCAGTGTTTATAGAGAAAAAGAGATATTTCTTAATAATGAGGGTCAGTTCACAAGGAAGATAGCATAATTTAAAATCTTCATATCCCCAAAAATATAATTTCAAATGATATAAATAAAAATTATACCGAACTATAAAGGGAAATCCTGGGGGAATTTCTGATAGATGATAAAGATAGAAAAGCTATAGAAAGTCTGTCCATGCACGTAAGAATGATCTAATTGACAAATCTGGAATACTGTAACCACCACTGCAGTAACTACAAATCCCTTCAAATACTCATGGAACATAGGTGGTGAAAGTGATTATCCACCCTAAAGAAATCTCATAAGTCTCCAAAGAATTGAAATAATAAATAGTATATTCTCTGAAAATAGTGGAATTAATTCAGAAATCAATTCAAAAACAATAAAAAAGAAAATTAGAAAATGCTCACTGCCTAAAAACTAATATACCTCTAAATAATTCCTGAGTCAAAAAAGTCACTGGAAAATTAGAAAATAGTTTGAACTTAATAATTATAAAAATGTTACGTAACAAAATTTGTGAGATGCAGCAAAAGCAGTATTTACATAGAATTTTATAACCAGAAATGAACATGTAAGAATGGAAGGTTGAAATCAAATGAACTAACTTCAATCTCAGAAAGTTAGAATAATAAATAGTATACCCAATCAATAAAAAAAGGATTAATAAAGATAAGAACAGGAATTAATTTAAAAAACTCATACAATTTATAACAAAGAACATCAAGAAAGCAAAAACGATGATGTTGTAAAAAATTAACATCACTTTATAAAATCTCATTCAGGCTTATCAAGGAAAACAATACTCAAATTACTAACGTAATAAATGAAAGTGAAATATCAAAGTGGATCCTGCAGACAGTGAAAACTAATGAGAGACATATTCTGCTTTCATTTGGTGGATACAGTTCACTATTGGAACATCCATCCTGATTCAACATAGAGAATATTCGATATACGATTTCTGTACTTTCACACAAAGTGTTAATAATATATAATTTAAATGTGTTAATTATTGCATATTTCTGAAGTAGGAAGAATAAAAAATTTTACATAAATACATTTGTGATGACTAATTTAGAACAGATACTAATTTATTGTAACTGATTTAATGGAACAAATAAGTTGTTATATTTATGTAAACTGAAATATGCATATAATGTTACCAAGCCAAAGCCAAGGATTTGTGCACCTTGATAATAGTCGGATCATGTAATTTTGAAACAAAAGAACAGAATAATAGATTCTTTTCTCACAAAAGTATTCTGTACTTCAAGTATAAAACAGGAATAAAGATGATATGGTTCTGATCACACTGGAAACATTCCATTGATACATAGTGGATAGTCTAACAAAATGTGTTAGTCAAACATAAGTAAAATGACAGGCGTATAAGATCCTCAGAACTCCTTGTGAATGATCAACTATGTTTTGGTAAAGTTGTGTTCAATCTCACTACTGAACATTTATTAAATCGTTCATTTCTATTCAAATTTAATCTGTTGTTATCTTAATTTTATAAATTAAGGTGCTAATGTGTCATAGTAATAATGCAGTCCTTCTGTTTGCTTTGATATATGTCGTTCTCTCACTTTAAAGTTGTTCGGAAATACTTGTAATATCAATTTATAATGTTAACTGTGCTTTACAACGTACTAGGTCCTGGAGACAAACTAGTGCAGAAGGCAGCCAACCCTGTCCTCACAGGACTTTCAGAATGCTCTCAGTCTAGAACATGATATATTCAGGGTTTGTCAGAAGGTTTTTCCTCATACAATAAGGGAGCTGTTATTTTAAAAACCAGAACATGGAAGTGAGAAGGCCTGAGATCTAATCCTACTCCTTCACCTTAAAGATTATGTGATTATGAAAGATTCCTGTTTCCCACTGTTCTTTTCTTATTAAAAAGACAAAATTAGAAGTTCTCACACTGACTTCTACAGAGCTCTACGTGTTCTGTGGCTGCACTTCCATGGCCAGTCAGAGTAAGGGCCTACTGAGCTTTGCTCCAGCCCAGTGTTGTCTCCAAGGAGCTTACGGCCTAAGAGCAGGCACAGGTATCTGCAAGTAAATAAAAGAGTTAAGATCCAGAAACAGAGATGGAAGAGAAAATGACATATAGGTGGCAGTTGAAACTTTACATGAAAAATAATTACAAGTTAAAAGATTTGCTGAATTCTTGCCAAGATATTAAAAGAATCTCAGAATCATTAAAAGAATTATATGTTTGAAATTATAATTCATTAAAAGAATATATGTTTATAATATAATATATAATTAAAAGAATATGTTTATATATAATATAATAATATATATTAAAAGAATATATGTTTGAAAATTATAATGAATTTTTTACAAAATTTATTTTAGATTTTAAATATTGATTTATTACTGTAATGATTAATGTTATGTGTGAACTTGACTGGGCTAAGGGATGCCCAGATAGATGGTAAAACATTATTCCTGGGTGTCTCTGTGAGAGCGTTTCTGGAAAAGATTACCGTTGAATCAGTAGGCTGAGTAAAGATTCACTCTCACCTACTTGGGTGGGCATTATGCAATCTGTTGAGGAGAGCAAAACTTGGATAGGACAAAAAGAGAAAGGGCAAATTATTTTTCTTTTTGAGCTGGCACATACATCTTCTTCTGCCCTTGCATATTATTGGACCTCCTGGTTTTTGGGCATTTAAACTCTGCAACTTACACCAGCATCCCCAACCCCACTTAGTTCTCAGGATTTTTGATTTAGACTAAATTACACCACTGCTGTCCTGGTTCTCCAGCTTATAGACTGCAGATAGTGGGTCTTCTCAGCCTCTGTAATTGTGTAAACCAATTCCCATAATAAATTACATATATATATTATATATATATAAAATGAATGTATACAGGCATATCCAACTTACTGTGGTTTGACTTGTAATTCTTCAACTTCGTGATGGTGTGAAGGCGATATGCAGTCAGTCACAACCGTACTTCTAATTTTGAATTTTGATCTTTTCGATGCTAATGATAGGTGTATTAAATATATTTTTGGCTTACAATATTTTCAACTTACAGTGCTCCTAATAAGTTGAGGAGCATCTATATATATTTAATTTTATATGCATATATATGTGTATGTATATGTGTATATACATACACACACACACACACACATACACACGCAATCTTCATTCTGTTTCTTTGTTGAAGTCAGACTAATAAAATAATCACAGTTTCTATTGCTTCCTAAAACGTGAGGCTACTTAACAAACAGGTGTGAATCATTCACTCCAAACAAATGCCACAGCATCACACATGATGTGGGATGATGAACAGGCTTTGCAGGATAGTGGGAAAACTTACAAGCCAAAGTTGGCAAAAGAAGGTTCTTTTTCCTTGTTATCACCCAGTAAAGCACCCTGCCTGCTTGGGAAATCTGGTGGATTTACAGTTTTTTCCTGTATTCCAGAAAAGAAATCCACTCCTGTGTCATTCTTCCTTCTTAGCAGGCAAGCATGAGAGTGACACTGGAATGAAGCTGATAAGTTTAACATGAGGCAGTCCTGATCTGAGTGTGGGCTATTTACAGGACTTTTCTGAGCACTCTAAATGATACAAATTTGAGGACCATGGTGCTTGTGGGAAGTTACTGACTCTCCTATTAGACAACAGCAACCAACTGGCATAATGACCACCTTAAATGAAATGAATTAAGAGAAAAATGGTCTCATTAAAAAGATTGTTGTATATTTGTTAATGAAATTTTACAGCCATGGAAATGTAAAATTAGAAGGGAGTTTGGAGATTGAATTTCCTTCTAAATAAAATATTAATTTTACATATGAGGTGTGTGATTCAGAAGTAGTAACTCCTCAAGATCACACAGCTAGTTAGGATAAAAGACCAGCTAAGACCCTGTGGTAAACTCTTCTAACATGACACATGCCATAATGCCTCTTGAATGTTTTGTGCTTTCTTTTCATTACTTTCTTTCTATATAACATTTTTCTAAATTATAGTGAAGGAATAGTAAATATTCAATGGGGAGCATATGTATAAGCATTTACATAACTGTTGAAAAACAAATAGAATCATAAAAACTCTTTTCCTCAGTCTGTCTTAGAACATTACCAGAAACATTATAGATGTATTTAGACCCAGATAATACTGAAAGTGTGTGTTTTTGGAATTGTTTTAGGGAGTGTAATGAGATGTTGAAAGATGAGTCGTGTAACTAAAGGGTAATTCCTTTGATAATTCAGACACGATCACATCCTTGTCTTGCTTAATTCCTGCAGTGGCTCTCTCTGTGGTTCTCCCCAAACCAAAGAGGAGGTGCTCCTGAAGGTCCAAGGATGTAGAAGACCCTTGCCCATACCAAACACCAAATTTTTTCCCACATTGCTTTAAAGAAACATATTGTTAAAAGAAAAACGTGAGACTCACTTTTCCTCACATATATAATATATGCTTTTTACATAAAAAGAATTTTTATCTAAATTTTCAAGAAATCTGTCATTTACAAATTTAGTTTGATACATTTTTGCCTATCTTCAAGTCCTGATTTGAGAAGGTTTAGCAAAAGATTACAGTGCCCTTCGTAGTTTTTTTTTCCTGCATGTTTCTACCATCTCTCAATCCTCCTCTATTATTCCTATTCCACATTCACAGCACGGTTTATGCATTTCTATGTGAAATTCCTTGAATGTGACATTATATTTCCAACCCTGTGTGCATGAAATTTTTCTTCCGAGAATGCTTTGGAAACAACTTCTGTCTCCTGAATGTCAGGAGTATTCTTTACTATACAAATTCTTATTTATCCTTCAATGCTCACTTTTCGGATGTACAGCCTCTTCCGTCTAGGCAAAATTAATTATGTCGTCCTCTCTGCTCCATAGCAGTCTGTGCATACTTCTATTAAAACTCTATTATAACTTCTTTCCCACTACTTGCTTAAGCACATAAGAAAAAGAAATATATTTCCGGAATCTCTGATTTACCAACAGGTAACATAGTGACCAGGAGTTACTTAGCACTCAATATATAATTTCTATTAATATAATTTGATTTAAAAAATAAGTTTACAAACAACTAGGAAGCAACTTAGAAGTATAATTAATATTGGAGAGTCTCAGGTAAGAAGGAATGAACTGAGAAACATTTTCAGTATATTACAGGCCATATATTTAAAAAATTCGCAGAGCTAACATCATAATCAATGGTGAAAAACTAAAAGTTTTCCCCTAAGATCAAGAATAAGACAAGGATGTTCCTTTCACTTCTATTCAACAAAGCGTTGGAAATTGTAGCCAGAGTAATTAGGCAAGAAGAAAAATGAAAGGCACTACATTGTAAAGTAAGAAGTAAAATTACCTCTCTTCACAGATGACATCATCTTGTGTATAGAAAATCCTAACGTTTCTCAAAAAAGCTGGCTGGAACTAATAAATTAATTCATCACAGTTGCAGGATACAAAATCAACGTGGAAAAATTTGTTGCTTTTCTACAAAGTGACAATGAACAATTTAAAAAGGAAGTTAGGAAAACAATTCCATTACAATAGCATCAAAAATATTTAGTAATAAACTTAACCCAGGAGGCAGAGGACTCCTACACTAAAATCTATAAAATGTTTCCAAAAGAAATTAAAGAAGACACCAATAAATAGCAATGTATCTTTTGTTAATGAATCAAAAGATTTAATGCTGAAGTGCCAATAGTTTGCACAGAGATCTACAGATTTAATGCAATCCCTATTAAAATATCAACCATATTTTTTGAAGGAGTAGAAAAAGAAATCCAAAAGTTTATGTGGAATCTCAAGGGATTTTGAATGGCAAAACGAGTCTTGAAATAGAACAAAATTGGAGGAGTCACACTTCCCAATTTCAAAACTTACTGCAAAGCTACAGTGATAAAAACAGTGTGGAACTGGCATAAAAGCAGAGATTTAGACCAATGCAGAGTCCAGACATAAACCCTCACATATATGGTCAAATGATTTTCAGCAAGAATGCCAATATCATTCAATAGTAAAAGGTATTCTTTTCAGTGAATGGTGCTCAGAGAACTGGATGTCCACATACAAAAAAAAATAAAAAATAAAATGAAGTTGGACTCTTCCCTTACATCATACATAAAAATTAATTCACAATGGGTCAGAGGCCTAAATGTAAGAACCAAAAAACTCTTACAAGAAAACATGGCGGGAGGAGATTCATGACATTGGTGTTGGTAATGATTCTTGGATATGTCATTAAAAACACAGGCAAGAAAAGAAAAAAATAGGTAAATGGAACTTCATCAAAATTAAAAGCTTTGTGCATCAAAAGACACCAACAATAGAGTTAGAAAATAATTTCCAAATTGAAGAAAAAAATGCAAATTATACATCTGATAGATTAATATCCAGAATATAAAGAATTCCCACAACTCGACAACAAGCAACCAACCAACCCAATTAGAAAATAGGCAAAGGACGAACAGACATTTTTTCAAAGAAGATATAAAAATAATCAATTAGCTCCTGAAATGTTGTTCATCACTAATCATTAGGGAAATGCAAATCAAAACCACAAGATACCACCTGGCACACATGAGAATAGCTATTATTTTAAAAATAGAAAAGAAAAGGACAAGTGTTGACAAGGATTTGCAGAAACTGCTTTTACAGTGTTGGTGGGAATATAAAATGGTGCAGCTGCTGTGGAAGACAGTACAGAAGTCCTTTGAAACTTACACAGAATTACCAAATGGTGCAGCAATTCCACTTCTAAGTATGTGCTCAAGAGGATTGAAAGCAAAGAACTGAACAGGTATTTGCACACAAATGCTCTTAGCTGCTTTATCGCAATAGCCATAAGTTGGAAACAACACAAATATCCTTTAATGGATGAATGGATAAACAAAATCTAATACATACAATATAATATTTTTCAGCCTTAAAAATATCAAATTGTGATATATGTTACAGCGTGACTGAACCTTGAAAACATTATGCTCAGTGAAATTAACTAGATACAAATGGATGAACGTTGTATAATTTCATTTATATGAGGTACTCAGAACAGTCAAATACTAAGAGATGAAAAGTAGAATAGTAGTTGCTAGGGGCAGTAGCCACTAGAGGTGAGAAGAATGGAGATCTATTGTTTAATGGGTACAGCGTTTGGGTTTGAGAGGATGAAAAAGTCCTAGAGATGGATAGTGTTGATGGTCACACAACAATGTGAATATGTTTATTACCACTAAATTCTAAACTTTAAACATGTTTAAGATGAATTTTATTTTATATATATTTTACCAAAATAAAAAAATGAATTGATTCAAATCTCAAATCGTAGAATTTTACAAGTGTGAACTCTACAGCTGTAAAATAGAAATATTCCGACGAGGTATTCCATACAAGTGCAGTGATAAACTAGCTGGAGTAATACATGTAAAGAATATGGCACAATGTCTGGCACAGGTTAAGAAATGAGAAACTGTCAAATAGTAAATAGAGTGTTATTTGACATTAGTTCAAATATGGGTCATTTCATCTTTTGCCTCCAAGTAGATTTCTAAAATACTATTATTCTAATAAAAGGTAAAAATCTCCCATTTTTATCACAATTATAAATGTTTATTTGCCTTTTGTTCTTTAACCACCAACTGAAATAGAAAATCCTCATGTTTAAAAACCACCAGCATTTTAAAGCTCATAGAAAAATAATTGAATTCATTTATTTCTTTACCAGTAATTTTCTTTTGTGACTTTGGGTTAAAAGTTTTATAAAATGATATTTAATAACAACTTCAAATGTCAAAGATAAGTTTGTAGAAATATATTCTTTAATCTGTTTTTAATGACAAAATCAATTATGTGATTTTGTTTTTATAGTACGTGCTTGGAAAGGAGACAAAGAAAGGAATTAGGTTAAAATGCAGAGACAGTAAAGCTATGGTGTAATTAGGTTTAAACATCTAGACCAGTAACGAACATACATTAGTTTAATGAAGAAAGCAATTATATTAACAAAGTAGTTCTTTGATACTGTACATTTACATTCCATTGATGATCTGCAAATATGGATCAAGAATTTTTAATGGTACCTTCTAAGTTCAGAATTCCCACCTCAAATTAGGTCAATGTGAGTTAGCCAATGAAAGATTTACTAAACTCTACTCCTTCTTCATTTCTACTATGTGCCAGGCCTTATAGTAAGAATTTTACGTATAAAGCCTCTAATCTTTATTGAACTCTAATAGCCCAAGAGAAGTGATGAGGCTCAGTCTACGTAATATGCCTTACAAGTAGTAAGGGGAATGTAAAGATTTTAAATCCTAGTCTGTTTCCTTCTTATGTCACTACTTGCTCTACGGCTTCACAACGATGGTCTCATCAGTTCCACCATGTATATTTCTTTTCATATCATTTTAACCCAGAAACTTGTCAGAGCAGGTAAAGCTATCTGAATTTCTTGCCCTACATTGCTGTTGCAAAATAAAATCTTAGATGACTCCATAATATAATTTAGAATAAATCATCAGAATATTCTGAGCCAGAAAATCTCTATATATTTGCTAAGACATTAATCATCCACTTTGAAACTAACCCTGAAAAGGCTAAGTGACCACTTTTTCTATGACTCTCACCAGAAGCACCAGACCTAGGCTTCTCAAATTGTTTCATGGAATCTATGTACCAGATTCCTTTAGAGCAGCCATCCCCGAACTTTTTGGCACCAGGGACCAGTTTCATGGAAGAAAATTTTTCCATGCACTAGGAGTCGGGGAGATGATTTCAGAATGATTAGAGTCCATTACATTTATTTTGCACTTTATTTCTTTGATTATTCCATTGAAACGTATGATGAAATAATTATAAAACTCATCGTAGTAAGAATTGGGAGCCCTGAGCTTGTTTTCCTGCAACTAGACAGTCCCATCTGGGAGTGATGTGAGACAGTGACAGATCATCAGGCATTAGATTCTTATAAGGAGGTTGCAACCTAGATCCCTCATATGTGCAGTTCATAAAAGGGTTCGTGCTCCTCTGAGAATCTAATGCTACTGCTGATTTGACAGGAGTTGGAGCTCAGGTGGTAATGTGAGCCATGGGGAATGGCCGTAAATACAGATGAAGCTTCTCTTGCTAGCCTGCCACTCACTTCCTGCTGTGTAGCCCAGTTACTAACAGACCATGGACCGGTATGGGGTTTTTGGCCTGGGAGTTGGGGATCCCTGCTTTAGAAGATCCCCCCTACCCCTAGTCCCTGTCTACTTGTCTATCATTAGCATGCTTTTACAGTTAGAAGACCTTTTATAAAAATCTCAGCAGTTGTCATTCAAAGACATGGTATTTGTCCTGTTAACACCAATATATGTGGTTAAGATGTCTATATGAATTTTACCAGACATTTAGATGAGGTACACATAATTAAATATAAAACAAGGTTTTATTGCCTACGGATTAATAGGTGCTCCTGATCACATGCAGGGTATTTTTAAGCAAGCATTTTGTCTGCAATCTCATTTTTGAGTTGCAAACTGAAAAAATTAATTCAAATACGCCAAAAATTACCTGTGGAATTGAATAGACTTGAATTAAACTTATTTTTAGTTTGCATGGTAATCAGATTTGTTTTCTGATTGGTAGGAAGAGTTAAAACTATTTTGCAAGCTTTGCAATGCCTGAGAAAGGACAATTGCAGCAAAATTCTTCTAATTAAATAAGATTCTTGGAAACACAGATCTGCAGAGTCAGAAGACTGCTTCTCTCAGCTCTGCTCATTCTTTGGAAAAATTACACATTTAAAGTTATTAACTCTAGCAGCCTAGCAGAATAAGGAAGTATCTCTGGGCAGGTTTTGTTTTAACATCAGTATTAATTTTTTTTTTTTTTTTTTTTTTGAGACGGAGTCTCGCTCTGTCGCCCAGGCTGGAGTGCAGTGGCGCAATCTCGGCTCACTGCAAGCTCCGCCTCCCGGGTCCACGCCATTCTCCTGCCTCAGCCTCTCCGAGTAGCTGGGACTACAGGCGCCCGCCACCACGCCCGGCTAATTTTTTTGTATTTTTAGTAGAGACGGGGTTTCACCGTGGTCTCGATCTCCTGACCTCGTGATCCGCCCGCCTCAGCCTCCCAAAGTGCTGGGATTACAAGCGTGAGCCACCGCGCCCGGCCAACATCAGTATTAATTTTATACAAAATTACTAGTACCTCCTAAATTACAAGAAAAATGAAAATGGGTCTCTCACAAGAGCACAGAGTGGAAGAGACCCATAATCAAGAAGATAAGCAGTCAATAAGGGAGGATATATGTGGAAATGACTTAAAAATCAGAACTGACAGAAAGGGTCTTTAAAATAATAATAAAAATTCTAACATATCTAGAGGGAAAACAGACAATACGTAAAAAGAGGTGGAATATTTCAGAAAAACTATTAAAAATAGAAGCAATGTATATACTAGATATAAAATATAATACATAAAATAAAAACATGTTTGATGGCTTTAACAGCAAGGTAGACACAACAGAGGTAAGAGTTAATCAGACTGAAGACAGATCTAGAGAAAGATCCAAACTGAAACACAAAGGGAAAAAAGAAAGAAAACAAAACAAACAACAGGAAAATAGAGTAGCCAATGTCTGTGGAAAAATAGCAAATGGCGTAACACACATGAGAATGGGGCAGAAGAAATATTTAAAGAGATAGTGTCTGAAGACAACCCAAAATTATCACACAGTACCAAATTACACATCTAAGAAACTGAACAAATCTAAGGAGGATAAACAAGAAGACTTGGAACAGGATATGATTGCATTACAGAAAAACCACACAATATTTCAGGGTTTTATATTGGGAAAAGTAAAGCCATCTTGGTTTCAAATGGTATTATATTATTCAAAATGCATAATGGTCTCTGGGGCCCCAACATTTCTACAAACAGGAAGTAGTCTTAGAATATTGCTCCAAGGTTGTAACTTCCAATAAAGTCTCAAAAGTGGCGAAGGATTGAAAAAGGAAGGGCATCCCAGAATGTGGAACCAAGAATCATAGAGAACACTGGGCTGGAAAGACATTTCCAAGAAGCATAAATAAGGCTTGAACGGGAAACATTCCCTGCACCCAGATCAGAGGAATCTTGCAACATGGGCTCAGCAGCAGAATTCCAGAATTGTTATGAACCAGTGACTACTATGTTTTTTTTTTAAATCCCTCTTTTCGAATAATGGCATTTATTGCAGTCTTCCTACACTTGTCTCATAGTTTGGTGTGTGGGAATTGGATAGGTTATCTTTTTAGTTTGTCTTTACATCTAGAGGAACCACATCTGAGTTCCATCTGGAGCTGATGCGAATGATGCAAAAGGATATTTCCTGGACTCCAAGCCTAATGCACGACTGGAGGAAGTTTTAGAGATCCTGGGTGAAGTGGGGTATATTTTGCATATAAGAGGAATGTGGCCAGAGGGTGAAGTGTGATAGAGTAATTACATTGATGGCCTAATATTCATTATTCCCATGGGAATAATCTGAACCATCTCTTGATTCTGGGCTCAGTCATATGAACAGTTTGGCCAACGAGGTCAGCAAATGTGATGCAAACAGAGCTTGCAAACTGCTTGCAAACTCTGCCTAGTTCTTTTGAACCCAGGCTTTCACCATAAGAAAATTCCCAGGGTAGCCTACTAGAAGGATGTGAGGAACATGTTTAGAAGAGTTGCAACGTACCATTTATGTCTACTTACGCCAGCTGGCCTAACTGTTCCTGTTGATAGCAGCTGAAAATGGTGGTATCCAGCTGACCCCTGAACATATATAGGAGTTGAGGGGTGCCAAGAAAACCCATCTAGGCAAGCTCACTCTAAGTTATTGATCCAAAATGAGCTAAATGTATGATTCTTTTTTAAAGCAATGGGATATTTGATGAATTGTTTTGCAGAAATAGCTAATTAACTCACACAAATACAGTGTTCATCTAGTTCTCTAGTTGAATGATACATTCCAAAGAAGAAAATAAAATAGTGCTGGCAGATTCCTAGTGTTCATAGATTCCCTTTTTTAGACTTGTATAGTTCTGAAATCCACTGTCTTCCCTTCCTGTGGAAACTGCATGTTCCAATTTCCAGGTATCGCACTAATCTCCCCACTTGCAATTACTTTAACAAAGATTTTAAAAAGGAAAATAAAGTCTCACAGTTCTCTAAATTTTTATCTCCCCTTATAACTCCAGCTTTCTTAGAATTAATTCTTGGTGAAATTTTGAGGGTTCTTCCACTGAATCCTGCACATAGTGTGAAGTACAAGTTACTAAAATGTTCAGTGTTTCGAGGACTTTTAAGATACTGAATATTCAGGGGCGTTGAAAGTAGATACTGTTCATCTATATGTTTTATTGGTCCATCATAACATTTCTTTTTGGTGTTTTGTAATAGCATGTTTTACATTGAAATTTAATCTTAAAATTGTGATTATTGAAACTCTAATTTCAACTGTGACATACTTCTTTTTTGAGAGTTTCCTTAAATTGTCATTTGTAGTAAACCGTTTATCCTTTCTATTCCCGTTTATAACTTGTGAGCTTCTGATTCTCTAAAGCTTTAAATATTGTCATTAAAATTGATTTATTTGTTTTAGGTTTTTAAAAGATAATGTCCTAAGTCTTAGCATATTAAATTCTGTGGTTTTGTTAAATTTAGATGCAATGTTTTCTACTAATTATACAACTTTCCTAGAGGGTTTATTTAATTTTTAATATTCTACCACAAAGTCAAGAAAGTATATTTTCTTTGAAAGCAGAGGAACTTCAGAATATACTGGTATTGAATGCAGTCTTCTGTTTGCTGAGACATTGAAATTTTTTCCACGCAACAAATCATCTCTGGAAATATATATAATTTCAGAATATTTACTCCAAATGTATAAGTGTGTGTGTGTGTGTGTGTGTGGGTGTGCGTGTATCATGTAGTACTTCATGCTGGGTGTAAGTAGAGATGAGTAGTATATACATATACATATGTGCATATATGTGTCTGTGTGTGTATGTGTGTGTGAGTTTGTGTGAGTGTATTCTGTTTTCTGAAGACTGAATTTTTCTCTTGGATATGAAATCTGAAGGAATTAATATGCTCAGTCATCACCATCTAATTCTTAAATTTTCATAACGTTTTTCCCTTTTTCTCTATTTTAGCCTTTTGGGTCCCCTCTTTCATTAAAGAAAATAGTTCCCAGCTGGACACAGTGGCTGATGTCTGTAATCTCCGCTCTTTGGGAGGCTAAGGTGGAAGGATTGCTTGAGGCTAGGAGTTCAAGACTAGCCTGGGCAACGTAGCAGGACCCTGTCTCTACAAAAAGATGTGTAAAAATTAGCCAAGCCTGGTGGCACATGCCTATAGTGCTACCTATTTGGTAGGCTGAGGTAGGAGAATCGCTTAAGTTCAAGGCTGCAGTGAGCGATGATGGCGCCATTGCCCTCCAGCCTTGGGCAACAGAATGAGACTCTGTCTCTTAAAAAAATAAAATTTTTTTATGTCTCTTCTTGGATAGTCAAGCGACTTGGGCAGAGACATGTTCTCTTTATCAAATTGTTCTTTACATGCAGCTCTTTGCCTGATCTAATGGAGAGAAGATTGTGTCTTTTTGTTTAAGAGTTTGAAAATGTCATTTGAATTTTCTCGAAGGTAAAATAAAGCAGTCAAATAAGAATTAAGGCAGAAGTCTCAGGATTTTCTGTGATCCATATTGCTCTTATAAAATCCCAATTTGTGCTTCTGTCATCATCTTGCCTCCGTATTAATACCTTGACAATTTAAGAAAACTGCTAAGAAATAGATCTGCTTTTTTGTTGGGCATTTTTCCCCACTATTTTCTGGTGGTCTGACTGGAAATGTCTGCCCAGAGGAGGACCTCATTGAAATGTGACAATTTTTCTCTACCGTCTTATGAGAAATAGGGCTATATGTTCATGTTCATTGTGTATAACATTTATTCTCTTAAAGCAGGCTATTTTTTGACAAAAATGGAAAATTTGTGAGTTTTTGTATTTGTTTTCTCATTTCTGAAGCATACTGGCATTCAATCTGGAGTTTGACATCTTGTTTAATAAATTTTTTTAAAAAATATCTCAATATTTTCCAATGTGTTTACATCATCTCATTTTTATTCTATGATGTTCACAATTTATTAAAGATTAAAAGAACATTGTTCAACATTTATAAATCTTCTAGTGGCTCTCAGCTGTATCTAGTAAAGAAATATTTTTAAAATTAACAATGTATATTCTTAACCACATGTTACAAATGTGTGTTTTTAAGAGAAGACATAATTTATCTTTCTAATGGTTCACTTGAAGTTGACAAAAGGATATAAAAACTGATGTTCATTTTATTGTTTTCTGTTACATTCAGAATTATTAGAAGGCAGCATAAGACAATATATTGTTTGGAAAAGCTTCTTCCTTAAGAAAGTACACTTTTCTACAGAAATATACTTTTTTTAATTTCAAGAAACTATAGGTAAATGTTATATGATGATTCTGAATAACACTTTGCTTAGAATATGGTATATTGATACATAATTTAAACATCAAATTTAATTATATATTTTATTTTTATGATGATTTGTACAAATATAAATTTGAAATTACTTTTATGGCCCTTTCCAAGAAAGAACAACTAATAGTAACTGAACCCTTAAATTCCTCTGGAAATGGCATAAATTTCACATTCATTTTGATCTTGACATATTTATAATTTGAAAATGAGAAATGTGGGAGAGAGTTAAAAGAGATCCCTTGGCAAGTGATAATAGTGAGATCGAAGGAGAAAATCAATTTTACAAAGAATGATGCTTACACAGGCTTTGTATTATTCAGAGAGCTCTTGTTCACATCACTGACCTTTGAAAATTCTTACTGTGATAAAATAAAGCAAAATAAATAAATGATAAACAAGAAGTGTCTACCATGTTGTTTTATGTGGTTATAAAGTCTTTCAACAAAACCATTATCTCCCAGCTTAATAATGGTTAACCTAACCTTACTTAACTTTCTGAAATTCAGTTTCTCCTCATATAAAATGAGAATGATACCAACTACTTTAGATAGATCATTCTGAATATTAAGTAATATATAATATCAACATCTATCCTAAGTAGTCAGATAATGCGTTTTTATCTTTTGTCTCTTCTCTTTTGGAAATTTAAGTGCCTATCACATTGTTGGTAATTAATATTTCATTACCATTTTCTGTTTTATCACTTGGTTAAAGTAATTTTTTCTGTAATTATAAAGTCAAAGCTTGTATACTTGTAATATTTAGGGCAGCATGAATGTTTTAGATTTTATGTTAGTATTTGTTCTTTTGATCATGGCATGCAGGTGATTTTTTGGGGCATATTTACCTGTTGATTAAGAGATACTGCCAGAAGGTATAATGTTATTCTCAAAATAAAACCTTACTTTAAGTAGTACTTTTTTCTTTCTAATTTATTCTGGGTAGTATTATTGGAAAAGGAAAGAAAAGTAGATTCAAAGGTAAATACATCTTTTGAAATTTTAATGTAGTCATCTTAATGTGTAGAAGGTGTACTAATGATTGATCACATAATTTCAAGTGCCAAATGTAAAAATACGTGTCATGCTCTTCTCATATTTAATTCAATTTCAAAAGAATAAGATATCTCCCCCTTCAGAATGGATGATGACACGCACTGATTGAAAAATCACTGAACACCTCCTAAAGGTTATCAAAGAACTTTTGAATCAGATTTATCCTCAGCTGTGAAGGATTACAAACAAGGGAAGAGTTGCAACTATTCAAACAATTTCTGACAGCAGAGTAAAGGGGACTGCACTGAGTTAATTTGGTGAAAATTAGTAAACTAAGCTTAGCTGTGAAACTGAAAGAATTATTTAAACCCAGATAAAATATAATCTCTCTTAGATGTTAATTAATCCTAAACATTGGAAAAGACAAGGTAATGCAGAATAGAAGGAGCAAAAAATACCTTGTCAGCCTAGGACAGCCTGAAAGAAAATAAAAATTACAGACTGAGGTAAGCTAATTGAGAAATGTGGCACCACAGCTGGGAATTTGTCAACTCTTTTTAATTTATGTTACAAAATTCCTTCACTAACTATAAAAATAGATTCTCCCCTCCCCCAACCTAAGATAATCACTTTTTCATTGCACAATAAGGTAACTAACCCTGGAGATCCATACTCATGCATGTTCTCCCGGTCCTCACTTGTATATATTAACTAAGATTTGGTGATCTTTTGGTGCAGATTTTGTTCTTCTGGAATAGAAGTATTTGCCAATCAGTCCATACCAAGTCTTAATCTTACTCCTCAGAAACAATGAGGAGAGGTGGGGGCAGATCTTGAGGAAGACAAGCATTGATCACCTGCCTTAGATGATGAATTTGCATAGTCTCCAGGCCTTCTTTTAGAGGGGAATGGGACCACTTTTACTAGCCGAGGCAATCTGGTGTCCTGACTTTATCATAGGAGCCTTGTTAGAGCTGCCAATTTGGCTTTCTTTGGAACTCTGTTCTTGTGACAGTTAGATCCTGGACTTAATTTTCAGCACACTTCGTTTCCAACTGCTGGAAATGAAAGACCCTGTGGATACTGACATGGAAGCTTCCTTGCTTTCACACATGCCCTGAGTTGATAGTTGTCTACCATGATTCTGCTGTTTTCTTCAGTAAATGTTTCATTGGCAGTTAACAGCTGATTTCATAATTCTTACATATTTACCAATTTACCCATGTCTTTCATGCAATAGGTTGCATTGGTCAGTCCATCCCTTTTAATAGGACCTTCATTCCGATTCCCTTCAGGTAATTGGGCAGTCAGGCATTATTACCATTCTTAATCATTCTTAGTAATAGGGTCTGTGTTGCCATCTGGCAGGTGAGTAAACAGATTCCAAAATTCCATCCTGAGGGCTCTGTTTTTTAGGACCACTTCTTGTACCAGCTCTTTTGATTGTAGCGAGATAAAAGAGGAAAGGCATGGAAGCCTATAACACGATCATGTTATCAAGTAAGTGATGGCTGTGGTCAACTTCAGGTCAAACCTATTAGGAAAATCTGGGAAGCCATAGAACATGTGTCAGAATTGTGCTATCAGAGGGAAGAAAGAGCTGAGAAATTCTCCATTTCCCATTAGTCAATATTTGACTCATGCTCCTGGAATGTATTATTAGTTCGTATCTACTTCCAGGTTGCCTGTAAGAACCCAGAGAAAATCCTTAGGGAGAGTTAAACGCTCTGTCTATTAATACTTAAGGTGGCAATGTAAAGAGTGTTAGGTTGACATGGACAGAACAATGACAGAATATACTAGAAGAAAAAAAGTTAAAATATCCAACACCTCCAGAGCAAGAGTCCATCTCAAAAAAAAAAAAAAAAAATCAATCGCCTCTTCGACTAGCAACAAAAAGGGTAAAATTTTTGATTAACATACGTCTGATATATTAAGTATGCATGTCTTCATTTCTGGAATAATCAATTTAAAATACAATCCTTTCTAATATATACCATGTTCTACACATAATTCCCTTTTGCCTCTAAGCTTAAAGATGTGCTTGATAGGTCATATGTAAAACTTGGTCCCTTTGGCACTGGGATAAATTTTCCAAAAGCCATTAGTCCCTACAGTTTCTTTGTGTCAATTTACCAGATATGCTTAGAAATATCAAAATCTCACTTAGAATTAACCTGAAATTATTGTGTCATATTAATACATTAGAATAATTTCCCCAAATACATAGAAATTCAGAAAATATTCAACTGAATACACTTTTGAAAATAGAAAATTAGAAATTTTACTCTGATTAAATATTTTCATACCCAGGCTCATGCCATATATAAACAAAAGAAAATGAGATTGTCATCAGATTTTTAGACATTAATATTCAAAATTAGTAAACAGTTGAACAATGTCTAATGATAAGAACTTTTGAGCCAAGAATTTTAGAATTCACTGGCCTTTCCTTCAAATCAAACAAAATATTTTTCAACACACAATAACCCAGGAAATATTGGCTTTGCAATGACTCCAGGTGCTGAGGCTATATTTTACTTAAACAAAACACTGGGAAAATACATTAGGCAAATTGGTGGTGAACACTGAATATTATTAATTATAAATTAAGAACAAAAAAGGCTGGTATAGGGGAGACAAAATGATACATGCTCAGAGAAAAATTTCGGGTATATAAAAAGGATAGATGATAGATATTTTTAAAGTATATATATGCACATATATAGTATATATACACTTATATGCTATACATTTATATATAGGCATATGCTCACCTATGGTGAATATATATGAAAGAGTAGATATGTGTATATGTAAACCACACACACACACACACACACACATACTCAAACACACACACAAGCAGTAATCACTGTGGTCAACTCCAGGTCAAACCTGTTAGAAAAATCTGGGATGTAGTAGAACATGTCTCGGAATTAAAGTATCAGAGAGGTGAAAGAGCTGAGAAATTTTCCAGTTTCCAATAATCAAATGTTTGGTGACATTTCAGAAAATTCACTGCTTGACTAGTCATGTATATATACTTATATACATACACACATACATAACATAAATGTTATATGTTAAGACCCTTCAACTAACAAAAAAAAGCATAAAATAAGCCCACTTACTGCCTCATATGTGATCACTTAAAGCATTTTATTAAAGTTGATAAAAAGTCAAAGCAGACGTATATTTTTGAGCACAAAGATACACATCAAAAAAGATAACATTGTTAACTAAATTAGGATGAGAGAGGATAAGAAGGGATAAAAAGACAATAAATTTTATTTTTTTCATAAAAGAAATGAAGAGGAGACTGAAGATATGAATATAAAATGACAGCAAAGTATGCAAATACTCAATAGAATGATAATGGCAAAAAATAACACAGAAGAACACACCAGATACTGAAAAAGTGTGTGCATATGTGTGTGTATGTGTGTGTGTGTATATTTATACACGAATATCACAATATATGAAATGGTAGATGTATATGTGTACATATATACATACATGTACATAATACACACATATATGTATGTAAGATTCTTAGGTAGTTTTGTCTTTGCATTTTTAAAGTACTTTATCTCAAATTATTTGGCTTGGCAAGTGTAAAGCTACAGATGGAGACGCTGTGTGTACGATACGAAGTATCAAGGTAGTTTTGTTAGCTAAAAAAAAAAATCTACAAATTTTTCTTCACCCTGTTAAAATGGCGAATGTTTTTTTTCTGGGAAAGTATCCAAGTTTACTTGAATTTTATTTCCTTGAACAATAATTTTCTCTTTCTCTATGCAGAATCCAAATATAGATTTTGGTGGCATTTCAGAAAATTCCATGCAGTTGAGTTTTTGAAAATTTGTAATAGTATCTTACTAACCACCTCTACCCAGAAAAGGATGTTAGGTAGAAACTTGCTATTTTATCCCCAGAACTTTGTAATGCTAAACTGAGGCTTTAAGGTCTGTCAACAAACCTAAAATTGAAATCATCCCTCCCTTAATGATTCCGATCTAATTGTGCTTTGTGATAGCTTTTCTCTGTGATGGCGCCATGCATTTCCAAGTCCATCAGCTTCAAAACTGTTGAACTTCCATGTTTCTCTCACTCCTCTTCCGTTATTCGTCGGTTGTCATGTCTTAGTCATTTTTTCACAGTGCCGCCTCACATTTCATACACCGGCTTTCCATTTCCTCATCACTGCCCACTCATTTTCACAATCATGAGAGCTTCCTAACTTGAAAGATCTCTCTAACACACAGTGTGCACGACTGCCAGATGAATCTTTTGAAACTGCTCTTACCATATCACGCCTCATCTTGGAAAATTTCAATAATTCTCGTGTTTTATCAAATTAAATCCAAACCCCTTGACTTAGCACCTAGTGCAAAACAAACTCTAATTCTGATCACCATCTCATATTTTCTATAATTACACCAAGCTGACCTATTTATTGCTTCCCAAACCCAATTACATTTACTGAAAGGCTACAGGGTGGTATAGAACATAGGCTCCGGTGCTAAAATTCCCGGCCATGAATACTGGCCTTGCCGCTTGGAAGCTGGGTGAGCTTAAGCATTTCTTAACTTCTGCATGCCTTTGTGTTATCTGTATAATTGACATAATGATAGTGGCCACATCTTTTGAGTTATGAGGATTTAAGAAAGCGATAAATATAAAGCACTTATAATGGGGTCTAACACAGAGTAAGTGGTTGTCTAATGGTAGTTGAAATAAAGCATGTCTGGATGTTTCTGATATTTCTATTTCTATTTGTTTTTATTTTGTAATTGTTTTGTTCATTTTGCTTTACAAAGTTACCCTCTGAATAAACATAGTTTTAATTGATTAATTTTGAGTCAGTGTAGATAATGACAAATAAAGATTACTAATTTAAATATCCTAAAAGAGGATCTTAAAGGACCTTACTTACTAAACTGTTTCTGAAAAGAAAAAAAAGGGGGAAGAGACTATTTGTTTGGTTGTCAAATTTAAGAATTTGTTTCATATATGGATTTATTATTGCTAATATTTATTTAAATAATCATGTGATTTTATAAAAACTGGCTAGCAGTTTGTCAGCTTAGTAATTGAATAATTTGAACATTTTTAAATGTTTTAAAACATTAACAGAGTGTGACATTAGTTTTCACAATGTATTTGTTACGTTCCTCTTTATAATCTATCAAGTAAGCATTGTGTTTTAATTTGTGACTTAAGAAAAAAATGAAGTTTATATCTAATTCAAAAATTTTTAGTTGGAACTGGAAGACAATTTTGACCAATTTTGTTGTTTTTTAAGTGACAATACTTGACTTGCCCAGGATCACAGAGTTCACTTGTCAAATTCAAGGTGAAAACTCAGATTTGCCAACTCCATGTCCTTGGCAGATTTCCACATGTGGCTTGTAAAATACAAATTCAAAGATTCAGGATTCTTATCTGTTATTCAGTGTCATAAGTATTGTACTGTGTGTATTTTGAATATTAGTTCAATACATTTTGTGTTTCACTTATGCATTGGTAAAGTAGTATGTATCAAAATGTTAGGCCTCTTCTAAACTTTGTTATTTTAAAGATTGAGTCACAATTGCATGGGGGTGCAGGGGGCGTGACTCACTACATTTTAAAGTTACCTATGGGACCTGGCTTATAGAATTGTCTGGATAGGTCTAGACTTATTCATAAAGTGAGGCTATATGTGATGCCTATGATTTGAATATATCCTCCTGAAAAAGCCTGCAGTGAAAACTTAATCCTCAATGCAACAGTGTTGGGAGATGAACCCAAATGAGAGTGGATTGGTTCATGAAGGAGGAGTGGATGGATTCCTGCTGTTACCTCAGGAATGGGTTCATTAGTGTGGGAATGAGTTCATTATAAAAGGGGAAGTTTGGCTTCTTTTACTTCTCTCTTGAATTTTCTTGCTCTTCTGCCCTCTACCATGGAATGACATAGCAAGAAAATCTTTGCCAGATGCCAGTCTGTCAGTCTTGAACCTCTCAGCCTCCAGAAGCATGAGCCAGTAAGTTTCTATTCATTATAATTACACAGTGTCAGGTATTCTGTTATAGCAGCACAAAACAATAACACAGTGATTTATTGTATATTCCAGACTTTCCAACTATACTTAAGCTATTTAACACTTGTTTACCCTAATATAGTTTTTCATTCTATTGTGTTTTTTTCAACATGTTTAAAAATTATAATGGCAGTTATATTACACTAAATTATAATTTATGTGTTTATTGTGTTTTCAAAAAGTATGCATCCTTAAAGCAGCATGTTTAATCAGTGAATTTCAACATAAGGTCTCATTTCATGTGATAGGCAACAGGGTTTTGCATCACCTATATCAGGATTTCCAGCAAAGCAAGGTATTTTTTATCCTTTGAGTACAATTATCATCTACTCAAGTGTGCTTGATTAATTTGGTTATCTTCATTTCTCTATGGAAGAGCAGATGCTTACCTTTTATCCTGAATCATTTTTCCTTTTATCCTGAATCATTATGGTAACAGCAGGCTGGTGAGTAGTAGTGTGTCCATGGAGAACAGAACGCCATACAATGCTGTAGTTCTATAATCATTGCCTTCCTTGACTCAAAGTGGAGAGTTGAATTTTCGTTGCTCCTTTGGAATCTATTAAATCAAAAATATCACTTCTGAGAATATTTATAAAGGAGTTTACTAAGTAAATTTCGTTTATTTATTTTAAAACATGTTTTCTAGAGCAGCCATAAGCAGATTAAAGACTCCCTTAATTAATTCTCATATCATCCCTGTTAAGCAGGTACCAGTGGTGTAACAGATAACTCGTTACACACATGAGCAATTTGAGGCGGTGGGAAGTTTGGTGTTAATGCCAAACAGCGTGTCAGCAATAAGGCCAGGAGCATAAGCAAAGTTTTCTAATTCCCAATAGTGCTCTTGCCCCTAAAACACATGATTTGCTCTATAAGAATGCAAAACCGTTTTTGCAAGTTTAAATGTGATATAATCTTTCTTCTATAATGGAATAAGGCATTTATTTCCTAATCAAAACAGCATCTGCAATAACAACCATCTTTGTACAATGCAAGGGAATTTGATATTAGGTGATACAGTTGGAATCCAGATCAAGGTCTGTGAGCAGCCACAGTTTCAAACTTCTGGACATTTTATTCATTTTCTGACAAGGGAAGCTTTAGAGCCACATTGAGAAAGAGTTTGATAGATAATGTGTGGGCTAATGACTTGCATATAATTGTGATCGTGTCCCCATGTATTAAGATTGCAAAAATGTAGATTTTTCGCCTGGATAATCCTACCTGGTTTTTAACTCATTATTTATGAATGCTGTTTTTAAAACTTTTTTTTCTTTTTTAATCACTGGCACAGAAATTCAGGTGATACTGTGGAGAACTAAAGAAAACAATGTATTCCATCTTATTTAAGGAACATGCTTTAAATCTCAAGTGACTTTTTTTCAGGTTTGTTTTAAAATCAAAGGTAAACAACTAGCTATGTATTATCACAAAACAGTTAGTTTTGTTTCCTGTGTGTTTTTTATCCTTATATAAAATTGACCAATTGTTTGGGATAGGAGAAAGAAGGCAATTTCTTGCTATATATAAGTAATTCTAGGCTTTGTGTCACTGTAGCATTGAGAATCAATTTCACATGATTTCTCCAAAGTGATACAAGTGGCTTGTGACAATATTGTAAATAGAAAGCAGATACATGTATTCCCATGCCAGCATTTGACTTGAAATTCTATATGGAATCGTGGCAGAGAGTACGAAACACTTTAAATAAATCACATGCCTAAATTAGATGATTACAAGATACAAGATATATGGCTTCTAATAGTGTTTGGTGCAGTTAGCATTCAATACAGATTTGTTTATCAAGAATATCTTTTTACTTAGGACATTTTGACTGGGAAACATAGTTTAAATCAGGCATATAAAAGCAAACAAAAAAATCTTTGAAATTCCCTCATTACTTCTGGTCGAATACATAATATACAGTGGCAAATATACATGTTACAGAACAATGCCTTTGAGCATCTCCACTTGTTTTTCCCTGTAGTTAGCCCACTTCCATGCAGTTAATCAAACGCCACTCATAAAAATCACTGCTAGTTGCTCTATGACTGTTCTCTAATATGATAGGCACTAGTCGCAAGCAGCTATTGAGCCCTGAAATGTATAGCAAATATGATCAAAACACTGAATTTTACATTTTAATTAATTTTAACTTAAAACTCAAAGCAGTATAAAATATTTTTATTAGAAACATCTTACTGTATAATAGGAATTTTTTTACTTTAACCATTGCATCAAGTTAGCTATTGTTACATTGCAGTTGTTAGGCATGTGTGTTGTTTGTTATTACACATAAACTCAGCAACAGATTGATTCATTTAAAATATATTTTTTCTACGCATCTAATAAAACATTTCAATATGCTTATTTGGATATTACATACATACCATGGAGTCAGTCATAATTAGGTAAATTATAATGGCAGTTAAATTGAAATATGTGTTATGTTAATTTTAATGTAAAGTATTTTTCTACTTTAAAGGCTAATTATATAAAAATTTGCAAATTTAAAGGCATAATACTGATGTTCAACCAAGTGGAGATGCAGAAACAAGTGCTCTGTTACAAATTTCATAATGAATGGCAACTGAAAATAACATTTAAAAAAATAAAAATAAAGTTGTTTGTTGTGAACAAAGTCACATATATCACAGTGAATAATTTTAAGAGATGTTTTTAGCAAATACATAGTAGTTTGATTTTTTAAAAAAATTCTATAATTATAAAAGAATAAGATGGATCATGGGAAATTGGAAGTAAACATATAATGAACATTTTCCTTAATGACTTAATAGGTTCTTAGTTGGTGGCATTTACCCACTATAAATGGATAACTTGGATTTTTAAAAATATATATATATATATTTTATCATAAAGTTCTAGGGTACATGTGCACAACGTGCAGGTTTGTTATGTAGGTATACATGTGCCATGTTGGTTTGCTGCACCCATCAACTCGTCATCTACATTAGGTATTTCTCCTAATGCTATCCTTCCCCCAGCCCCCCACCCCCTGACAGGCCCTGGTGTGTGATGTTCCATGCCCTGCATCCGAGTGTTATCATTGTTAAATTCCCACCTGTGAGTGAGAACATGTGGTGTTTGGTTTTCTGTGCTTGTGATAGTTTGCTGAGAATGATGGTTTCCAGCTTCATCTATATCCCTGCAAGGGACATGAACTCATCCTTTTTTGTGGCTGCATAATATTCCATGGTGTATATGTGCCACATTTTCTTAATCTAGTCTATCATTGATGGACATTTGAGTTGGTTCTAAGTCTTTGCTATTGTGAATAGTGCTGCAGTAAATATATGTGTGCATGTGTCTTTATAATCGCATGATTTATAATCCTTTGGGTATATACCCAGTAATGGGATCACTGGGTCAAATGGTATTTCTAGTTCTTGAAAACAAAAAGAAAGAAAAAAGAAAAAAAAGATGGAGAGATGGTACGATAGCTATTTCAGCTAAAAATTTTTGTTAGAAAACTATAAGGTGTACACACACATACACACATGACAGTAAGTAAAAACTTACAATTAAGCTGACAATATATAGACTACAGGACATTTTTACAGTATCAAAGATCAGTTGATTCAAAATTTCAAAAATTGCAGGAACAGGATATCTCTAATAGGGCCTTCTTATTAGCTGAAATACTGGTATTAAAAGACATTTCGAGCAGTCCTATAACCAGCCTATAGCCACCAATTTATAATGTGATTGAGAAATAAACCTTTCTTGTTTTTAAGTTACTTACATATGTTTTTCTTTTGTTTTGTTACCATAGCACAACCTAGCATGAACTATTATAAATGTGTTATTGGAGACTCTGGGTTATTAAATGCTTTCCCAACCAGTAGAGATTACAAATACAACTACTTTCAATTGTCTGTCAATACACCCTTTTGTCATATTAAAAGGTGTCCTCATACATGAAATCTTCAAAATCTGTGTCCCAAGGCAGTTTGTCCCATGAAGAGCTAAAATATGATATGATGTGATTTACCCATGTACCCATGTTTATTTTTCCTGAACATACGTTGTCTATTGGTGAATTCATGTTTCTTTCTACTTGTACCTTGAGAATTATTGAAGTCTTATTTGAGCAAAGAATCTGATTATCTGTGAATTTGATTGATAAATTCTGCCTTCCAGAATAAAAAATGAAAGTAAGAGTGGCCATAACAAAAACCAAGTAACATTTATAAAAGAGAGTTCAGAGTGTAGAATGAAACTACTATGTAGATCATGACAGATATCTTACAGAAATTCTGAACATTCTGCATATGTAGTGTATTAGTCTATTCTCTAGCTGCTGTGAGGACATACCTGAGACTGTGCAATTTATAAAGGAAAGAGGTTTAGTTGACTCACAGTTCCTCAGGACTGGGTAGGCTTCAGGAAACTTACCTTCATGGTGGAATGGGAAGCAAACATGTCCTTCTTCACATGGTGGTAGGAAGGAGAAGAAGGAGTGCCGATCAAAGGGGGAAGCCCCTTATAAAACCATCAGATCACGTCTTGAAAGAACTTACTACTATCAGGAGAATGCAGTGGAGTAAACTGCCGCCGTGATTCAACTGTCTTCACGTGGTCCTTCCCACTACATGAAGGGATTTTGGGAACTAAAATTCATGATGAGATTTGGGTGGGTATATAGCCAAATGATATACTACCCCTGCCCCCTCCAAATCTCATGTCGTCACTTTTCAAAACACAATCATGCGCTTCCAACAGTCCCCCAAAGTCTTAACTCATTCCAGCTTTAACCCAAATGTCGAAGTCCAAAGTCTCATCTGAGACAAGGCAAGTCCCTTCCATCTATGAGCCTGTAAAATGAAAAGCAAGTTAGTTACTCCCCAGATACAACCGAGGTACAGGCATCAGGTAAATACACCCATTCTAAATAGGAGAAATTGGCCAAAACAAAAGAACTATAGGCCTCATGGAAGTCCAAAATCCAGTGGGGCAGTCATTAAACCTTAAAGTTCCAAAATGATCTCCTTTGACTTCATATGTCATACCTAGGACATGCTGATGCGAGAGGTAGGTCCTCATGCCCTTGGGCAGCTCTGCCCCTGTAGGTTTGCAGGGTACAGCCCCTCTCCTGGTTGCTCTCCCAAGCTGGTGTTGAGTGTCTTGGCTTTTCCAGATGTATAGTGCAAGCTGTTGGTGGATCTAAAATTCTAGGATCTAGAGGATGGTGACCCTCTTCTCACAGCTCTACTTGGCCATGCCCCAGTGGAGATTCTGTACTGGGGCTCCAACTCCACATTTCCCTTCAGTACTGCCATAGTTGAGTTTCTCCATGTGGGCCCCACCTCTGCAGCAAACTTCTCCCTTGACATCCAGGAATTTCCATCCATCTGAAGTCTAGACAGATGTTCCCAAATCTCATTTCTTCTGTGCACCCACAGGCTCAACACCATGTGTAAGCTGCCAAGGCTTGGGGCTTTCACCTTCTGAAGAAATGGCCCAAGCTGTACCTTGGCCCCCTTTAGCCATGGCTAGAGCAGAAGCAGCTGGGACACAGGGCACCATGTCCATAGGCTGCGCAGAGGAGGGCATCCCAAGACCAGGCCCAGGAAACCATTTCTTCCTGCTAGGCCTCCAGACCTGTGATGGGAGGTGATGCCATGAAGGTCCCCGGCACGCCCTGGAGACATTTTTTCCATTGTCTTGGTGATTAACATTTGGCTCCTCATAATTACACAAATGTCTGAAACTGGCTTGAGTGTGTCTCCAGAAAATAGGGTTTTCTTTGGTTGTTGTTACTGTTGTTGTTTTTGAAACAGTCTCACTTTGTTGCCCAGGCTGGAGTGCAGTGGTGCAATCTCAGCTCACAGCAACCTCCACCTCCCAGGTTCAAGCCATTCACCTGTCTTAGCCACCGAAGTAGGTGGAATTACAGGCGGGTGGCACTATGCTCAGCTAACTTTTGTTTCTCTCTCTCTCTTTTTTTTAAGTGGAGACAGATTTTAATCATGTTTACCAGGTTGGTCTGGAACTCCTGACCTCAGGTAATCCACCTCACCTGCCTTGACCTGCTAAAGTGCTAGGGTTTTCTTTTCTATCACATCATCAGGCTGCAAAACCTCCAAACTTTTATCTCTGCTTCCTCTTGAATGCTTTGCTGCTTAGAAATTTCTTCTGCCAGATACCCTAAATCATCTCTGTCAAGCACAAAGTACACGGATCTCTAGGGAAGGGGCAAAATGCCACCAGTCTCTGCACAGCAAGAGTGACCTTGACTTCACTTCCCAATAATTTCCTCATCTTCATCTGAGACCACCTCAGCCTGGACTTCATTTTCCATATCACTATGAAGCATTTGGGTCTCAGTCCAGTAAGTCTCTAGGAAATTCCAAACTTTCCCACGCTTTTCTGACTTCCTCTGAACCCTCCAAACTGTTCCAACCTCTGCCTGCTACCCAGTTCCAAAGTTGTTTCCACATTTTCAGATATATTTACAGTGGCATCCCCACTATTCCCACTACCAATTTGCCGTATTAGTCTGTTCGCCCACTGCTATAAGGATATACCTGAGACTGGGTAATTTATAAAGGAAAAAGGTTTAATCGACTCATACTTCTGCAGGTCTAGGTAGGCCACAGGAAACTTACAATCATAGTGAGGGGAAGCAAACACATCCTTCTTCATATGGTGGCAGGAAGGAGAAGAATGAGTGCCCAGCAACGTGGGAAACCCCTTATAAAACCGTCAGATCTTGAGAGAACTAACTAGCACAAGAACAGGATGAGAGAAACCACCCCCGTGATTCAAGTATCTCCATATGGTCCCTCCTGTGACACATGGGGATTATGGGAACTACAAGATGAGATTTGGATGGGGGCACAGTCAGACTATATCATCTGCTTTGTTATATCATATGTGGAAAGCCCTTTCTTTGTTATCCAGAAGAAGTAAAGTTAATGATTGAAGTGCAACTGACACTGTCCTAGCTTGAATTCACTAGAGTATCCTCAAGAAATGGGTGATAATGATAGCTTTTAGAAAGTGAAATAAAACCAGACAACTGCAGAACAGTTTGAAAAATAGTTGCTCATAGGAATTTAGTGTAGTTTCAATGTTGGATTTCGAAGCTCAAATATCAGGCAAATGATCTTTTCTTACGTTTCCATATTTTTAATTTATTTTTTCTTAAAATGTTTTTAGATATGACCTTGTGAGGCCAGAAAGAAATAAGATAGACAGGAAGAGAAATGTCACGGCAAATAGAGTGAGCATGTGGTCAGCTAGCAATGAGAAGAACACGCTTGTACAATGCTCCTCTCCCATCACTTCTTCCCTGCTATATCACCCTGATACGAAGTAGAGCAAAACCCACAATAAAAACTAACCTGAAATCCTTTACAGTTTCCATGGAAAGTAAAATGAGATTCTAAAAAAGAGCATATTGAAATATGTTTACTTTATGATGTTTAGAAAGATTAATATAAAAAGTGTCTAGCAAAATCCTGAGGTCCCTGTATAATTCTGGACAAAAGAATATGAGGGTATTATCTATCTGGTTTAGGATTGTTCAAAATTCATGTCGTTATGCATTTTGAAACTTTTGTAAAACCCCAATGATACAGTGTTTCTATTAATCAATAATTTACTGGGACTCTGTTATGTACCAACCTTCTAATCTCAAGTGTTTTTCAGTTTCTTCTGTGGTCAAATAACTTGTTAGTATCCATTCAACATAGAGCAATGTACACTTTAAAAAGCAGGTAGCTGGTTATGTATGTACAACTCATTAGGACTCGTTTTTTTTCTTAGACAATCCCCTAGTAAGAAAAAGCAATGAGGAGAGATTACTAAGATTCATATAAACACTAGTGTTTCATACTTAAGAAAAATATATATTAGTTATAATAGAACCAGCTTTGCTGAAGTGAAACACATCTCCAAATATCTCTGTGGCTTAAGGCAATAAAAAGGTTTGTTTCATGGTATATCACAGGCAGGTTAGAAAGGGGCTGTCCTCTATACAGACATTTATGGACTCAGGCTGTCAGACGTTACGTCATTTTTTAATGATACCCACAAGAATATGTTACCTCTGTTGCTCTATCATGAGATGAAATGACAGAGAGAAGTTGTTCTGGAAACTAAAGGCTTAGGTCAGGAAATGACACTTGGCACATATGCTCGCCACCTTTTGGGCAGAACCAGTCACATAGCCCCAGCTAAGAGGAATTTCGGTAGAGTTTTCTGCTTACCTAGAAGACAAAAAAGACAAAAATATTGATACTGATGAGAAATGCTAATATTGCTTATGTTTAACTCATTAAAATTGAAAAGATTAGTGAAGATCTTCTATGAAGAAAACGTTGTGTCAGATACTATGTTGTATGCAGAAATGAGCAAGATGCAGTCACTGACTAGAACACATTCAATCTAACTGAGCAGCATATTTACACCACTATAATAATGAAAAGTAGAATGTAATATCATATTGAATTTGACATTGACTCCAAAATTTTATAGGGGTCAAAAAGTACAATTGTAAGGTAAAGTTTAGGAGATGCTAAATGACTACTCACTTGTCTTAATTCTTTTAAGCTCCACATTTACAAAGACATCTGTATTTCACAAAAAGAGGCTGATTCAGTAATTTGGTGAATATTTTATTTTAGTGAAGAATTGTGCTGATAAAATAACAAGACAAATATAGAAAGAATAGCATCTAAAAATCGCCTAAATATAGTTTCATTATACTAAATAATTTTATGAATTGCCTTATTCATGATCTTTCTGCTTTGTATTATTTAATGTGTCTATCTCACGGATATGAATCCTGTGTTTTAAATTTTTTGTAAGTTACGAGATAATTCCTCATTCAGTTTTTCATTTCCAAATCCTCTAAAGAAGATTTGAAAGAATGGCTTTAGAGAAAGCCAAATGAATGTATTTGTCTGGTAGTTCCATCGGTAGAAATCAAATCATCCAGAAGACAGAATTCAATAAAATAATAAAATAATTCCATAAAATAATTCAATTTTCACAGAATAATTTTTACTGTCATGGTGTAGATTATTTTTAGTGAAGTGTTTATTTGGACATTAGATTGTTTAAACTGGTACGCACCTAACAATTGTACTTCTTTCTATGTTTTTACATTGTCAAAACTGATGTCATATTCTTACTTTATGTTTTATATAACAAATTTAAAATATCATCTAGGTTATCTAATGTACTATCTGCCAATTCTTCAAACAGATAAGACCTAAATTCAGTCAGCAAATGTTATTATAAACCTGCTCAGGCAATGCCCCACTTAACTTTCCAATTTTATTTTTAAAATCTTTCTCACATTTTTCTCTTTCACACCCCTTACATACACCATTCTTTGTGCATACTATCCTTCCACCTAAAATATTCACTCACATGGGCATTTTCAGGTCTGCTTTGACTTATGCTTCAAATTCTCAGTACAAATTTCTTCTCTCCAATAAATCTTTTGTTGACCTGATGATCTGATTTATTTTGTTGATGCCAAGGTTTTATGAAGAAATCAACCTAATGTTTGATACCTCACAACACACTCAACATAGTACTTGGCATATCATAATCACTAATTTTTTTTTTTTTTTTGTAATGGAGTCTCACTGTTATTGCCCAGGTCGAAGTGCAATGGCATGATCTCGGCTCACTGCAACCTCCGCCTAGCAGGTTCAAGAAATTCTCCCACCTCAGCCTCCTGAGTATCTGGAATTACTGGTATTTTTAGTAGAGATGGGGTTTCACCATGTTGGCCAGGCTAGTCTAGAACTCCTGACCTCAGGTGATCTGCCTACCTAGGCCTCCCAAAGTGCTGGGATTACAGGCGTGAGCCACCATGCCCAGCCACTAAATATTTTTAAATAACTAACTAAATGAAGAAATCAGGCACTAAAGATTGGGTGACATGCTTGGTGGGAATCCTGGGCATGAGAGGGGCCATTGGATCTTTAATGAGATAAAATTTGAGTATAGTTTTGAAGGATGCATAAGAATATGAAATATGGATAAGGAAGGGAGATGAAAGTTTACTAAAGAGAATGACGTAATTCTATGAAGTCACACGGTAGAAAGACATCATTCAGACCATGGGCAGTCACACTAATTGTCACCATAAGACTTAGGGTTTGAGGTCACTGAGAATACAAGATTAAGTTGTTTAGTAGTGTTCTATCATTTGACAAATCCGATAACATTAGTAAATTCCTTAAAATACATCAATTACTAAAACTGGCAAAAGATGAAATAAAAGACGTGAATCATCCTGTATCTATTAAAGAGTTTGAATTTGTAATTAAAAACAATTCCATAAAGAAACTTCAGGCTTAGATGGCTTTTCTCCTAATGAGACCCAGCCTTCATGGCAGGAATAATATTGATTCTCTGCAAACTCTTTCAGAAAATAAAGAAGAAATACTTGGAAATGCATTATGTCTATTTTTTTTATTATACCCGAATGAGAAAGTAACATAAGGAAAATAAACTACATACTAATATTCTTCATAAAAATAGAAACAAAAATCATTAATAAAACATTAGCAAAATCAAATCTAACAATACATAAAAAGATGCCACACATGACCATGTGTGGTCTATCCCAAAAATGCAAGGTTAATTTAACATTGACAAACAAAAAATCAGTCAATACAATTTAGCATTTTAACAAAATAAGAAAAGTTATATGCTTATCTCAATAGATAAAGAAAAAGGGTTTGAAAATATTCAACTACCAATCATGATTTTTCAAAAAAGTCCTACATAGGAATCAACAGAGGGGCAGAGGAGGAGCTTCCGCAACCTAACAAAGGGCATGTATTTAAAAGAAAAACCTGCAGCTGACATCGTACCTGACACTAAAACATGGAAATGTTTTTCCCAAGATTGGGAACAGATGTCTACTCTTACCATTTATACTTAGCATTTTATTGAAGGTGCTATTCTATGAAATAAGGTAAGGAGGGAAAAAAAGGTTAAAGATTATAAATAAAGAAGCAGAATTATCATCAGAATCAAGACAATGGTGCCTCGTTTTACTATATTATTTGACAATGTGACTCTTCCCCTGCAAAACAATCTTTTTTTGTTTGGTAAAACCCTGAATAGAAGGTTACTATTTAGTCTGACTTTCACCAGACTAAATAGACATTTTCAGACATCGTCCCAAGTACATAATGCTGGGAACTTTCTTGCCTGGAAAAAGAAAGGTCACGTGATTAGAACTTAGCTAGTAAGCAATGTTTAGCTTAAATTGCAATATAAATAGTAGTGACCCATTTGAGGGGTATGACGGTGGCTACAAAGGCATGCACCCTGATTACAGCTGTTTGAATGCTACCTTGAGATCTCCAGCTTTCTTTTTTCATTGTTCAAAGAAGATGTTTGTAGGAGTCAGTAGCACACCTTTGCCATTAATTCAGAAGGTTCCAGTCATACTAAATCTGCAATCATTAGATACATTATTATATATTTACCTATGATATTAGCAATAGTTAATGCTTACTCTGCACTTAATATGCAGAGGATGTCTTCTATGAGATGGACACATGATGATTAAATGAATTCCCTGAAAAAGTAATGAGGTCAGTTTTATTTTCCCCCTATTTTACAAAGAGAAAAGTGGCACAGAGAGTTTAAGTAATTGGCAAAATTTGATTTATACACATAAGCCACTTGGAAACCAAAAATGCAGTGGTCCAAAAATAACAGAAACATTTTCTGTTTTCTTCACAATATTGAAATTAATAAGTCCCTTTTCATTATTTACTTGTTTATATCCAGAATGTTCAATTAAGGTAGAACATATAAGTGAGCATAGTTAATTAAAATAGGCTTCCCATAATACGATCAAGTTAATCTGGAAGTCATTCTGAAACTCAGTGAGCTCTAGATATGATAATTCTACAAACCGTTTTTTCATTTATCTTTAATAAGCTGATTTCCTTTAAAAGTTCTTCATTACTGTTTTTTAGAAGCATCCTTACTATCTTGGGAAAATTCCTCATGATAAAAAATGTATTACATACTGGATAGTCTATATGATTTTATTATTTAATAATTTGATAATTAAGATCACTTATAGTACAGTTTCAAGATTGTTTAATCAAGCAACATATACTTATTTGTCACTAGGCCTCTTTGCTTCAATGGATATTCAAGGTAAAATTGATTTCATAAAAGACTAGCTAAGAAAATAAGGAGAAATAAAAATATCAACAATAATAATAAAAAAACTATAGAGGAGAGATTGTAAATAAAAGAGAGAAAACTTTGAGTACTGCTTTGTCAATATATTTTAAATTTAGAAATAATGATCAATTGCAAGAAAAACATAGCAACACAACTATTTCAAGAAGTAGGGTGAAAAGATTTATAACCAATTAAAGAATTTGAATACATTTAAAAATATTTAACAAATAATTTTTTAAAAATTTAAAGTTTAGTTTTACTGAACTATCAATAAACAAGTACTTCTTATAAATACATAATTCTTATAATGTACATAAATTTCCAGAGGAAATAAACAGAGGCCACTATACCATTCTTTTTATGAGGCTTATAAAAGTGTGTTACAAATAAGAGACAGAGTAATCAATCTTACTCATTAACATTGATGCTAAAAATACCCATTCAAGATTGTTCAATAACGGCTTTAATGTGGTAAAATTTATTTAGCTACTTCTTAAATTCCTAAATTAATTTACCTAGTTTTTGAGAAATTCATTTACTTAATTTCCTAAGTTAGTAAACTGAAAAAAGAACAGGAAGAACACCATAATATCACCTCAATAGATATTTTTTAAGCATTTGAAAAATTCAGTGCAATTTTATTTTAAAAATAATTTGCAAACAAGAAACAGAATGAATTCTACACATCTTAATTCTTGATCATAGATATACAACGAATATCAAATGATAAAACATTAAAAGCATTTTTAAAATAATAAATGAGAAAAATGGCTCTTATGGCTTCTATTCAACATTTGTTTGTTGAGTAGAAAAAAATAAAAACATAAATAAATACTTAAATGTTTAAAAAGACACCAAATCTGTATTAGTCATAGATAATATAACTGACTATAAAAGATATCGGAAAGAATTAGAGAAAAAAATTTGTACTCCATTTTACCAAGTGGCTGATTAAAATTTAAAAAGTGGCTGATTAAAAATCAATTGCCTTTCTCTTTGAAGACAATCTAAAAATCCTCTTGATAGACATTTATGGCAAGCTGTGCTTACAGAATGTAAATCAGACCAAAACAAATGGAGAAAATCTTATACATCAATGGAAAGAATCACTATCAAAGGTATCTTTTCTGAAATTGATTAAAATATTCAATAGATTTCAATTAAAATTCCAACAGAGATATTTGTGGAGCTTGCCAAGATTCTCATTGTCATGAAGATGTGGACTAAGAGGAATGCTTATATACTGCAAGTGGTTATGTAACATTGTACTTGAACTTTGAAAATTCAATCTGACAGTTTCTTGTAGAGTTAAAAATATGTATACCTTGTACCTCCACGAAAGTCTAGAGAAACTGTTGCCATTTATGCCAAGAGAGTTCAGAAAATGTTGCCATGAATGCCAGGAGACTTCATCAAGAGTATTCATTGCAGCTTTGTATTTAGAAAAACTAGAAATAATCCAAATGATGATCACTATGAAAATGAATAATTTTCCTGTATTGTAATCATCTAAGAGAATAACATACAAAGATAAAATTGAGATACCAGCCCTTTACTAGTCAGCATGGCTAAATTACAAAAACACCAATATGATAGAAGAATAAATATAGCATGGTATCGTTTATACAAAGCCTATAAACATACAATACTTAACTCTGATATTTTGAAGACAGGTGTATAGGTAGTTAATCCATAGTGAAACATGGGAATAATTAACACTTTGATGGAAAAAAAAAGATTATTAATGAGGGTACAAACAGTCTTCATGGTTATTTTTAGTACTTAATTGCTGAATCTGGCAGTGGATGTATGTATTTTTTAAATTATTCTTTATATCTTAAATATACATTACATATTATTTTTTCTGCTCAAAATATTAAATAATAAAAACAAAAGAAAGCAGAATGATTACGTGAGCATCCAGGTTGGCATGGGGGTAGGCTGAAGGTGGGGAAGTATTCTAAGCAAAGGCACCATGCTGTTCAGGGAGCAGAGGCAGCAGGTTACAAGAATTGGGGGATAAAAATGTCTATTGTATTTTAGAGCATTTCTTCCTCTATGACTAAAATTATCCTTCAGAAATGAGTACGTTTTATCTGAATCTTCACAAAGTCTCTCATATAGTAGGGTACTTTTTTCATTCTTTATTTTCAACAAACAGATGCTTTTTGAGGGCAAGACAGAATAGGCTAAAATTACCATAGCCCATAATCATTTTAAATAGTTACAGTGTCTGCCTGAGCAAATCGGAAAGACGAGGACTGGAACAATCGTAAGCCTACTGTAGGTACCTACTGACAGTTGTATTTCTTCACCTTCCCTTTTCACTTAACCCCTCCACAATTTATCTGAATAGATCCTTAGAAAACATTAAAATTCCACAAGTCATGAACTCTTTTGTTGGAGAGGTAAAGAATTTCAAAACTGTATTTAAAATTTAGCTTCATGAATCGGTTTTGATGAAAGAATGTAAAAATGCCAATTTCAGTAAACATTGCAAATTGTCGCTTATGTATTGCCACACATAACGCTGGAAGATTTAATTAACATGATCAATTTAAATGTAAACACATTTAAATTCACTGATGATTCCTTGTTGATTATCTCTGCTGCTTGTAGCTTTATTTCATTTTTTCAGTAAAGAATGAAGAGAAATGTCTCAGAGTTTGGTAATGCTATTTGGGTTTTATGTTTGCAATGCTTTGAAAAACTGAGTAAAACATTGCCTGAAAAAAATTCATTTTTCTCTACTATAACTGGATATCACTACATGGAGCTTATAAGTAGACTATAAACACTTTGAAATATGCATCTTTTAAAAGAATATAACAACTTTAACTTATATTTACTAATTTTCTCCTACATTATAGCATTTAATCGTGCTTGTGTAAGTGCTGGATAACATGACTTTATTATTGCTGGAGCTCTGGTCCAGGCCAGACCTCATGAATTCCAGAGAATAAATATTTCTCACTCCAAACCCTCAAATGGGGCAAAGGTTTTTGAATAGTCAGAAAAGATTTGGTTTTGCATCTTTTTTTTTACTTGAATGTTTCTTTTAAGCTTTCCCCAGATATTCATGCTTGCCAAATCTATTAAGTAAAGTACTTAGTGTTTGTGGACTCATGGTGAACAAGTAGAGCCTCGTCCCCTATAATCATATAAAATAGGAGACGCGTTCATTTGCTGAACAGCATGATGTAGGATTCTATCAACCATTGTGCTTCTCAAAGACAAGGTAAATGTGGTTGCTGCTAAATTAACCTTTCCTTAAAACAAAGCTAGATTGTGTTTTCTGGTGGCTAATCACAAAATGGGTAAATTATATGGCTCAGGATAAATACCACCTGCTGATAATAGTTATTTCCTTAGTTTCAATTTTAATTAAGTATGTTGTCAAAATGTTTCAGCAAACCCTTGGAAAACTGTGCCATAAATAATACCTATAAGTTAAATAAACAAAAGAGCTTACATTTCAGCATTAAAACCCCAAAGCTGCAATCACACCACTGTATTTATTGTCTGATAAAATGTCCAAGGGCAACAAATGGGTAGAATTTGCCAAGAAGTAACTTTTTGTAGAAATATACTTTTCTCACATATCAAATTGGTAAGCTGATGAAAAAGTAACAAAAATGAGATTTTAATCAAACTGTACAATATGGTATTTTTGTAAGTGGGAAGAAGTATTGAACATCTCTAGCTAGAAATAATAATTAGCATTCTACTTAATAGCCCACTGCTTATGGATGCAAAGGAGATAAGTGAAACACATTCATACGGAAATAATCATGTTTGGCAAAAGTCTATGACCATTTTTTTAAGAATTACAGAGGAAAAGATATATATTTTGTAATATAAAGTATATTATTAAGATAATATTTACTTCATTTCTTCAAACTTCTATCTTCTCGTAAAATACAGTAATTAATTTTGGAGCTTAAATATTTTATGGTCTCTCATTAATATTTATAAGAAATTTGTCATCTTTATTATGATATGCCCTTGCTAAAATTGTTAAGAATTATTTGGCCAATATAATATGACTATGAAGGGATTTTTTGGAAAGGATAAAAATTAAAATGATTGTAATGAAATCTCATTTTGAAGACATGAATGTTTAAGAGTACTCTTGTATACATCAAAAAAATTAAGAACGAAAGCTTCAAGAAGCCTATTTTGAAAGCCGTTGTTTGAAATAAAACCTACAAAAGTCAATGCTTTAGAAAAATGGTGAAAAACCGAGAATGATGTCCTCTTATGTCAAGACATAAGAGCATCTCCAACTCTAGACTCCATGATCCCCTACAATGCATTGGTTGGGTGCCATATTCTCATCTTTCTACAGAGGAATAACTGTTTTATATTTTAAGTGGCTATGACAAAAAATTCTACAAAATAGAGCAAAATATACATAAGCTTTTAAATCAAGCTAGTTTCAGTACTTCATCTTCATTATTGTTGCCCGGTAGTAGAGTATCCACCGACCCAGAGCTTCCATTGGCATACGTTACGACAGAACAAGAAACAGAACTGCTGTGACACAGCCACTTGATAAGTATGTATTAAATAAGAACTTTATTGTCAGTGTCCTACCATATCTGAACTGTCATCTGACATGCACAGTGAGTTTCAATGAAATTTAAAACTATTGCCTTTTCTTGTGATTTTTTTTAGAGGTTGCTTTTTTGAAGTTGTCATAGTTGTTTTTCTTGATATCTTTTCTATCTATGAATTGCAAGAAACACACAGTCACTTTGAGAAAGATAGGACATAGGAACATTACAAACAAAACAAAGCAAAAAAAATAGATGAAAGAGATTTTTATTATTTTTATTCCTGGGTTTTTCCCTGGGTGTTTTAGATAATAATCTGTGCCTTAGAGAACAATGTTAGAGCATGAAAGGAAGCCTTTTGTTAGTATTTTAATTTTTTCTTACCTCTTATTCTTTATTATCACAGTTTGCATTATTGATGAGATGATTTTAGTTAATAGGTAGTTCCCTTAGAATGAGAAATTCCATTCAAGAAACAATTATGGGCACCTCACAATTTTGTAAGTAACATTTTTACTAAGTAAGTGATATTTAACTTACAACGAGGTGATAAAGAACATGGATTTGAAGATACATAGTGTTACTTTTGGGTCTCAGAATTAAAAATTTGGCAATCTACTCAGTTCTTCTAGGTGTCTGATCCTTACAGGTGGAAACAGTGGGCTCTTACAGTTGTAAAGTTACAATAAGTTATAAGAATATAGCACAGTACCTGATGTATAATAAGTACATAGTAAATATTAGCTATTATTAGTATTATACCTACCAAATTTAACAACGACAAAATGTTCATGATTAAAAGGTATGAAGTAAGATTCAGTAACAAATTATATATAAAGAGGCATGTGACATCCTGTTGATTACCAGGGTGACTTCAATTATTTTGATTCTTTCTTACACACCATTTCATGTGGATCACTACTCAAAACATATCTTACTGAAAAGTAGAAATCTTTCCCCAATAGAGAAAGGGTCATTCTTGTTTCAGTAATTGATAGTAGCTGCACTGCCTTGCTGACACCATTAGCCAAGATGTAAAGGACAATTTATGGAAAAAAAAAATCTGTCCTCTGCTTCAGTAGAAGGTAAAGGATGCTGTTCACAAATGTAGGTGATTCTGAGGCTATGATGAAGAGAAGTACCTTCCTGATGGGCTCTTACTAGCATGTAGTCCAAATGGGGCTTCAGGAATAGAGCCAAGATCAGGCTGAGGAAAGCAGTCTTGGCAGTAGAAGCTTCAGATAATAAGAGTCAAATAACAAGGAATGACCAGAGAGTGCACAAAGCCCAGGTATTTCATTCCCTGATTTCTTGTCTTGTTATTCATAATTTAAATAACTTAAGAAAGATCTAGTGAAGTCTTTTCTTTTTCCTTCAGCTTTTAAGTTCTGGGATACACATGCAGGTTGTGCGGGTTTGTTATATAGGTAAACTTGTGCCACAGTGGTTTGCGGCACAGATCAACCCATCACCTTGGTATTAGGGTATTAGCCCAGTATCCATTAGCTATTCTTCCTGGTGCCTACGCTACCCCCACCCCCATCGACAGGCATCAGTGTGCCTTGTTCCCCACCGTGTGCCTATGAGTTCTCATAGTTTCAGCTCCCACTTATAAGGGCAAATATGCAGTGTTTGGTTTTCTGTTCCTGTGTTAGTTTGCTGAGGATAATGGCTTCAGCTCCATCAAGATCTAGGCACAAATACCATTTAACCTAGGAATCCCATTACTGGGTATATACCTAAAGGAATATAAATCATTCTCTTGTAAAGATACGTGCACGCATATGTTCGTTGCAGCACTGTTCACAATAGCAAAGACATGGGATCTAGTGAAGTCTTAAAGGGGCAGAATAAAAGAAAGTCATTCAAATACATTGTAATTTTGAATGAAAAATGCAAAACAATTTTTCAAAGCTCGAGGTTCAAATGAGGTCACATCATACAACTGTAGTTTGCTGGTTTGAATCAGCAGGGGACAATGGGATAATGGTTCGTATAATGTGAATTAAAGTCTTTCAAAGTAGTATTGCTTTTCCCCGAATAAAATGGGTGCAGCACACCAACGTGGCAGATGTATACATACGTAACAAACCTGCACATTGTGCACATGTACCCTAAAACTTAAAGTATAATAATAAAATAAAATGAAATAAAAAGAAATAGCTTTTTTGAAATTTTTCTAATAGTCCCTTACATGCATACAGGGGCAAGACCAAAGCCAAGTTAAAGCAACAGGAACTATAAACTGCAAACACTCTTCCCCTTTTGATTACTAAGAATCTATTCCTGACTTAATGTTATTTTGCTGGGCAACTTATTTCAAAATTTTTTAGACCAAAATTTCTCGTAGGAAACACGCAGTCACCCACATAAATAGACTTCAGTAAGCTCATTCATTCTATCAGCTTTCTGACACATGGTTTCAGATGTCTAGAACGCTATACATATCCAGGACAATCTTTGCCATGATACGAATAGAATTAGTCTGGTACCATCAGACTTCCAAGTTGTGTCCAGATATACTGAACATCCTATTAACGTACAGATAAAGTTCAAAGCAAGATTCCTATTACATTCAAAATTGTGGGTATGATGCAGTTTAAATTATCCCATTTATCAAAGTCTTCCTATTAATTTCTCATTTTATTCTATTTTGGGCCATGATGAAACAGTAATGCTTAAGTTTGCATTATCTCCAAAAGAATCATTAGAGTCTGAATGGTTTGTATACGTCATCAAGTAGCTACATTTGAAGTACAGTTGTGAAGCACTAAAACATGGCTTTCAGATAGTAAAAAGCTCATGTGTATCATCAATCAGTTAAAAAAATAATACATTCAAAATATGAGACTGTTTTATCTTTGTCTATTTTCTCCTACAGGTCAAATAGTAGTTTTAGTTAAATCTATTTTATACTGAACTATTTTTGCACAGTTTATGTGAACTAACCGAAGTAAGAAAAGAAACCAAAGATGTTTTTGATAATGGGGAGAATGGGGAATAATGAACTCTTTGAGGAATGGGGTCAGTCTAGACATGAGCAGCAGACAGCGCAAGGGTCTTAACTACTTAAGATGTTATGAATGCAGAAGGTAGTGAGGATTGCAGTGCTGCACAGAGGCATTCCTAGTTACCACTTTACTTGTAATGATCATATGCTGGATATCAATTAATTAGTAACAATGTGTTATCACAGGAATCATTTATTATGTGTGTTAAGCTATAGCAAATACTTCTACAAATAGCGTTTTAGAAAGCAACCTCTAGAAGAGGATCATGATAAAAGCACTGTTCAAAAATCTTCAATCCCTTTTTTGGCCTACTATAGATAGTAATAAAATACAAAAAATTTTGTTAGGGTTAATTCAAGCTTCTGTGTCTTGACATTATGAACTCAAGTTATCTTTAAAACCTCATTCTTCTTTTAGCCATATTGACTGTTCTCTTTATTTTTCTTAGAAAAATGCTCTGCTTGCTTCTATGAATGTGTCCACAGCATTTTTTTTTTTTTTTTTTTTTTTTGAGACAGAGTTTCATGCTTGTTGCCCAGGCTGGAGTGCAGTGATGTGATCTCGACTCACTGCAACCTCCACCTCCCAGGTTCAAGCAATTCTTCTGCTGCAGCCTCTCGTATAGCTGGGATTACAGGCATGTGCCATTACGCCTGGCTAATTTTGTATTTTTAGTAGACATAGGGTTTCTCCATGTTGGTCAGGCTGGTCTCGAACTACTGACCTCAGGTAATTGGCACCCCTTGGCCTCCCAAAGTGCTGGGTTTACAGGCATGAGCCACCGCACCTGGCCTCCACAGCATTCTTTAATTTCTGAAATGCTTCCTCATTTCTATGCAGCTCCAATAAAATTCCAGCACAGTTCTTAACAGTTCCTTGAAAACTGTTCATAAAGATATCTATAATGACTTTTTTCTTTAAAAATTTACCACTCATCCAGTCAGTATACCACTGCTTTAGCAATGAATCATATTCTTCCTGGTAAAATATGTGTATTGCTATTTAATATTTCATAACTTTAAAAAACATGTACCCTGAAACTTAAAGCATAATAAAAAAAAACTTTATATCACTGCCATCAGTAAATTATAAAACCCAGAGACCTCAGTATGTTTTCTAATGTTGTATAACACCTTTTGTTACAAAAATCTTAAGTAGTCATTTATTTTTAAGTGAATATGATCACACTTGACCGAAATATGTATGCCATCTCCAAACCTAACCAGATAATCATTAAATATAGGACTAAATAAAAGATTTTTATCCAAACGAATTATGAGATTAGTAGTGCTTCTTGTTTAAATACTGGAGTAATCTAGTAAATATTTTGCATTAATAAGGGTTTATAGTTTTTAAGCAATAACATCCAACTCCAGATGCTGCCAAGTTCTAAAAAAGGAGTTTAATAAAAGTGTATTTGCCCAGCGACTTCACGGCTAGGTACTGTCTCAAAAGATATGAAAGCATATGTCCACAAAAAGATGTGTATGAATCTTCAAAGTAGCTTAATTCATAATAGCCCCAAATTGGAAAGAAATAAAATGTATCTTACGGGATAATGAATCAACAAATTGTAACCTATTCATATGAAGGAGCACTTCTTAGCAATAACATGAGTGAAAACTCCCAAAAATATTAGGTTGGGCAAAAAAAGCTAGACACTAAAGATATATAAGATGTTGTTCCATTCATATGAAGGTTAAGTTGCCAAGATTAATCTGCAGGGATAAAAATATCAGAACAGTGCTTCCCCCAGGGGAGGCGGTACTGTGGAGAAAAGGGCATGAGAAACACTGTGCAGTTATGCAAACATTCTATAGATTAATGAGGGATGATTATATTGATGGGTAAAATTTTTCAAATCTCAAACAGTACATGTAAGTTCTGTACATTTTAATTTATGCAAGACAAATCTCTGTAATAAAAAGATATGGAATAGCTTTAAAAATATCATTGGGAGGCCTCCATAACAAGGGACAAAACCATTCCTTAGATATTTTATAATGAGAATGCTGAAAATTTTTAATGTCACCACTGAGCTTCAGATCTCAAAGTTTGCACTTCTGGCACACACGTGGACGTGTATGTATGCGTGTGGTGTGCACACATGCATGCATTTTTATGAGTGTGCCTCACTGCATTTGCTGACTTCACTTTAACTTGATTACCTCTGTAATGGCCCAGTCTTCAAATAAGACCACATTCTGAGCTCCTGAGGTTGGGATTCAACATGTGAATTTGGGAGAGTGGGGACACAATTCAATCCATGACTTGTAGGCAGCAGCAAACATAAAGTATAGTACCTCTTACAGTATCTCTCAGCAGCAAATTAAAATATTTGGCTCTGAAATCATTGGCAGAACTTGTCACATGGCTCTATCTTCAGTGTGTATGGAAAATTGAAATCCTACTCTATGTCAGGAACACAGGGAGCCAAAAGTATTTGGTGAATAGCGTTAATGATCACTTGCCCTAGTATTTGATTCTTTTAATAAATATATCAGTATTTTTAGAGTAAGCAAAGGAAGGATTAACAACTCACATGGCTTGGCTGTGTCCCTACCCAAACCTCCTCTTGAAGTGTACTTCTCATAATCCCCACATGTTGTGGGTAGGACCCAGTAGGAAGTAATTGAATCATGGAGGTGATTACCTCCATGCTGTTCTCATGATTGTGAATGAATCCTCACAAGATCTGATGGGTTTATAAGGGAGTTTTCCTCTTTTGCTTGGCACTTCTCCTTCCTGCTGTCATGTGAAGAAGGACGTGTTTGCTTCCCATTCTGCTATGATTCCTCAGACCTCCCCAGCCATGTGGAACTGTAGTCAATTAAACCTCTTTCCTTTATAAATTACCCAGTCTCAGGCAGATCTTTCTAGCAGCCTAAGAATGGACTACTGTAACAAACAAGACAAGATACCAGTGATCGTGCTCTTTTTCTGCACAGTAGTACTATTCATATACATTAAATGTTCTATTATTTTGTTTTAGTTTCCTATGTTTGCAGAAAAAGTAAGGGCATAATAACAATGGTGTTCTGATTATCCTATTCATGAAGTTAACGTTGCTGGAAAACTAAAAAAAATCTAGATAGAGGCAAATACCTTAAATATTATACCACATTAACTTCCATTGAAGAAAAGTTTTCAGGAATTCACAGTGAAACTAAATATTATTAAGATTTAGAGAGATACTAAATAAATAAAAGATTGGCTTCCTGGTCAATGAGACATTCAACATTATATCATTTGCTATTTAAGTTCTAAATAAATTAAAACTCTTTTCTCCATGATATCATGAGTAATGTAATATGCATGCTAAAAAACACCTTTTAAAACTAACACATACTATATGGTTAATGCTCTGTGGAAATTTCTTTTTCTTACTATTAAATGTTATTATCCTGTATATTTAATTCCAGGACAAAGTCTTATTTATTTAGTTTTTCTTATTTTTGCTACTACTGTAACAGCACATAATTCAATGACCGAAAGCTATCTTCTTATTTTCCTTTTCTTTAATATTGTAATCTACAAATGTGTCGCTGTTTAGGTATTGATATCATCTATCACAAAGGCTATTTTCTGCAGGTGTACATGTTCCTTTGTTTGATGACCTTAGTTTATTGTTACCAAAATTTATTAAATGTGATTCCTTGTCTACATAAACATTTTTTTTTTCATTTAATAGAGAGGGTTACAATGCAAGGACACTTTCACGTATTCTGGGGGGTGTTCTTGAACAAATATAAAGGAATGCTATGTGAAATGAATAAATATTGAGGGTGGAGTAAAGGAGATAGAACAGATTTCTGAAAGTACAACACATTTAAAAGAAATTTAATTTCTATAAATTTGTACCTTATTGCAGGCCTGGTTATAGAAAATCTGTTACTGAAAGCCCATTTCGTTTTATAAAATATTTTCCTTACAATACTTTAAAACTGAAACCATATAGTAATTTACAGAAGGGAGTGATAGGGGCACAGTATTTAATACTAAGTTTAGGAAGAAAATATATCTTTTTTCTTTTTCTTTCTTTCTTTTTTTTTTTTTTTTGGAGACAGGGTCTTACAATGGCATGATCTCGGCTCACTGCAACTTCCCTCAGGATCCCAGATTTAAGCAATTCTCCCATCGTAGCCTTCCAAGTAGCTGGGACTACAATCACATGCCAGTATGCCCAGCTATATTTTTTTTTTTTTTTTATTTTTTGGTAGAGACAGGCTTTCACCATGTTCATCAGGCTGGTCTTGAACTCCTGACCTCAAGTGATGTGCCCACCTCAGCCTCACAAAGTGCTGGGATTACAGGTGTGAGCTACTATGCTTGGCCTAGGAAGAGGAGATATCTGTGTTGTTTCCTAAAAAGCCAAAAAACATATAGAAAAAGATATATAGGAATATGTATTAAAATAGAAGTATTCAAAAATATATCGAAATATGTAGAGGATTGCTTTCATCATAACACATACAATATCTGAGACACATTTAGGTTGATACCCAGTAACTATTAAACGTCAAGTGGTAAAACTGTAAAGGGAATGATTTTTACTCAGTTAAAACACATCTGTATATTTGTGCTATCATTTGATTAGTTCTCTGCTTCATTTTACTGTTAACCCACTAAACAACACCCAGTATATTGTTTTTCAACTATAATTTAATAATCCATTGAGACTCATCCTTGAGAAATGGAGGAGAGGAAGGGGATCAGTAAAGAAACATCCATCACTGCTGTTCAAAGTGTTCTTGCTAATGTGGCCAACAAACCGAGTGGGAATGAAGGTCAATGACAATTGAGGGAGGACTTGGAAATAACTAGGGCAGATCCAAGACATAATGAAGTGAGCCCTCTGGCCTTCTGTGTAAATGTATAGAAGAAAGTTGAAATTTTGTGTTTCCTTCTCATCAATGTAATTCTGCCATCGTTCCACATTCCTCTGGCTAAATTAACTTCTTTGTGGAATATGGTAATCTTCTACTTCCTGCCTGCTGCTAGACCACAATAGAATTTGAAAAACGGAATGTTGATGCATTGTAGTTGGATAAAAAGTAAGAGAGGTGTTCATATCTATGTATTGCCTTTTTATAAAAGTCACTTTACATGGCTCTTGGAAGTTTCCCTTTGGCTCATGTCTTCGTTTAGTTGACTTTCTGAATTCTTAATTGCTTTATCTATTTATTCTTAGTATATAGTACTAAGAAAGTACTGAAAAAAGAAATTAAAGTAACAGTTCAGAAAGTACTGAAAAAAGAAATTAAAACAAAAATCAAGAATAAAATTAATGATATTAAAAGCCAAATTGAAAGTGTTTGAAGTAATAATTAGGATAATGAGGAAAATCACTTTTCAGTTTTGCAATGTATTTTTTTGGTATGTAATTTGTCTTAAATCATCCTGATTTGTATTGAACCATAATTTTTTTTTTTTTTTTTTTTGAGATAGAGTCTTGTTCTGTTGCCCAGGTTGGAGTGCTGTGGTGCTATCTCGGCTCACTGCAGCCTCTGCCTCCCTAGTTCAAGTGATTCTTCTGCCTTAGCCTCCCGAGTAGCTGGGATTGCAGGCACCTGCCACTGCGCCTGGCTAATTTTTATATTTTTAGTAGAGACAGGGTTTCACCATCTTGGCCAGGCTGGTCTCGAACTCCTGACCTTCTGATCCACCTGTCTCAGCCTCCCAAAGTACTGGAATTACAGGCATGACCCACTGCGCCCAGCCTGAAACATAAAAATTTAAACAAACAAATAAAAGACTACTATGACTAGGAAAATGTCTGAGAGAAGTGCTAAAGAAAATCTGGCATATAAAAATGCAAAGAATGAAAGAATTTATTTGTAGTAAGGTTGGATACTGTAATCAAAACATGCTCTTATTTCCTGATCAAGTTATTGTAAAATAAATCAGTAAACCCTGCTTTAATCTGTTTTTTTTTCAAATTGACTAGCAAAATATGTATTAGCATGGTTAATGAACCATAAAACATATTATTCAAAGATGTTTTATTCAAAGATGCTTGTGCTAAAAATCTTGTTATCTATACCTGCAGCTATAACTAAAAGAACAAACGTAAAACTGACTTTGCTTTCCAAGTCATACAAATCATATAAAAACAATTCCACAAATTAAAGAAATCAAACCTCTTTGACACTACAGTTTTGTTTTATATGAGTATTACATCATCTCACATATTACATCCAGGTTTAGCATTGAGTTGTTCTTAAAGTTATTTAAACTTAATGTACTTCAGTGCAACTTGTCCCTACTCAGTATTTCATTGTACAGTGAGCTGCTAGTTAATATCTTATCATTTACCCCTGAATTTCAGTCTTGATCAGGATTTCTGGGTCTACTTTAGTTAGCATTCCTTGATGTGACATTCCCACATATTCGTCACTTTCCAGTGTATTTTCTTTTCTAGAAATAGATTTGCATTCCTCACGAAGCTTTCATCTTTGTCTCCGGGCCTTTGTTTATATTTCAGTAACAGATATTATTCTATGGTAACTGTGTAATAGGCCTAGCAGAGTAAATAACACGCAGAGGATGACCAACACACATAGGATGACCAACACACATAGGATGACCAACACACATAGGATGACCAACACGCAGAGGGTGACCAACACACATAGGGTGACCAACACGCATAGGGTGACCAACACGCATAGGGTGACCAACACGCATAGGGTGACCAACACGCAGAGGGTGACCAACACGCATAGGGTGACCAACACGCATAGGATGACCAACACGCATAGGATGACCAACACGCATAGGGTGACCAACACGCATAGGGTGACCAACACGCAGAGGGTGACCAACACGCAGAGGGTGACCAACACGCAGAGGGTGACCAATGGTCATGTTTTGCCTGGAACTGGACTGTTTTGTAGGACACAGGACTTTCAGCACTAGAAGCACAAAAGTAAAGGAAAAAAAACAGTCAACTTATAAAGATTTGGTCATTTCACATATACTATGTTTTCAGTAAGGTAGAATTCCTTTACTCGTATCTCTTTCAATATTTCTTTTTTTTTTTTTTTTTTTTTTTTTTTTGGTGGGGCCGTCTTTTTTCCCCCGGGGTGGGGTGGGGGGGCTGCAAGCTCCGCCTCCCGGGTTCACGCCATTCTCCTGCCTCAGCCTCTCCGAGTAGCTGGGACTACAGGCGCCCGCCACTACGCCCGGCTAATTTTTTGTATTATTTTTAGTAGAGACGGGGTTTCACCGTGGTCTCGATCTCCTGACCTCATGATCCGCCCGCCTCGGCCTCCCAAAGTGCTGGGATTACAAGCGTGAGCCACCGCGCCCGGCCTCAATATTTCTTAATTCAAAAGAAAAAAGATAGCCCCCTATCCTTGAAGCATTTGGAAGATTTGTGTTGATGAAATTCTCTTCATCTAAATGCCACAGTGTCCTCTCCTATAAATCACTGTATTGGCCCTGAGCCTTTCTACGTAGCTGTAAGTCGTTGTTTTGTCTGAGTGCTGTTGCTGACGGGCTTGTCAACCATGGCAGTGAGCAGACACAAAAACACCTCCGTGTTTATATTTGAGAATTTTAATGTATAAGGACCTGTAAAATCATACCTACTCATTTTTTGGCTGTGGGGATCAAGTGAGGTAAATGCCTAAAAATCAGAAAGCATTCTACTCAATTTTTATAGTTAGATATTCAGTTTAAGCCTTTTGTTTTGATTTTTGTTGTTTTCTCCATCCGGTGACTCAAGGATGTTGTTTAGATGTGTTTTTTCTCCCTTGGCTCATGGAAAGATTACAAAGTTCAAAGACAACTTCAATGGCTACAGATAGGTTTCTGAAGCAATGCTGGAAAGATGGGGCGAGAAAAAGTAGCAAGAGAAAGAAGCCATGCTGTAGGTGGGGGCAAGGTCAGCTACATAACGTGTGGACTCCAGTGTAAAATAAAAATGCAGGGCCCCTTGTTCAAAAAGGAGGAAAAACGCTTCATTCTTCCTTTTGTGATTTCTCTATAAACAGTCATGAAGTTTTAAAATTTTAATTTTGCACTCTTTCAGCACAGGAATACTTACAGGGGAACACAGATCCTGACAAGTGCCAGGGGCCCCACTCTGTAACTAGGCTCATGGGGCATGTGCCCAACCCTGAGCCTCTTCACATCCACACCCAGGACCCCTCTGAGGATAGAGGGTGTCAGCAGTCACCGGCAAAGACTGGGAAGCCAGCTACTGAGAACCAGTCCAGGAAAGGCCAGAAAGCCCCAAAGCAAGACCATGTGTGTTTGTCAGTGCTCCAAGGTCCTAGGGCATGCTTTATTCCCCCATCATACATCACTTTACAATTCAAATTCAAAGGGAAAGTTATTAAAATTATTAGGAGAGCAACCAGCGAGCATCAAACAGCAAGTCTCTGAGTGTGGAGCCCCGTCCGATCACACTGGTCACATAGCCATGGAGCTGCCCCTGGATGGGGGAAATTCGCTATGACTAGAATCCTGGAGAAGAATCTATGAGTCTTGCAGCTGGCAGGACAGTAAAGGGTATCCAACTCCCACTCCTGGCAATAATCCTCTAAAGGGAAAGAAACTCCAAGGAGATGAACATGGGACATGTCCATCTAGCTAACTAGCCTTTCTGAATCCCAAAACTGTTGAAAAATTATCTTGCTTAAATTTTACTTTAAAGGGCCGTGTGATTTTGGACAGAAGAGAGATCAGTGACAACGGCAACTTCAACATGAAACCATCCTTCCCAAGTTTCGGGCAAATACATGATAATCTCAGATCGTTGTTCAATGGTGTGAGGAAGCACCACTGCAAATGTTAGCAATTTTTATTTCCAGGCATTCAAACAGGATGGTGGATACAGATTTAATGTGATTTAGTGGAACTAATACAGAGTGATTTTTCTTACACACAAAGTTTGGAAGTAATACTCAAGAAGAAATGGCTGCTTTGTTACAAACTTTGATATATTATTGTTTATATAAGCAACTAGTAATATTATTGATAGTTAACATTTAGTATTTAATCACTATGCTTCAGATGCTTTTCTATTCATTTTATATGCATTATTTTACATAATCCTTATAGCACCATGTAAATGATATAATACTATTAACCTCCTTTTACACATGAGAAAATGAGTGCAGACAGCATTTAATGAATTATCTAAAATGATACGTCTAGCAATGGTAGGTTCAAGATTTGACCAAATAAATAGGCTCCAGAACCTGTCATATGAACTATTAATTGGCTTATATTTAAAATAAAATGGAAGTCATTACTTCATTTTACCTTCATTTCAATGTTGTTTATGTTTGTACCTAACCAAGAACTGATGGTAGAAATAGAATACGAATGTGTACTTTTAAAACTTTGAATCTAGTTTTTGAAATTGCTCTTGGTGTTTGGACAATTTGGGAGATACCATAGGATAAAATATTATAGAATTTATTCATAGAAGCCTATAGTTGTTACTTCAAGTATGAAGTCTGGCTTTCAAGCCCAAACCGACCTGTTTGAAGTGGAAAATAAATATATTTTACAATGGATAGCACAATAATACACAATTTGGTTGATCAGAATATGTGTATGCCTGAGTTCTTTATATGGCATATGATCTATTTAGCCCTATGAGATTGTAAAAGAAGAAAATGAAAAAAATATTTACACTTAAGAAATAACTTCAGGCCAGGCACGGTGACTCACACCTGTAATCCCAGCACTTTGGGAGGCCGAGGCAGGCAGATCACGAGGTCAGGAGATCGAGACCATCCTGGCTAACACGGTGAAACTCCGTCTCTACTAAAGATACAAAAAAATAGCTGGGCATGGTGGCGGGTGTCTGTAGTCCCAGCTACTTGGGAGGCTGAGGCAGGAGAATGGCATTAACCCGGGAGGTGGAGCTTGCAGTGAGCCAACATCGCGCCACTGCACTCCAGCCTGGGTGACAAAATGAGACTCTGTATAAAAAAAAAAAAACAAAAAACTTCAATTTCAGTGAGATTATTTGAACATTAATATGCTAAGTGAGGTAGAAATAAATAACAATTGTGTATAGGTTGCTTTGATAACATAAACAAAGACAAAATAATTTGGTATTTTTTCTGTGTTCTTTTGAACATTAGATCACAGATTTTAAGAATATAGTAAAAGGAGACTTAAGGATATTTTCTGTGATCTACTCCAATATTTAAAAGTTGAAAAATCCGGGGCCTATTTTAGTGAATATTCACTGTTTGGCTCCCCGGTATCTCTGCTAACAGCACACCAAATGTGTTTTTTGGAACCAATTTTTTTCAATCTGAGTTCATGTGGCTTAAGGTGTTAAAATGAAAACCTCAGAAAAATTAAATGTAACAGAGTTTAATTGAGCAAAGAACAATTTATGCATTGGGCAGTCCCTCAAAACCAGAATAGTTTCAGAAAGACTCAGGGGCTGTCACGTGATTGGAGAGGACTTATGGACAGAAAAAGGAATGTGACATACTGAAAATGGAAGCGAGATACAGAAACAGCTGATGGATTACAGCTCGGCATTTGCCTTATTTGAACACAGTTTGAAGAGTTGGCTGCTGTGAGTGATTGAAGACTGGCTTCCATGATTGGTTGAACCTTGCCTAGCTGTTACATGCAAAGGTTTCAGAGTGTTTATAAATCCAGTTAGGTCACTATGTGTGGAGACCCTTCAGGCCAAACTTAGAAGGAGGCAGTTTTATGCTAAACTTAATTTAACAAAGGGTATCTCCATCTTTGGCTCTAGAAGTAGATCACATGATCTGGCAGCCTAAGAAGCACCAAAAGGCCTGAGTTATGTGGGCAGTTCAGGGATGAGTATGTGGTACACGTTAGTCCAATCAGGGTAAATCTGAAGTACTGCAATGCTGTGTGGAAATGCTCTCTTCCTTTCAGGAACTGAAATGTGGAGGATATGTGTATCCATTTTTATTACTGCATAAACAGTTACCACAGGCCAGGCATGATGGCTTATGCCTGTAATCCCAGCATTTTGAGAGGCTGAGGTGGGTGGGTAACCTGAGGTCAGGAGTTCAAGACTAGCCTGGCCAACATGGTGAAACCCCATCTCTACTAAAAATACAAAAAAAAAAAAAAAATAGCCAGGCATGGTGATGCATGCCTGTAAACCCAGCTACTCAGGAGACTGAGGCAGGAAAATTTGCTTGAACCTGGGATACAGAGGTTGCAGTGAATTCAGATCGCACCACTGCACTCTAGCCTGGGTGACACAGCAAGACCCTGTACCTTGTCTCAGGGGAGACTTTGGACTGTGGACTTTTGAGTTAAAGCTGAAATGAGTTAAGACGTTGGGGGACTGTTGAGAAGGCTTGATTGATTTCGAAATATGAAGACATGAGATTTGGGAGGGGCCAGGGGCAGAATGGTATGGTTTGGCTCTGTGTCCCCACCCAAATCTCATCTTGTACTCCCATCATTTCCACGTGTTGTGGGAGGGACCCATTGAGAGATAATTGAATCGTGGGGATGGGTCTTTCCCATGATGTTCTTATGATAGTGAATAAGTCTTGTGAGATCTGATGATTTTAAAAACTGGAGTTTCCCTGCATAAGCTCTCTCTTTTGGCTTGCTGCCATTCACGTAAGATGTGACTTGTTCCTCCTTGCCTTTTGCCATGATTGTGAGGCTTCTCCAGCCACATAGAACTGTAGATCGATTAAACCTCTTTCTTTTGTAAATTGCCCAGTATCAGGTATGTCTTTGTCAGCAGCAGAGATTGGAAGTGAGGGCAATAGCATATTTTTGTGCAACTCTATAAATTTTATTATTTCCTGAAGACAAATACATTTTCCATTGTCAATGGAAAGATGGTGTAACTTCATTCCTGTGGCTGAAATTCCTTTCTTTTCTCTTGGGGAGGAAATAAGATGATTAGAATCATGTTCTTCAGTGAACCACTATATGCTAATTTCAATTCCAGTGTTTGGAGATCCCCCATGGATTATTGCAAAAAACTTAGAGGTAATATTAACTATATTTAGATCTGAGGGATTTTGCCTCCAGATGGCTTCCCAAAGGCCAATCAGTAACCTAAGAGGTGGCAATGGCATAATAATGTGTTCTAAATTATCTGGCAAATTTCACTTTGTGTAGAAGACTGTCTAGTCAATTCAGACAAAGACAAATTTAATTATTGTACCAGGAGACTTCTTGGCAAAATTACATTTTCGGAATTTCATTTTAAGCAACTGCTCATCTATAGGTTTATATGTGCCAATCCTTCTCTTTTGTTTTTGGTGGCTTGTTTTTGCAACAATATGTTTGGTATGGTCAAAGGATAATTCTCAGTCAAGTGTGCAAACATGTTTCATGAATTTCAATGTAATGCAAATGAAGCATGAAGCAGAGTTTAGCAAATTGCACAGTTAATTCCGTGTAATACCATATATTTAATTCATCAATATAGACAGTTCTGAATAAAGCAATAAGTGAATCTAAATCTCCATTTGATAAAACTATTTGGTCAGTTGTTGCAGGAAGTCAGGGACCCTGAACGGAGGGACCGGCTGAAGCCATGGCAGAAGAACATAAATTGTGAAGATTTCATGGACATTTATTAGTTCCCCGAATTAATACTTTTATAATTTCTTACGCCTGTCTTTACTGCAATCTCTGAACATAAATTGTGAAGATTTCATGGACATTTATCATTTCCCAATCCATACTCTTGTGATTTCCTATGCCTTTCTTTACTTTAATCTCTTAATCCCATCATCTTCGTAAACTGAGGATGTATGTCACTTCAGGACCCTGTGATGATTGTGTTAACTACACAAATTCTTTGTAGAGGATGTGTGTTTGAACAATATGAAATCTGGGCACCTCAAGAACAGAATAACAGTGATTTTCAGGGAACAAGGGAGATCACCATAAAGTCTGGCTGCCTGTGGGCCGGGCAGGACAGAGCCATATTTCTCTTATTACCAAAAATGAGTAAGAGAAGTATCGCTCAATTCTTTCCCCAATAAGGAATATTAATAATTAACAGCCCTGGGGAAAGAATGCATTCCCAGGGCTGGGCCTCTAAAATGGCTGCCGTGGGAGTGTCTGCCTTATGCAAATGTAGATAGGGATGAAACATGGCCTCGTCTCCTGCAGCGCCCCCAGGCTTGGTAGGATTAGGAAATTCCAGCCTGGCGAATTATAGTCAGACTGGTTCTCTGCTCTTGAACCCTGACAATGCGTGCACAGCAGGACATGGAAGTTCATTAGTGATTGTATTTTCGCCCTGACCTCCGGCCTTGGGATCTTTTGTTGACCTTGAAGCATGTGATCTCTGTGACCCACACCCTATTCCTGCACTCCCTCCCCTTTGAAAATTGCTAATAGAAACTTGCTGGTTTTATGGCTTAGGGGGGCATCACGGAACCTGCCGATGTGATGTCTCCCCCGGACACCCAGCTTTAAATTTCTCTCTTCTCTACTCTTTCCCTTTATTTCTCAGACCAGCGGACACTTAGGGAAAATAGAAAAGGACCCACGTGAAATATCAGGGGCTGATTTTCCCCCAATAGTCAGTTAGATTATCCTTAAACTGAACAAAGTATTTTTTGCCATCCACCTTCAGTTATCTGTGATTATGATTAAAATGAATTCTATTTCAAAAAAAAATTAGGAGATTAATCATATATGCCTTTGTCTTTTTAGGTGGGTTTAAACCATACAATGCTGCGTAATAGCTTAATAGGGAAATTAATTAAACAAATTATAAAATTCATTTATTGTTTAGCATCAAACAAATGCAGCATGCCCTTGAATTGGCAGCAGTGGGATTTCTTTTTCCTATATTTTTTGTATTAAATCACCTTTCTGCAAAACTATTTTTAGAAAAATAAAAAATGCAACTCATATTGCCATGTAAGTATAAAAAGTGATTTTTATTCCATTGAATCATATGAAATTATTAAATTTATAACACTTGTCCTTGAATATTTTATTAGTAGTGGAGAGTTAAAAAGTCATGTGGACACAACATGTAAATGTATAAACAGGCAAATATTTATACATGCGTATGTGTATACATTTCTTTTTATGTTAGGGACTTCTGCACCTATAAATAAATTTATGAATAACTTTTTAAAAATCCCAGAGATGATTGGCAAATCCATTGTTAATTATTTAAAATATATTTTCACATAGAAAAAAAGTGCTCTGAAGCCAGATCTTAAAAGAGAGTTCAAATGCTTACTTAATCCTTACTTAATACATAGTTCAAATGTTACCATCAGATGTTGTTATTACTGCTGGACTACAACCTAATTTTCAACCTGCATGGTGAGGAACAGATTTCCATTCAATGCTGCAGGATATAGTAACAAACATGTTTCCTTCAGAACTCTGGCAGCAGCAACAAACACACTGTTTCAAGCACTCATGCAATAAGAAATTGAAGAAAAGCAACTCTTGGAGCAGCATGACGACCTTCTTGGCAAGAGCAATACATTAAAATGCAATCATTTTGAATTGGAGAACTTATGGGTAGATTGTTCTACAAAGCCAGATGGTAGTAATTGTAAATGCATACCTATGGAGGTATCCATGTATGCACACAACTATATTATAGAGAGTAAGACACCAAAAAACATCAACTTAAGTTTCATTTAAGTGTAGAGAAGCAATGGCTATGATTTCATCACTTGATGTCAGAATGATTGTTAAAATTATGGCTACACAGCTTGCTAGTTCTATAAACTTAGGCAAGTTAAGTAAACTCTATACTTCATGAACATCATCTGTAAACTGAGGGCAGGTATAATTCCTACCTAGAGACTGGAGTGAGACATGGTATGTTACATGTCCAAAGTAATACCTGACATCGCAGATTCTCAGTTGATGTTAATAACTATATTTGTTATTTATTGCTGTGTAATGAAGTGCCCCAAAATGTAGTGGCTTAAAACAAGCAATGTTTATTTAGCTTAACATTCTATGAGTTGACAGTTTGGGCTGGCTTTATCTGAATGGTTTGTCTGCATCTCCACCAGACCCAGGTATCCAGCTGAAGATTGCATTCAGGGTTGGCTAGCTGTCTCATAAAATCCAATAGATTGACCTGGGCTTCTTGCAGAGTAGTTCTGAGTTTCAAGAGAGCAAGAGAGAAAGCTCCAAGACTTCTGGAGGCCTAGTCTCAGAACCGGCACAATGTGTCTGCTGTAACAATAGCTCAAAACATGTCATAAAGCCAGTCCAGATTATAACAGTGGGGAAAGAGGCTCTATCATCTGATGTAGAGTTGGTTGCCAAGCATTGTGGCCCCTTTTGCAATGTTTTATACCTAGAATTATTATCATTCTCTGTATTTTTATGTAATCTGTAATGTATACATGAATGTTAAATGATACATTTGTTTTGAATTTATGTATGTTTATCTATAAAATTTAGATGTGAAAACAATAAAAAAATTGTCCATTAAATGTAATAAACTTAAAGCATTTTGGAACTTGAACTGAAAGTGGCTTTTGAAATGGATACTTTAGTTACATTGTTTTTGGTAAACCAATAAAGAGAGGTCCATTGACAATGAGTGTCATCTTCATGGTAAGTAATAGAGTGACTTAGTTGTCCCAGGACTGGAACACCAGGTTCCATGCTCATTTGTTCAGTGTTCTTCACACTTGAAGGAAGTCATTATGACTCAGATGTTCAGAATTTCGTATTATGTAAAAACAACATATTAATGGAAGACACTACCCATCAGTTGGCAATGGATTATTTGTATATTGTATGAAAACATATTAATTTAAGTATAATAGTTATTCTCTGATGCTTCATCCTACTCATCCCTGTGTCATCTAATTTACATGGAAACTAAACAAGCATTCATAATTTTTCAAAGGCATATTATGGATCTTTTAGTGAAATTTGTAATAAAAATGTAGAATGTGATTTAATAGGGAAATAACTGTCGCTTTAGAAAAACTGAAAATGAAATCAAAATTACTATACAAGCAACATCAAAATACCTCAGGATGATGGATAAAGATGACATTTACAAGGTTTGGTAATGCAGAATAGTAAAGTTTACAGGAAATTAATCTAATATTGGAGACATATCATTTTTCACAGGAGTTGAATCATAATTCAGCTGTCACCCACTGACAAGGTCAAAATTTACCGCTAGGCACACTCGAATGCTGAAGCCGGAGAACTTTCATCACATCCTAAATCAGTTTCTGTATAATTTCATATATAAAATCAAATTCTGTAGAAAGTATCTGTCCTTAATACATTAAAAAAGCAAACAAGAAAAACCTTGGAAACTTTATGTTCAACTATTATGGAAAAAAAAGAAAGCTGTAGTTTGATACATAATTAATCAGAATTATCAGCAGCTGGGTTTCATCCATATTGCTGCTAATTCTAAGGCAAAACAAAGCCAGCTGTTTCTTTCAGCATATCGACTCCATTACTGTCTGAAGAGCTGTTCTGATTAAGGCTAACATGATGTGATCGCTTTCATCACTTCACAGCTGCTCTTCCAGTGTTTAGATTTCAAAATCAGCATATGCTGTATATTCAGAAACCTAAGTAAACGAAACTCACATCTGTGTTATTTAAATGGTTCCAGAACTAGTTGGCCTTCACCAATGTGGTAGGTACTTTTCTTTCCCCCAAATTAGTATATGCTCTTTAATGAAAGTAGATGTATTTTGAGTAGGGATCAGGCTCATTTCTTAGAATTTTGTGAAATAATGTGAGCACCTTAGAAAGTGCGTGGCACTTACAAAATATGAAAATGAACTCAAGACCTGTTATCTACTGGGCATGAGAAGATAAATATAATGAAAAAACAATATTAGTGTTCACTTTTTTTACTTGGAAATGGCATTAAATGATGCTGACGCATTCAGAATTTGTTCACTGGGTTTCCTACAACATTCCATTTCTTAAAGCAATCTTATGATTAATTCAAATGAGTAATTACTGTGTCGTTTACTTTAAATATATGTATTTTTGTTTTCATCAAGGAAACAACTTCTGGTTAATACCAGTAGGTACAGTTATCTTCCCACTATCATCCCAGATGTACCTTAAGCAGCTCCTCATTTAGCTACTTGTGCTTCTTGTAATAACTCATTGTAATCTTGTCTTCTCTCTCACAAGTTTTCTATAGCATATTGAAGAAAAGAAATGTTAAGCAGGCATCTTACTGCTCAAGAATAATTCTACCACTTACATTGAAGGCACCTTCCATTTGTGCCTGTCTGGGAAACTCTTTCAATCCCTCTTTCTCCACTGGTTGCTCAGTCTATTGAAAAGCTCACTCCTATAAAACCTACTTTTAAATTCATGATAGAAAGTCACATCTTCCTTTGACTAGCCATTCTCAAATATGAACATACACGAAATGGACATTACCAAACTCTCAGAAATTCATTTTCTGTATGGAGTGTGGAAGGAAAACGCATTTAAATAAGTACTGCAGAGGACACATCCATACTTGAAAAATGTTGTTCTAAATTTGTCATTCTTTGTGTGTGCTTCTGAAATGTCTATCATATTCTCTGCTACTCATCCATACACGATTGTACATTCTCACTGCGAAGTTGCTGGTGGGAATGTAAAATGATACAGCCACTGTGGAAAACTGTTCCTCATGAAATCAAAAACAGAAGGACTATATGATCCAGCAATTCCAGTGCCAGGTATAGACCCCAAGAGTTGACAGCAGAGACTCAGAAAGATAGCTATACATCCACATTCATAACAGCATTGTTTACAATAGCCAAAAGGTGGGAGCAAATCAAATTTATCCAAAAATGAATGATAAACAGATTGTTGTATATGAATACAGTGGAATATTATTCAGCATTAAAAATAAATTATGACACATTCTAAAGGCAATGGTAAACATTGTAGACGTTACAGTAACTGAGATAAGATCTTCACAAAAGGACAGATGCTGTATAATTCCACTTTACAGGAGATACCTACAGTAGTCAAATCATAGAGACAGAAAGTAGAATGGTGGCTGCCAGGTGCTAGGATAAACGAGTTATTGCTAATGGGTATAGGGTTTCAGTTTGGGAAAATGAAAAAGTTCTGAAATGGACCATGGTTATTGTTAGGTGAATGTACACTTAAAATGGTTAAAAATAGTAAACTTTTTGATATTTATATTTACCACATACGTTTAATTTATATATATATATATATTTACCACAAAAATAACTAATATAAAAATATTGAGTAATATTGTCTTTGCATTTGGGGAGGGTATAATTAAACCAAGGTGAGGTAAGAGATGCGTGGTAAAATTAAATATGCATGATACTGATTTAAGGAAAGTGATTACAGGATAGCTATAAAAGTTTCAACTTTCAAGTCAACACAAAAAATAAATATAGAAAAGGCAAGACAAAGGAAATATAAAAAGTAAGATAGTAAAAGCAGGTCAAGTGTATCATAGTTACATAAATGTAAATGATTTAAAATTATTGGTTAAAAGAATAGGAACTATCATGTTCAAGCAAAAGTGTTTACAAAATCTAGTCTTATGGTGTTCTAAAAAGACATATAAAGCATAAAATAAATACACGAAAACTTTAAAATAGAAAAAGATGTGTAAGAAAAAAGGCCAACCCAAGAAAATCTGTAGATGATTAATTAATATCATCAGACAAAACAGAGTTTAGGCAAAAAACATTGTTGTGAATAAAAAGACTAATATATATAATACATATATATATACACACACACGAATAAAGACACACATATATACACATATGGCAATATATATCAGCCTCTTTATTCACAACAGTGTGTTAATATATATATTATATATATTAGCCTCTTTATTCACAACATATGTGTATGTACGCACACATATATATTAAATCTTTAGTTCAACTTAACGATTTGAAGTATGTGTCCATGTTATAAATTAGTCTCACTCTGTATAGTGCAAATCTGAAAGAATTTATTATCCTATTATTAGATTTACATGACCAACCAAAGGACAAAGAAGAGCCAAGATACTCCTGAAACATGATAAAGCAGAGTGACTTCCCTTTAAAATATCAACATTTAGTGCATATAACTTAATTAAAATATTATGGTAGTGAGACAGGGATAGACAATGACCACTTAAGTGCATTCGAAAATCTGGGAAGACTCATTTATATATGCAACCTAGATATGAAAAACCAATGGCATTACTGATCAAGGAACAAAAGAGAGGGCTATTCAATATGTGGTGTTAAGACACTCGTATATCCATATTTTTAGAAAAAAATAAATATATACCTTATACAATAATTCCCTACTTTGTGAAATTCCAAAAATTAAATGTTAGATGAAATGTGGAATTAAAGGTGAAAGCAAGACAGGTAGTTCTTGCTTGTGTGGTAGTGCGGAATCTAAAAGACTGAAAAAGCTGAAACTGTGCAAAATGATCATAATCAATGATAAAAGTTACAATCGTTTCATGAGCTTTAAAGTTTTTCCCAAAACACTCAGACACTCTTACTCTTGTTTATAAGTGTATAGGAAAAATATATAATAAAACTAAAATTCATTTAGTACAATGTTAATGTAAAGCGTGGTAACACTGAGAATTACATTGTTTTTCTTTGGAAAAAAATACCTGTCAAAAGCGGCTTGAACAATGTCTGCCTTGTTATTGTGTAATCGGTGGTGTGCAACTCATGTTTTCTATGCCTCGGTGAATTGCCAGAAGTTTGGATTAGCTTTCATCATTTTATCCTTTATGCTTTGACAGTTGTAAAATATCCATAATGGCTACATTAATGTAAAATTTTTCTTTTAACCAATGCCATTTCCTCTAGGATATCTTTCTGTCATCACAATCACTTTCTTCATTTACATTGATAAGTTTGCTGTCACCAAGTTCTTCAGGCTGCACACCTAGAGTCTTTCAAATGGCAGCAGTGTCAATATTCTAATTGAATAACTCCATTTCTGTCCATGCGAACTTCACTTACAGAGCAATTTTCTTTCTTCTACTACATTTTTACAATCGTTGTTCAGTATCCTTCTGTGATTATCTGCTTTTTAAATGTCATATAAGTTTATCACTGGAAAACAAGGCAACACACCCACATACCGTCTGTATGAACCTAATAAGATATGCACAGTGACAAATTATCAATGCACCTTGAAGGAAGTGATATAATTTGTCACTGATCATGGTGTGCATCTGTTACTTATAACAATTTTTGTACCAATAAATTACCAGTGAAGTTTTTATTTTGTACAATTTTACATAGTTAGTAAACCATGGTGACTAAAATTTAAACTATGTTGTTGGGGCACTGGTGTTATTTAACTGAACTGTGGTAACTAAAATTTGTTCACATTAGAATCCTGAAAAGCAAAGGATGCACATATTTTCAAATGTTTAGGAAGAAATAAAGAACATTTTTATGCTCTTGGGATAGAAAATTATTTTACAAACAAGATACCAACATTTCATTAAAAATCAGCAAATTTTCTGTGTAAAATTAAAAACTATTATGGGCTAATAGACCGCTTAAAACAGAAATAGTCACATACATAACCTTCAAAAGCTAGTTTTATAAGATAGAAATAATTAAAGTCAAACAAAGCAATAGAAAAATGTGCAAAGAACACAAATGGACAATGGAAGAAGGAACATATAGACAATAAACAAAAAGATGTCTGTACAGAGTTAAATGTGTATAAGGATCATAATCAGATCTACTAAATTGGTAAAAATAAAAAATCTAATACCAGGTTTTATATAGGATAATTCTTTTAAACTATTAATGTGGTTTGGAGGTTTGTCCTCTCTAAATCTCATGTTGAAATGCGATTCCCAGTGTTGGAAGTGGGACCTGGTGGGAGGTGACTGGATCATGGGGGTGGATGCCTCATGAAGGGCTTAGCACCATTCCCTTGGTGATAAATGAGTTCTTGCTTAGTTAGTTCACCTGAGATCTGGTTGTTTAAAAGTCTGGGACCTCCCCCTCTCTCTCTCTTACCCCCTCTCTCACCATGTGGTATGCTGGTTCCCTCTTTGCCTTAGCCATGATTGGAAGCTTTCTGAGGCCCTCACTAGAAGCCAAGCAGATATCAACACAATACATGTACAGCCAGCAGAACCAAGAGCCAATTAAACCTCCACTCTTTATAAATTACCCAACCTCAAGTGTTTCTTTATAGTGATGCAAAAATGGCCTAACACAATTATTGAGCATTATTTCATGAAAACGGGATTTTTGCATACTAAACTTTTCTGTCTGGAAAAACCTTTATGTCGTTGTTCTTTTAAAGACATTTTTGCTGGGTAAAAAATTCCAAGTTGACATTGATAGGTTTGTTTTTTTTTTTCAATACTGTAATATGTGGTTCTGTTGTCTTCTAGCATTCATTGTTTCTGATGAGAAAACTGCAGTCAATCTGATCCTTTTTTATCTATAAAAAAACAACGTTTTTTACATTGTTGCTTTTAAGATTTTCTCTGTATCACTAGCTTTAAGCATTTGATTATACTGTGCTTTGGTGTAGTTTCCTTCATGTTTCTTCTGCTTGGGGTTTGTTGAGTTTTTGGAACTATGGGTTCATATGTTTCATCAAGTTTGGACATTCTTCAGCTGTTATTTTTCAATGTATTTTTTTTTATCCTTCCTTTCTCTCCTTTCCTTTGAGGATTCCAATTGCACGTATATTTATCCAACTTAAATTATTTCACGTCTCACTGATGCCCTGGGCTTTTGTTGTTGTTGTTGCTACTGTTTGTATGTTCATTTTTACATACTTTTCTCACAGAGTTTTGTTTTAGATAGTTTCTGTTGTTATGGATTCAAGTTCACTAATCTTCCTTGTGCATTGTCTAATCTATCATCAAACATATCCAATGTATTTTTAGAAATCTAAGACATTGTACTTTTCAACTCCAGTTAGATTTGGGTAATTTTTACATCTCTCATGCCTTCACATGACATGCTCAGTTTTTCCTTTAGCTTCTTAAACTAACAGGTTGCAGCCAAAATAACTATTTTAATGTCATTAACTATAAATTCTGTTACATGTGTCATTTCTGAGTCATTTTCTAATGATTTTTTTTTCGTATTGCAGGTTGTGATTTCTGTTTCTTTTCATCCTGATACATTTTTATTAGATGCCAGATGGTGCTGAATATTTTTGTTTTCCTAAAAATATTTTTGAGCTTTTCTGTGAGACATAATTAAATTACTTGAATATAGTTTGCTACTTTCATGTCTTGCTTGTAAGCTTTGTTAGGGAAGACCTGCATAGTATTTACTCTAGGGCTAAATTTTAATTTTTATTAAAGGTAAGACCCTTCCTAATGCTCTATCTGATTCCCCATTAATTACAGGGCTTTCTACTCTGCCTTGAAATGAGCATTATCCCTGACCCTGTGTGACCTGTGAGCGTCATTCTTTTAAATCTTTTTGAAACCACCCTTGCAAAAATCATAATTTAGAAAATTATCACAGTGAGAGTTCTGACCCAACCAAATCCATCTTGCTTCTAACCTCCAAGCTGTTCTTGTTCATTCCTGGGCATAGACCAAACGAACTTTGGGAGGAACTTAGTTTATCGTTTAACTTGGAAACAAAGATGGGATAACAGCCCTTTCCCAAAACAAACCCCCTTCCTACCTGGGGACTATACTGTCTTTGCAGGACTAATAAATTAGCTACAAAATTAGAATTTATGGTTTAGGAGTTATATAGCTAGAGGCTTTAAGATTCTGAACCTCCTCAAATTACTCCTGGGGATAACTTCTCTATTATAATACTGACTACGAGTGCTTGAGGTATTTTGCAGACCCTGTACTTGATGCATCAGTTTGCACCACCGAGACAGATAACTGGCTTGTCTGGTTTTGTGGCCCCCACCAAGGAAACAACTCAGTGCAAAAGGACAGCTTCAACTCTCTATGATTTCATCTCTGACCCAACCGATCAATACTCCTCACTCACTGGCCCCCTATCCACCAGATTATCTTAAGGAAAAAATCCCTGAATTCCCGGGGAGACTGATTGGAGTAATAATAAAACTCTATTCTCCCATACAGTTGGCTCTGTATGAATTACTCTTTCTCTGTTGCAATTTCCCTGTCTTGATAAATTGGCTCTGTCTAGGCAGTGGGCAAAGAGACCATTGGTTACATTTTGAATAGGTTTCTTCCTCAGCCTCAAATTACTTCCTCAAATGCATCTTTTGATACAACACAATGTAAATCAAAGAAAATGACTGAGGTAAGTCTCAGGAATTTTAGAGTTTAATTTTCCCAAAGTTGAGGACCTGCTTGGTATTAAAGAGGACCAAATATGGCCAGAGAATAACTCTGTAATTTTATATTTGAGTCCTTTTGGACAAACTGTAACCTAACATAATAGGTAGACAAGAGTGAAAACCTAACAAGAATACGTGCACATAACAATAGCTGAGTCCTAGCCAATCCCAGCAGCCATGCTTCAGCCACCTATACACTGCTGAGTGTGCAAAATGTGTTCAAATGAGGCAAATGCCAAGCTGTAACCAATCCAGCTGTTTCTGCACCTCAGTTCTGATTTCTGTACACCACTTTCCTTTATTTGTTTATAATTTTTTTCTGACCATGAGGCATTCCTGGAGTCCATCTGAATCTGCTGTGATCCTGGGGGCTGCCCAATTCATGAATTTTTTTTTCCTTGCGTAATTAAACTCCGTTAAATTTAAATTGTCTGAAGTTTTCCTTTTAAACTGGGAAAAAGGAACACAAAACCACAGGAACATGTGTGATCTAAGCTTTTCCAAAGACAGCCTGGGGTCTTCTCTATTTAAAGGGGAAAGGGTGGGCAGTCCGGGATAGAGGAAAGGGAAAGAAGAAAATAAGGAGAGGGAAGATAGATAAAAGGGGCAAGAGGTTGCATAGCTGCATTCTTCTGAGTCTTTGATCAGCGTTTTGTGAATCTACATTTTACATTTGAAAGGAAGGAGTCAGTGAATTATGCATGCCTCTCATGCTCAGTGAATCTGCATTTTTACATAAGCTAAACATAGATTAGAGGAAGCAGACAAATATGCAGTTGTCTCAGGTGAGCAGAGGTATGATTTTGAATTCTGTCCTTTGTCCCGTACCTGTGAAGATAAGCTGTTAATTTACATTGTCAGGATGAAATTCTACAGAATTGTTTTAGGGTAAAGATGTTGGGGACCACAGCGAATTTCCTAGTGCACAAATTGTGAGGGAGGTTTGTAAACTTATGTCTTTTTAGCTATCCATTTAGGAACAAAGTGGGAAGCGGTTTTCTGTGACTCCATTCTTAAGCTTGACTTTTCTCTTCAGCATAGTGAGTTTGGGGTCCTGAGATTTTTATTTTTCTTTCACAAGTACACAGTTGAATCCTTGAGAGGGAGTCTGCACATCTAAGGAGCTCTCTTTCTGTGTGGCTTTTTTCTCTCCGGTGTTCTACCTAGTGTATAGTAGAGAATTTGGCTTCTTCAGATTCCTGATTTTACGTCCTCCAAGTTCTGCCTGGGTTTCCTCTGCATAAGCCAGGATCTGGACAGTCCCTCCAGCAAATAAGATGGGCGTGCATAGGTGTTATGCCATTATTTTCTGTACCTTAGGAATCCCTGTTTTTTTGTTGTTGATTGACCAGTGTCTTCAATGCCAATGTTTCATGTATTTTGTCTTTTTGTTATTATGTCACATGGGAGTATAAACTGAGTCCCTGCTATTCCAACTTGAATCAACCTGTGTGTTATTTATAAGTTTAATCTGTTATAACCAATATAAGAATTGCTGCAGAAAATCGCTTGCTATATAACTCAACATATCCTGAAATGTCTTAATAGTTAAGCAGCTTACAGCAAGTACATAGATATGGCAGGTATTGCAGGTTGTATTGCTATATACCTTTCTTGTGTCAGAGAAAATACTTGCCAAACTGTCACTTTTGAAAACTTGAAAATCAAGCCATGTGCCTACTAAGCTTGCAGTTCTAGGGGAAGCATTGGTATAGATCCAGAATGTCAATATGTATCAGTGGTGTTTCTTAAGGCTTACAGCAAAGTACTACAAACATAGAGATGAGCTCTGGAAAAACTGGATGTTTTACAGGTGATAGAAATAATTTATAAATTCAAGACATTAAAGGTTGGGAAGCAGTCTGCAAGTACATTTCCTACTAGGGCAAGTGTTTCAGACAGCCTCAAGAGATACATCGTGTGTGTGTGTGTGTGTGTGTGAGAGAGAGAGAGAGAGACAGAAAGAGAGCACTGAAAAAAGTAAAGAAATACAGCAGGAATAAGTACAATATCCAGAAAACATTTTGATATGATTATTAACCCACATATATGACTATAATGAAATTTTCCAGAAATCTGTATTTTTGAGAGAATTATATTACTGATCAAACCTCAAGTTTCGCCTGAAAAGTCTGCGACTAATCAATAATTATTATGACTCTCCAGACCCCAAATAATGTGAAACCACCTTTGCAAAAATTGTAACAGTGAGAAAATTATAGCAGTGGGGGAGATCTGATCTGACCAACCCCCATTCTGCCTTTGGTCTTCAAGCTGCCCATAGTTGTTCTTGGGTTTAGACCAAGATAACTTTCAGAGACATTTATTTTATAGTTTAAATGATAACAGCCCTTCCCCCTTCCCCCTGACTCAACTGCCTTTGTAAAGTTAATGAAAAATCACCAGGCTATGTGGATAGAGGAGCCTGAATTCTATTAAGGTGTCAACTTAATTCCAGAGGTTAGATATAATTCCAGCCGTTATTCCAGAGGTCACAAGATATGCGGCTTCTCCAATTGCTCCTGCAGACAACATAACTATTGTAGAACCTAAGATTGGCATTTTGAGACACCTTTTCAGCAATTTTCCATTTCTGATGACTGATGGCTCCACCTGGACCCATCTGTGGCCCACAAGAAATTCCCTGGTAAGCAAATTGTGAGGGGGATATGTAAACTCTTACCTTTGTAGCTATCTACTTAGGAACAAAATGGGAAGTGGTTTTGTGTGACTCAATTCTCAAGCTTGACTTTTCCTTTTGGCATACAAGTGGCATCACAGAGGAAGGGAGTATCCTTTAAAGGTGGGAAAAATGCAGATGGTCATTTGATGGCCGGGGCAGAAGGTGGCAAAGGTTGGTGGCACAGGACCCACCTATGGCTCCTATGGCCTCACCCAGAAGCGGCTCAGCATGAAGGAGGACCATTTCCCACACCCCTATGATTTCGCCCCCAATAAGTCAACAGTGAGCACCTATTGCCTAGCCACCCCCAACCCTTCACCCAAACTACTTGTGAAAAATCCTAGCCCCCAGATGCTCAGAGAGATTGATTTCAGTAACAATTCCATCTCCCTCAAGGTGTAACCAGACTTGCATGAATTAAACTCTTTTTTTACTGCAATGCCACGGTTTCCATGATTTGATGTTGTTTGTGTTGTGGGTAGGAAGAACTCATTGGTGGTCACACATACATTAGGCTGCAAAAGATTCTCATTCCCCAAGAAGGGCATACTTTCCTATGTTCACAGTGGTGATAGAGGGTTATGACCAAGGAAGAACACTTCAGAAGGCAAAGTCAAAGCCAAAAAAGCAAGGGATTATATATTTCCACTGTTCAAGGTATTTTCTCCATTAACAGGGAAGAATGTCTTCCCATTCCTGTCCAACAGTATTGCGTTACTGTTATGCTTCAATTTCTACTGAGTAATTCCTATTTTCCCTTTACTAATCGAAAGGCTTTGTTGCTGTCATTGCTGTCTTGTTCTTTGTCACCATTTACATTGGTAGAATCTGATCTTTCGTTCATTAGGTTTCTGGACCATAGAGATCCACTTGCAGACCTAATGTAGAAGGCTGAACCCCACCCAGAGGTTGTAAATTTGAGCTTAATACAGTGTCTGTATTGGACGTCAGCTTCTTCACAAAGGAAGGGAGTATACTCTAAAGGTGGGAAAAATTCAGACGGTCATTTGATGGCCAGGGCAGAGGGTGGCAAACACTGATGGGTGACCACAAAATCCATCCTGTTTTTCATGAGCACGCAGATAGACTGCTTTTCCAAGCCTCCCTTGAGCGTAATGCTTATTTTGACAATGTATTTGCACCTAGGCAAGGTAATGTGACTACAAGTGATGTGTGCTAATGTGGTCGTGGCTTTTGAAGCAAAAGCATATCTCTACGCAGACTTTCTCCTGAAAATGGGTGTAGATCACAGTAAGACATTAGCAGTTGGAAGAGCCACACAACAGAATAAGGCTGGATTCTTGAATCACCGTGTGAATCAGATCCGTTTGCCCACTAAATTTGTGCTGTCAATAATCCTTAAGAAAAAAACACTTCTTAATCTTTGAACTTTTGTTTTATCTCTTATACTGATTTAGCCTGTTACAGTTAATGTACTCTAACATCTAACAATTCCTCTCTTATGATATATCCTTGAGAATCTGTTGCTTACATGCGCCGGGGTATGTATATAAGAATGTTCAAAGTAGTACAGGGCATTGAGATAGATACCCAATAATAACTGAGTGCCCTTTATACAGGAAAATTAACAGTTGTATATTTATGAAATAGAATATGGAACATAAGCAAATTTGAGCTATATGTAGTATAGTATCATGAATAAATCTTAGATATGTGGCATAATGTGATAAAAGCCAGATGCAGAAGACAAATTGCAGTATAATACATTTTAAAGCTCAGAAATAAGCATAGCTTAAAAATTTGATGTTTAGAGTTACATACATAAGTGAATAAGTTTAAAAATAGATACAAGGAATTTATAAACAAAATTGGAAGTGGGAAAAAGCATACCAATCTCGGGTATTGTTAAAGTTTTACTCCTTGGGCTACATATTGGTTTTATGGGTATACATTATATTATCATGTTTAATAATTCACATATATGTTATATGTAGTGTTTTATACTTATCCAATTTTATAAATGTAGTAAAGAAAAAAAATCCAAAACAATTGTTATTGGTGCAACAAACTAGAAGATTTTGCTACTTTCTGAATCCCCTTTGCTCTGTTATTATTTCAAATGTAAACTTCATTTTCATCCCACACAAACACACCAAGGCTCATAGGGTGTGGAGCCTGGTGATGAGCATTGATGATGAATGAGGCAGCCATTTGGGGACAATGTGGAAAGACATAGAAGAAACTATACTGTGGTGGATCAAAATTGAGTGAGAAAGTTAATCCACATCCCAGTTCTGTCCCGGAGGACAGAATTTGAAACTGCCTCTTTTCTGCTCAGAAAGTGTTTAAAATAATAGCAAATATATTTTCATGGAATATTTCTAAATTTACAAGGCTAAAGAGCAAAAGAATCCCATGAATGGATCATAAATTTTGAATTCTTGAAAAAATGAAAGAAGACTATAATTGGTGGAGTGAAAACACCATGCAAAATATATAACCCATCTAGGGTGGAAGTGGAACAATTCTGGAGGTGTGCCAAGTATGGAGTCAGTAGGGACAAAGCAGGAGAGGGTCTTTCAGAGATCTCTTAAGGGGCCGGAGAGCAGCTGGGCATGTCCTTATTTCCTGGCTTCGCCTTGGATGAGGCAGTTGGCACTGATGATGTCTGTCCCTGGGGTTAAATCACTCTCTTTAGACCCTAAAGCCGGAGAGGTACACAGTGTTTTATATCTTGTACTCTAGATGGAGATTGCCTGAAGGAAAGGGTTAAATAAATTCTACAGGGAGAAAAGTTAAAGGCCTGTTACACTTGGTTCAATAGCACATTCTACATCTCTTCTGAGAATAAAAGTTTCATTCTCAATCAAGAACATGAAGTTTCTCATGTGTGAATAGGAGCTCAATAAATATTTAATCAAAAGAAATGCTAAATAGGGGTGGTGAGAGAGGGCATCCTTGTCTTGTACTGGTTTTCAAAGGGAATGCTTCCAGCTTTTGCCCATTCAATGTGATATTGGCTGAGGGTTTGTCATAAATAGCCCATATTATTTTGAGATATGTTCCATCAATATGTAGTTTATTGAGAGTTTTAACATTTAGAAATGTTGAATTTTATCAAAGGCCTTTTCTGCATCTGTTGAGAAAATCATGTGGTTTTTGTCTTTGGTTCTGTTTATGTGATGGATTACGTTTATTGATTTGCGTATGTTGAACCAGCCTTGCATCCCTTGAACCCTGACTTGATCATGGTGGGCACGTTTTTGGATGTGCTGCTGGATTTGGTTTGCCAGTATTTTACTTAAGATTTTCACATCGACGTTCATCAAGGATATTGGCCTGAAGTTGTCCTTTTTTGTTATGGCTCTGCCAGGTTTTGGTATCAGGATGATGCTGCTTCATAAAAGGAGTTAGGGAGGAGACCCTCCATTTCAATCGTTTGGGATAGTTTCAGAAGGAATGGTACCAGCTCCTCTTTGTACCTCTGGTAGAATTCAGCTGTGAATCCTTCTTGTCCTGGGCTTTTTTCTTTTTTGGTTGGTAGTCTATTAATTATTGCCCCAATTTCAGAACTTGTTTGTTATTGGTCTATTCAGGGATTCAACTTCTTCCTGGTTTAGTCTTGGGAGGGTGCATGGGTCCAAGAATTTATCCATTTCTTCTAGATTTTCTAGTTTGTGTAGAAGTGTTTATAGTATTTTCTGAGGGTAGTTTGTATTTCTGTGGGGTCAGTGGTGATATCCCCTTTATCATTTTTTATTGTGTCTATTTGATTCTTCTCTCCTTTCTTCTTTATTAGTCTAGCTAGCAGTCTATTTTGTTAATCTTTTAAAAAAAACAGCTCCTGGATTCATTGATTTTTTGGAGGTTTTTTTCATGTCGCTGTCTCCTTCAGTTCTGCTCTGATCTTAGTTATTTTCTGTCTTCGGCCAGCTTTTGGATGGGTTTGTTCTTGCTTCTCTAGCTCTTTTAATTGTGATGTTAGGGTGTCAGTTTGAGATCTTTCTAGCATTCTGACAAGAGCACCAAACTCAACAATAATTAGCACCAGAAGAAAATGAGTTAGTAGTACATGTAGATAAGATCAAACCATTAGATCTACTCACATTCATTAATTTAAAAAATTAAACAGAATACTTTGGTCAAATTACTAAATGGCAACTTCTGAACTGAAATATTTAGCTAAGAGAGTTATCTAAAACACAGAACCAAATTTTTTAAAAACAGTAAGAGCATAAGAAAGAAAGTGTGGATAGAAACCTGAGAGGAAGAAATGGTCTCCAGGTTGAGAGGGTATACTGAGGGCTGAGACAGATGGACAGAAAAGGGCTAACGCAGACAAATTACAGTGAAACTCAAGAATTTCTAAAGAAAAGAAGAGCCTAAAAACTTTCAGATAGTAATATAGCAGAAACAAATGGGCTCCCTACCAAAAGAAGAACAAGAATAAGAAAAAAACAGTTACACTCCTCAATGGTAAAAATGAAAATCACCAAGTTGAATCAATGTCTTCATGTCTTCATGCCTAGGAAGGAAAATATTCAAAAAGTATATAATCTCATCTTCTGTGAAACCAGCATTATAGCATGAGGGAAACTAGAGATATTATCAAAACATTAGAGGTCAAAAAATCAGAAAAAAAGAAAAATCAATCAAAGAAAAATGATTAGGACAGGACTACAAAAAGGAAAAATTAAGTCAAATTGTATCATCAATCTCATATATTATTATATCCAATTATATCAAATCTCATAAAATCATCTAAAATCATATACTAAGATTAAATTATAACATTTTAAACTTTCAGATTTGGTTTAAAACATTTAGTTTTATGATATATAGAAACCACATGAAATAAAAGTAACACATGCATCAGAAATACCTAGCAAAATAAAAAGATTTTCCTCTCTGCAAAATTTAAATCCAAAGAAACTGAGCTGGTTGATGATATGGTCAAATATACTTCTATTACACTGTCGTAACTTCTACCTTTTATTCTTCTTATTGCTGTCTGCTACTTCAGCAGAAGTCTGAATCTGTTCCCCTAAAATTCATGTTGAAACTTAATCAGCAATATGATAATATTCAGAGGTGAAGCCTTTAAGAGATAATGAAGTCATAAGATCAGAGCCCATGTGAATGACATTAGTGACCTGATAACAGACATCAAAGCAGCTTTTCATCACTCTTCCATCCTTCTGCCATCTGGAACACAGAGTTGAAGACACCTTCTTGGAAGCAGAGACTGTACCCTCACCAAACACCAAACCCACTGCCATCTCGATCTTGAACTTTCCAACCTTCAGAAATATGAGCAATAAATTTTTGCTGTTTTTAAATTACCCAGTCTGAGATACTTTGTTAAAGCAGCATGAATGGGCTAGAACACTGTCCTTACAGATAGTAAGGTTGTTTAATGTCTCTCTTGTTTGTTAGAAGTGCAGAAGGTGTTCCTTAAAGATCTTCTCTGACCTCTTCATTTTAAAAAGGAGAAAAATGGGTGTTTAGAGAGATTTCACGGCTGGCAGAGGACCACACTTTCTGATTCTTTCCGAGTTCTCCTGCAATGACAGCATATGTTCTGTTTATTGCCCGTAAAAATTATGTACTCTAACTATTCCAAGAAGTTTGTTTATAATAGAGATGTAATCCCAATTCAATCTATAGTAAATCAAGAAGAGAGGCCTCTGGTATTTTTAAACTCATTCTAGAAAAAAAAAAAAATTCACCTTTTAAAAAATCCCCAATGATTCAGGTAGTACCTTCTGGGCAGCCAAGGGAAATGAGGTAATAATGAATAGACCTTATTGTCACATAGATCAGGGCATGTTAAACGCGATTTTTCCATATTATGTAATTTCCCAGTAAGCATGGCAGTCAAGCACCTATAGCTCTTTTTTTCCCCAAATGAGTTAGATGTAATCATCAGAAGCAAATTAAATGGAAATTTTACAATAGAGAAGTATTACATGTCAGTGTCTTTTGAAACCTGAGCTGGGACAGGAAGGGACTGAGTGCTACCTCTCAGTCTAATCCCTTGCAAAGACATGTACAGTGTCCCTGGTACTCTGGCTCAGGAAAGGGGGAGACTGTGCTGCTTCTGTATGTTGAAGTCAACTTGCCCACCACTCACTCTTTGCTAGCACCAGTAGCCTCGCCTTGCTGGCCCTGATCCTCGCCCTTCTTTTTGTGGCTTGCAGTGATGTCATCAGTCCATAAGAGCAGAAGTAGTCTCCATTGCTGCCCTAGATGTCTGCAGCTTCACAGCCAATAGCTCCTATATGCCCAGTTCGTTCATCTCCACCAAAATACTTGTCTCAGCACTTACACCCCAGGTCTCATGGTTCTCCTAGTTGTGCTTGGCCTCAAGGGAGGTATTATAATAATAAGCAGATGGATGTTAATGGCCCCACAGTTCTGGATTAGGGTATGAGGGATGACCTCTACAACCTGGGTAACAGCCTTGTATGGCCATTGTTCATGCCAGTCGTGACCTTGGATCTGTCAAGACATGGATCACAGCCATCTCAGAGGCCACAACCCCTGGCACCAAATGTGGGTCAAAAAGAAAGTTGCAATAAACTTGCACAGCATCCTGGAAGTTGTGTTCCATTTCAGAGAGTCTCTTTGCCATTCCCCTGGAGGAGAATGGTGCAGACCTTGGGGTCTTTGCATTTACTGATGAATGCAAAGTCCTCATCTCCAGTTTTCTTGATTTTCAGCATGCCTACTCCTGTTCCTGTATTAAATAAGATATCAACATAGATTTCAGGAACTCTCCTATGATATATACAATCACTGTCATTTGGTGTGATTGTTACTATGTTTGAAATCCTCCAATGGGCTAAGTTGAAGGTAATGAGTGAATACAACAGTAATTTCAACTGAATATACTCAGTTTCCCAGTAGACTTCTTTATTTTGTCTTAGAATGTCATGACAAAACAGTCTAAACAGTCAGTGATGGCAGCTGTTAGGATCGTGCCCCTTACTTCTACGTTGCATCATATCTTATTCATAAGATTATCCAAAGTGAGGGACCAGCAGGACAACTATAAAATTACATCAGTGTTTTCAAATATATATGTTTTTTTAATAAAAAAAAATAAAAATAAGAATTTAGTTGCAGTGAACAAGGGAAATACTAGCTATTTAAACTTTTACTTTATGGCTTTTAAAAAATGTGTTATACAAAGTAACAGAGCGGAAATCCCTTCTGTTACATTTAGTCTATTAAAATTCTGTCTGTTTTTGAAATAATTTTTTAAAAAAATCAATGTAAAAAATCCTTTTGGTGAATGGTGTTTTGATAACCTCTTTACAAAAGCTGTTTTGGGCATTCTTCACCACTTGCCTGTGTGCATGATCTGTAATCGTCTTTTAATAGACTGAGACTAAACTATTAGAAAAAAATCGCATTGCCAGGGAGTAAGGGTTGTCAGATACCACTGAGATGTAATACATCAAACGCTCAGGCGTTCAGCTGTATCTTATACGCTGTTCATTTTCAGGATACATATTTCAAAAAAAAGTTTTCAACCTTTCTAACCTGTTGTAATTTCAAATGAGCAAAGAAATGAGCACTAACAACAAAGGGAACAATAGAATTAATGAGTCCTGGACAACAGCAACATATTAGATAAAGGGTTTGTGACTAAAAGGAAGATAATTCAAGCCTTCTTTTCCAAGGAGCACATATTTGGACTCAAAACTAATTAAAAGTTCCCCAAAGAAGAGTTTTCTTTTATAGTCAGGATTTACAGTGGCTTCAAATTTTCAAGAAAAATACAAAATTTTGCAAATGGAAAACTTTGTGGTTATCAATGATTCATTTTTGTCTTAGTCCCATAAATGCAGTAAAATTATGAAAATGCAACCTGTATCTAAAGCAGTTCTTCATGGCCAAAAACTAACAATTTAAAGTTTGGTATAATAATAAATAATTATAGGTCTAGAATTTTTAAAAAATTAATTTTTAATTCCAGGTTAATTTTCTTTCCGTTGAACTTTATTCACCTTGATCATTTTTCATCTTTCTGGATATTTTCTGTCACTTATATCAGTCACAGATAACTTTGCATAACTATTTTCTCCTTCTTTCTTTCATATTTTTCCCTTAAATTTGTTGTGTTGTGATCTGGCTCTACAATTTACTTCCATGACTAGAATTGCTTCTTTGCTTGCATTCATCAAATGATCACCTTCTTGTCCTTTACAACACAGATCATTGTTCGGCTTCTCAATCTTGTAATTTTCTGAGTAGAAACAAACTGAGAGGATCTTGTTTTTGATCTGAATATAAACAATCTATTCCAATCCACAATGATATGTTCTCATTTCTGCTTTTTAAAAAATGCTAAAAGTTGCTAGTATGAAAACCCTCAATATTATGTTCTCCTTTAGCCAATAATTCCACTTTTTGGAATATTTCCTGTGAAACTGTGTGCAAAGATTTTTATTTTAATGGTGATGTTAAATAGGAATCAGTGGGAGGAAAAAGTCCAATAGATGGGAGTGGACTAAATAAATTTCGATGGGCTGTTTCATTAATTTATAAAATGAATAATAGAAAAGAATTTATCGAATTGAAAATGTATTTTAAGTGAACAAAACTAAATGAAAATCTATTCAGCACCTATTCTTGTTTAAAACATAAGTTTTCAAATATGTATATGTTCTCAAAGACAACTGGAAAATATTTCATCATATTCTATACATGATCTTTAGTAGGATGAAATGATAATTTTCTCTTTTGGTTTTGAAAAGAAAAATTTGATTCAAAAATACTTCTAGGTTGGTTGACTTTTTCTCCTTATGAAAAGAGCTTTTATTTTTAACCAGGGCTCACTCTTCATAAAAAAAAAACTATTGATGGCTTTATTTTTCTTGCAAAGAGCATGAGCATATTTCTGTGCATATTAATAACCTCAGATCTACATTTGGACTCAAAACCTGAGAGAAACTGTAATGCTCATTAATTTTTATAGTCACACATTGTATAATGACTTTTTGATCAATGATGAACTGCATATACGATGGTGGCCCCATAAAATTATCATACCATATTTTTACTGTACCTTTTCTATGTTTAAGTGTGTTTAGATACGCAAACACCATTGTGTTACAATTGCCCACATTATCAGGACAGTAACATGCTATTGAGACCTAGGCTACATGCCATATGGCCTAGATGTGTAGTAGGCTATCTCATCTAGGTTTGTGTGAATACACTCTAGGATGGTCACACAGTGACAGAATTGCTTAACAACACATTTCTCAGAATGTGTCCCCATTGTTAAATAATGCATAATTATGTTTTAATCACACTTTCATTAATTAATATGAATAAAACTTTAGCAAAAGGGACTTTCAGATTGTTTTCTAGACTTATACACTTAGGGAAATGCCTAAAAATCAGCCCTGTTTGCACCTCTGTTTATCAAATTCTTGAAGGCAAGATACATGTAACAAATTGCTTTTCTGTTCACCTTCATACCCAGGTTTATGAGTACTATTTATGTATTTAATTAAATACATTAATAATATAATTAGATTTATGTCAATGCAACTTTATTTTAAAATATTTTTTAAAGTAGAGAAAGTTTATTTATAATGCCTCCACTCAGAGTAATCATTTTGAATAATTTGGTACATAAATTTCCAGACACTTTTCTACATTCGTTTGTAGAATGTTGTGTACAATATATCAAGTGCCTTTATAGTGTTTAAAAAATTTGAAGCTATATAGTGTTTTAAATTTTTGTATTGTGGAATTTATTTTTCCATCATTATTTTTACACTGAGGGATCATTATATGTATGTGTGTGTATATATAATGTATACGTTATGTCCATATATATATATATATATATACACCCTTATATGTAGTATTACATTTCTATGATTTTACTTTTTATGGTAAAATATTTAAAACTTTATAAATATGTTAATATATCAGAATTAGATATGTTTACTATTCCTTGAAATTTTAAGTGGAATATATTAATAATATTTATTGAAATATCAATGTTATGCACAGTCTCATCAAGTTCCATTGCCTTCTTCATTTTCAAAAAATGTGCTTATCTACTCCTTAATCCTTATATTAATATTGTGAAGTAATATCTTAACTCACACTCCCTCCTCCACTATGTATGATATGTATTCATATCCATTTATAACTTCCTTCCTCAAGTTTCAGAGGATAAGTTATTTAATCACTTGAAAGCATTTATCATGACTTCTTTGGGAGCAAGATAATATTTTCTTCCTGCTTAAAACATCTTTCTAATTTCCTTGGTTCTAATAAACAGGAAAAAATGGAAACATAGTTTTGAAAACCTAGACTCATTTTTATTTTCAAAGAAAAGATTTGACAAGAGATTTCTTGCATGAAGTCACATTCTTCTCAGAAGCATAAGAATAACCTAGTGGCTGATCAGATATTATGTCAGGGAAGTGTGAAGTTCAGGTGGCTCAAAAGCTTCAGTCTAATTTAGCAGTTAAAAAAAAAAAACAGTGTAACCTAGGGAAATTAAGGTGGTATCTCATTCATCGGAAGCAATTTCTCTCAGTTTAATATTGTTTGGAAAACTGATAGGGCAAATTATTTATGACAACTGTGAAAGAAAAGGTGAAACTTGGAGCTTCTTTTATAGACTAAAGAATCTGTGTATTTCCTCCTCCAACAATTCCTTTGATTCCTTCTAAACAATGATGGTTCAAAAAAATAAGTAATAATTGAAGTTTTATATGTTGTAAATATTGGGGAGATGATGTCAATGACAATTTTATGTAAATTATGTTTTAATAGACTATTCAAGCAGATCAAGTAGTTACAATTATGTTTTAATAGACTAAGCAGATCAAGTAGTTACATCACACACACACACACACACACACACACACACACACACACACAGAAAGTGAAAAAGAGAGAGAGGAAAAATCTATTTCTCCGCTAGTAATGTTTTGCTCTTGGCTTTTTGTTTTATTTCTTATCACCTTCAATTCTTTCTCAATAAATGTTTAATGTAATAACGTTGTTATACTAATGAATTCATTTAAATTGCTGTTTTTGTTTTTGGTTAATACCTTGGCCCTTCTTCCAATCAAAGTAGACCTTTAAGTTGAGACACTTGGAGGGTGAATCATATACCTGTCTTTGAGTGCCAAAATAGTTTGGTGAAACTTAAAGCACAGAAAATAATCTTGAAATCGGAAGATTTTGACTTCTAAGAGTACATTAAATCATAGCAGGCTAACCAAGCCTTGAAGAAGGAAGGGAATAATGTTTGTCTGTAATCAATAGATTGTGAAGAGGATATGAATATGTAAAAACAGTAGTCATTAAATTCTAATAACCAACATGGTTGTATATTTACTTGTAAAAGGCCTCCACAGTAAATAATGGGATGGTGAAGATGTCTGAAACCTGGGGAATGTAGAGAAGGAGACTGAAAGAGAAAGGATGCATTGGATTCCATGTTTTCTGGGTGAATCCAACACAAAGAAAATATTTTTATTTTATTTACAAAAGCCAGTTTCATCTGTTTGCAGTGTGAACATCAAGTATTAATAGTTGCATTTATAATATCTCATTTACATGTATAATTGAACTGTGTCAAAACCCAGTCTGACACGTTATAGCTTTTGGTTAAACCAGCAAATGCAATTATGTTTCGCAATTGGAGTCTTTTTCAATCACTTGTTAAAAGCACAAGTGTTTCATTTTATTTTTAAAAAATTCACTTGAAACCATGAAAATGATTTAACTATACATGATTTAATTATATCATAAATAAGAGGTAGGAGAACAACTGAACATATCAAGTTGTAAAAAATAATTTTCAATGATTTCTGCTTTGTGATTCTCTAGAAGCTAGAAATTCTTTGTGAAAGTAGGACCTGGACACATATTCATAAGATTACATATTCTATCAAATTCCTTGCTTTCTCTCTGAATAATTGTGAAGTGGAGGCAACATATTACTGCCTAAATAGTTAAGTTATTTCACAGGATAGGCTTTCTGGTCACCATGAACAATTTGTAGTGTTCTCAACATTCTAAAATTATAAATACCCTTCATCATTAGGCTGAACATTCAATTAATCAAGTGTTTTTCTCATTTTCCTTAGAACCATTATGTTATAAAATAGATTTAACTCTGCAAGAGTCTTCCATGCATATAAAAATAATCAAACTCAATATAAAGTACACTTAAGGTATTCTAATCTATTCTACCTCCGAAATAACTGCATACAAATGAAGTGTTAGAATCAATTTTATATTATATGTTGTTTAATAACTTAGTTTACCTATAGATATGTTAGCCTATGTCTAATAGAAAATATATGAGAAATTTGAAATATGCTGAAATACTTTTCACTAAATTGTAGGTATATACTTGCTTCAAAATGTTTTCCAAACTAATAACTGAGCTTGATTTTTCAAGCATGTAATTGTCAATTAATAAATTCTGTAACTGTGCACTCATAATCTCTAGCCTTCTAAAGGAGTTAAAAGAGCTTCCAAAACTGACAAATTCACTCCCAAGTTATAGGTTATGCCTTGGGAAAAACATGGATCATTCTGCAACCCAATGACTAAGTTATGTATTTCCAGGGCCAATAATAGGCAGTTAAGTTCACTGCCTTTCCCTAGCAAGGCTATGTTGAAAGGAAACAGTAAGAATAACTAGCAATAAATTGGTAATTTTTTTATAAGTAAGCAAAAAATGTTTATTGACCTATTTTCCATTCCCAGTGTAATAAAATCAAATTTTATTGCTCTTCCAATATTTTACTTATCCTTGGAATTTAAGCATATTCAAATATATATTTTGTTGAGATTTCATATGACGTTGATAGAATGGTGAAAACAATGTGTCAAATAATTTAATACTGGTTATACATTTCATTGTGAAGAGCATCATAGTAAATGATAGCTAATGTTGTAATTACAGCATATAGTTGTCAACTGCTATTGCATTTGATGGTGTTAATTATAATCATGGGAGGAACATTTGATTAAATATTGTCTTTACTTAAAAGATCTAAGTTAATAAATTGTTCTCTAATTTACATGTATGTAATCATCTTATAATATTTAATATAATATTCAGAAGTAAATACCCCTTGAATGAACTTTTGGCATCTAATTAGGAGAGTTCAAATTCAAAATATATTTTACAGGAGAAATTCTTAGAAGATGGCAAAGGGTATTAGAGAGTGATATTTTAAATTTCTCATTAAAAGCATCATGGATATGCCAGAAACCAAGAGCTGTTATGTATATGTCTATACATATTTATTTTTACAATAAATATATTTGTCGTGTATATTTATATAATTTTTTCAAAGAGCATTACTTACAAGAGTAATCAGAAAATCTAAATATCTAGAAATAAATCTAATGAAATATATGCAATTATACAATAACATCATGAAGAGAGTGAGAAAGAGAATTGTTTATTTTACTTTTCATGGGATACAATAAAACATTTATACATTAAATGTTCTCTGAAGGACCTGGAGCAACATTGTATTATTCTGAGATGTTTTTACCCTTACTTAATCACTGTTTGTTGTTCTAGGCAAAACAAAAACAAAACACACACATGCACACACAAGTTCCTACCCAGTAACTAGTGTTTCAAGCAGCAGCTTGTTGAGACTATGATGTAGAGAGATTTGGATCTCATCCGGGTTCCACAATAGCATAGCTACATGACATTGAACAAATTACCTACCTTCTCTGATCATTAAGCTTCATCCCTACAATGGGAATAACCCCTATACCCCTACTGGCAAGACAGAACTGAGCTGGCAGACACAATGTGCCTATTAACAGTGTTTGGAACTTGATAAATATTAAGTCATAGTTTATATCAATCCTCTTCCTTTTTGCCTTCATATCCCTAATATGAGTTTTCTATGTTGTTTGAGAAAATGCAATTCTACTACAGAAAACAGGAAAACAAACCAGGATGAAATAAAATATTATGAATAGATGATAAGTAAATAAACTACCATATGAATATGGAAAGGATTCATGAGACATATTATATAGAGAGTAATTTAGTAGCTTGTAAGATATGCTGAAGATAAAATAAGTGGAATATATAGTAGTACCTGCCAAAATTTTGATTCCTAGATAAAAAGGAATAAAAAGGCCAAAGGCCAAATCACACAGCTGCCACCTCTGGGTCTCTAAATCAACCACCTTTGATAACAAACTGTAGGGTTCTGTTGCGGGAAGTCAGGGACCCTGAACGGGGGGACCGGCTGAAGCCATGGCAGAAGAACATAAATTGTGAAGATTTCATGGACATTTATTAGTTCCCCAAATTAATACTTTTATAATTTCTTACGCCTGTCTTTACTGCAGTCTCTGAAGATAAATTGTGAAGATTTCATGGACACTTATCACTTCCCCAGTCAATACCCTTGTGATTTCCTATGCCTGTCTTTACTTTAATCTCTTAATCCCGTCATCTTCTTAAGCTGAGGAGGATGTATGTTACCTCAGGACCCTGTGATGATTGCGTTAACTGCACAAATTGTTTGTAGAGCATGTGTGTTTGAACAATATGAAATCTGGGCACCTTGAAAAAAGGACAGGGTGACAACGATGTTCAGGGAACAAGAGAGATAACCTTAAACTCTGACTGCCAGGAAGCCAGGCGGAACAGAGCCATATTTCTCTTCTTTCAAAAGCAAATGGGAGAAATATCACTGAGTTCTTTTTCTCAGCAAGGTACATCCCTGGGAAAGAGAATGCGTCCCTGAGGGTAGGCCTCTGAAATGGCCTCTTTGGGGGTGGCCGTCTTTTATGGTTGAAGCTGTAGGGATGAAATAAGCCCCAGTCTCCCATAGCGCTCCCAGGCTTAGTAGGATGAGGAAATTCCCGCCTAATAAATTTTGGTCAGACCAGTTGTCTGCTCTCAAACCTTGTCTCCCTGATAAGATGTTATCAATGACAATAGTGCCGGAAACTTCATTAGCAATTTTAATTTCGCCCCCGGCCTGTGGTCCTGTGATCTCTCCCTGCCGTCATTTGCCTTGTGATATTCTATTACCTTGTGAAGCACGTGATCTCTGTGACCCACACCCTATTCGTACGCTCCTTCCCCTTTTGAAAATCACTCATAAAAACTTGCTAGTTTTACAGCTCAGGGGGCATCACGGAACCTGCTGACATGTGATGTCTCCCCTGGACACCCAGCTTTAAAATTTCTCTCTTTTGTACTCTTTCCCTTTATTTCTCAGACCAGCTGACACTTAGGGAAAATAGAAAAGAATCTACCTGAAATATCAGGGGTGAATTTCACCCGATATCTGGCTCAATTTCCCCTGACAGGGTTCCTCTCTGGCTGCCTAAGCCTGTCTCCAGGTGAATTGGCAACTCCAGCTGGGATTCAGTGTAATTGCCCCTCCAGCTCTCTAGTAGAGCAAGGGTGTGTTGGCCACAAGCATGTTCCTTCTGTCGAGTCCTCATTCTCAGTTCTGGTTCCCTTGGACTATGTCCCTCATGTATTAGACGAGGAGGAGTGTGAGAACGTGGCCAGCTTCCTGCTCCAAGCCCCTGGCGTCACAAATCCAGCCTGTATAGGGGAAATGGTAAGGCTTATGAAATGAGATTTCTGGAATTCAAGCTAAGGAGCATAAAACTATGGAATAATTATAAAATTGAAACTGTATGCTGTTAGGAGACGTACTACCCAACAACAAAGTGAGTTTCAACGTTGTACATTTAAATGCAGTGCCTGAGAAATAATAGGACCTTTTCTTTTATATCTATAAGGAGCTGAGACTCCTCTAATCACCGGTTATACAGGTAGTAAAACTATAATTAACCAGATCATTAACAATGCCTACAAATGTTCTTATTTTCCAATTAAAGCAAAAAATAAAATCTATGCATTCTAAATACATTTAGATAAAATTATGTCATTGAAAATATAATAACTATTTTCTTTTATATCACTGATTGCTTTCAGTTAGGAGGAAAGAATAAGGGCTAAAATATTATCAATTGGTGGATTCTTCGTTTTGATTTCTCTTACTGTACATATAACACCAGTTTTTATCTCCTTTTTAAAAAGTCACTTAAAATGTGTTTATAAAAGTAATAACTAATACTAGTGCCTGAAAGCAAGAGATCATTCTTCTTAGATGCCTATGTACAGGTCTTACCCTCAGAGCTGATTATTTTTGGGAGACTTACCTTCTGACCATGCCAATGGCCGGGCAGTTCAGTTCTTTCTGTATACCAATACCATCATCTCTATAGAAGATATGGGTCCTTACTGGTAGGGAATATCTTCAGAAGATATAATGGGCACAACTGTTTTCGATTCCCCTTTTTTTCAAATAAACACAAAATACCTCAACATTTTATTGAAAAGTCTGATATTTTAAGGAAAATCCTGATGTGTGAAACATTGCGTGATGTCATAAAGGAAATATTCTGAAAGCGTGTCCTGTGCTCACTTGTTATTTGGGAAAAGTAATTATAAGGCAACCATGGTATGGACAAGACTTTTTGGTGAATTTAGAAGTTTAATTCCATGTCTTATAGAGGAAGGCTGTAAAACAAAATGTTCTTTACCTCCTATTAATGGATAGTTTAAGTTTATTTAGGTAAAAAGGCATTTTCCTATATCTGTCCCAAATCTGTGAAGAACAAAAATGTACATATAATCTGTCCCAAATCTGTGAAGAACAAAAATGTACATATAATCTGTCCCAAATCTGTAAAGAACAAAAATGGGTCCATGGTTTGATTGGGAATAAATGATATCTTTATTAACACTGTAGATAATATGAACAAAAAATCATCAGCAGATAACACATTTGAAATGAAATATGGAAAGCTGCCTGCTGAGAGTGGGAGTAATACAAGAATGCACGTTCTCATTTCTTCTATTCACTGTCTCTGAGATCTTCACAAATGCAGTAAAACAAGAAAAAAATTAAATGTAATGACTGGAAAAGAAGTAAACATTATTGGAGAGAGTTATCACTGTATTATATAGAATATAAAAAACATACATTCAGTCTTGTTTCTCTTGTTATGGTAATTGCAAAGCTTTGAAATATTATTATTCAATATTGATAGACATGATGGATCATATCTGAATATTGCAGACTAGAATCGAATGCCTAGAGGGATTAAGAAATACACATTTATAGAAGTCTTCACCAACAAGGCTTATTTCTTTCTTAGAGTACAAAATTTTGAAAACCTTGTGACAGCAAATGGTTTCATTTAATCTTTACCACATTTGTAGGAAGAAGATACCATTAGTAGTTACCTTTTTAAAGGAGTAGAAAATAAGGCACAGAGCAATGTGATGATTTTCAATAGTTAGGACTAACATAGTTGATTTGTTGAACAGCCTAAAGCCATTTCGCTAATTCATAATGACAAATGCAATCGTCACAAAGATCGAAATAATTGAGTCAGCGTGAGCAGTACATTTCCTCTATACCAGAAAGTTTTAGAAATCCCTTGGTGAAACAGATTTAGAACAAGGGACATTAAATGGATCGAGTGATAAATGGCATCTCATTAAACAGATTCCCTAGTTAACAATCGGAATGACACGACCAACAGGACAGGCCATAGTCAAAGTGGATTATACCCTATGTGTGTCTCTGTACAAGAGATAGTCTTGCTATTGGTGCTGTAAGTACCCCAAATCTTACTGCCAAGGTTTCTTCTTCCTTAGAAAAGGCTTAGATCTTTCCAGTGTTTGTCTCTGTTGCTCACGTAGATGTACTTCTGAAGATTCAGATACAGTATGTTTATCCAGTCTTAATCTTTAATCATGATCATTGCATCTTACTGGCAGAATCTGAAGTAAAATGGCTTTGCATTTTAAAAGTGTAGAATGCTAATTCTAATTGAAGTAATACATATTTACTTGCATTTGCACTTTTGTTGTCATGTTTAAGACTCTCCAGTGTTGGTCATTTTAAATATAATAGCAGGCCAGTCTGGGAATCACTGCACCCTAAATCTGGATTATGCACTAGATAATGGCAGAGTCTGAATAGAATTGGATGTATTGTTATTCACGAAGGAAAAGCAATTGCAACACTTAGAACATGATACTTGGGACCTGGCTACAGCACATATTCGATTAATTAATGACTCAACCCATTGGAGTTGGTTACAACTGAATAAATGAATTCCTGATTAAGACTTATTTTGAAATCCTCATTCTCCTTTTCTGACCAGAATGCTGAAAGTTACCTCTCCAAAGGTACGTGACACCAAATCAAGGAAAAGCAATAGAAGGCAGCCCCAAAATGAAGAACCAGGTATCCTTCCAGGAATACAGTGAACCACAAAGGGCTGTGTGAAAATGCATTTGCTGCAAGCAGGAACATCAGGGTGAGACTTTTTTCTTTTATTTTAAGTATAATATATAGCAAAACTCTAGCTTCTGTGCTAAGATAAAAGGAAAGGATTAGAGTCCGTGGAATGTCGGATTTGCAGACATGCCAAAATATCAGTTGCAAATATTTGAGGGAAATCTTCCAAGACTAAAGGTGAAAAACCTTTCAGCTCATTGGTTATCAAAACTAGGACTCCAAATCGAACTGGAACCTAGTAAGTGAGTTGATGATATCCTGGAAAACGTTTCCAGATATAACTGCAAACTGAGCAGGGCTTAGTTTGCATGCTTGGGAGATTGGATTCCACACATTTTTAAGAAGGTTTTCTAGAAATGTCATCATTTACTTGTATAACCAAGGAGTTCACTTTTGTGATAAAACTCAAATATCAGCCACAGCTACTTGAATCCAGTAAACAAGTATTGCGAAAAGAAAATAAAAACTCAGGACCCCAATTCACTTTACCAAAAGAAAAAATGAAGCTGAAAGCTGAGTCATGAAAGAATCTGCCTTTCCTTTTGTTCCTTAAGCAGATAGCTACAGATGAAATATTAAATATCTCCACTCTGTGTTCACTTCTATCTTATGTAAAGTGTAGATTCACTGAGCAGGAGAGGAATGCATAAATGACTATTCCTTTATCTGCTCATTTTCTCTTGCAACTTGTGTGTAACCATACCCGCCCCCGGCTTTCCTCTCTAGCCCATTTTTTCCTTTTAATATTGAACCTCTCAAAATCATCTTTGGAGAAAGGCACAGATGAAAGACTCTTTCTGTGAATCTGTGTTTTTTAATTCCAGGAGTGTCCTTAACCTTGGCAAAATAAACTTCTAAATTGACAGAGGCCTGCTTCAGATAGTTTTTGGTTTACAGACATAATTCAAACCAAACATCTTGGTGCAAAAAAAAAAAAAATATATATATATATAAAATATATCATTGAACAAAACAACATTGTAATTAGAATATCTGAAAAATATTTGTCATCTAGTGAATACATTTTTTGTGAAAATGTGAAAATATTGAGGAATTAACTCATGATTTTTTTAAGACATATTCTTGCATGTAGATTTAACTATAGAATAATAAAATTTTCTAAGAAAAAGCAAAACAGTATTAAATAAACAAATTAAAAAGATAGGAGAATTCTATGTGGCCAGTGTGTTTAAACACAGAATAAATTATACATTTAAATTTAAATTATAAACAGATATTTTTCTTTTTTCTGTGTAGCAGTCCTTGATACAGATTTTTCTGGAATTGAAGCTTTAGCTAAATAAAAAATAAATACCTAGAAAAAGATCTATGGTTAAAGGCTAAAGCATTCAAGATTCAATGGACTATTAAAAGTGATTGCTTAGATTTATAAAAATATTGCAAAGTAAAATTGACAGAATTATCTAATATTTTAGAAAATGTATTTTATTTGGAGTTACCTAGTTAAGGTACTGGTTAGCCAACTACTACAATGCCATTTATAAAACATTTTTTCTCCAGTGATTTTATATGTGTCGTATCATATACCAAATTCTTCCTCAAATAGTTTCTTGATTTCTGTTCTAAACCATTGTATTTCTTGTCTATTTCTGAGCAAATAATATCAAGTAAGTAAAGTCTTTTCTCATCATTTTTTATTTTAAGTGTATTTTTTAGTAGTTTATAGTTATTCTAAGTAACTTTATGATTATGTCATAATGGTTTAATGAAAAGAAAACACACGAAACGTCTCATTTCTAATCTCATTTCTAATGGTTAGAAAAAGATTACATGTACTGGCATTTTGGGAATATTTAATCTCCTCTTTTAAGCACATGGCATACATCTCTAATAATTCAGTCTCTACTTGAAGAGGTTTTATCTTTCCATATTTTTTCCCATATATTTCTTGCAAGTTTAGCATTAATTTTTAAATTGTTTAATTATCTTACTATCATGAATCATATCATTAGGCTTATCTTTTCTAACTCACCACTTTGAGTTATGTATTTGGCTTTATTTTTTTAAAAAAATGAAAAGAGCAGTAGCACAGAGCTGGTTTTTGTAGAGCTGGAGAGAGATGTGATGATTTAAAAATATTAATCTTAAAAATGAATAATTAAAATATGGAAATTTATTTGCCGACGGTTACATACATACCTAAAATCAGAAGATCATCACTTGCCCCCACAATTTTTGTAAAAGAAATAAAATATAACTTCAGAATTATGTGTGAATGCATGAATGAATTGTTAATATCTAACTACTTACTAATTTAAAAAATGCTTTAATCATGTGCATTTCCATTCAAGTGTATTCAATATATTTTAAGCAATCCTTGGTAATCAAGAAAATCTTAGGATATTTATTTCTCGTTTTGTTAGTCTGAGGCTTCTATAAAATGTGGAGATTTGTTACTATATCAATTTTGGTAAAAGAGAGATGCATGACCAGAGGGTGGAGAACCAAAAAGCCAAAAAGGCAACAAATTCCTTTGGCTTGATGAGAGGCTACCGCTTCCTCAGCACAAACGATGAGCTGCCGGCATGTGTCATCATGAAACATGCCAATGCCTCCCGGGGCCTGAAACCGCAGACATCTTCTTCATCTGGCTTTCGGTGGAATTTTGAATAGATCATTGCAGGACAATTTGTTCCAGTCCTTGTGTTTCCCTTTTGTTATTAATACGGTTGTTACATTTACAGAGAAAAAGAGCTTTTATATAACATAAAGCACTTTTTTGTGTGTTACTTTCAACTAACGTTCTGTTTGTTTTGAAGACAATTCATCTTAAATTGATATAGAGAGCCTAGAGTACAATTAAAAGTATAATTTTGTCCAATTGCCAATTAATCAGGAGTTAAAAGCACTTGAGCAGAGAATTGGCCAGACCCTGCAGTCAGAGGAGAACAGGGACCTTCTCTGTCATATAAATGAAGACCTTTCCCACTGAAGGGAAAAACTCATAAAAAATGAATAGGCATTATTGTCATATTATCCACATCATTTAATTTTGTCTTCTGTCTTATAAAATTTATCACAGAACAAACAGATGACATTGGATGTATGTGTACTACTACTGGTGACTTAACTATCAGCATGATTTAGAGATTCTTCTATAGCTGGGCATATCTTTCCCTTTGATGCTTTGAAAATTAAAGCAGATTTGATCACCTCTCCTCAGTCATAATCATTTGCATTTTAGTCTCCTCTCCTTGTGGGGACTTAAATTTAGCAAGGATGTTATTTCCCAGTTCAAGGAGAAACAGTCCCTGTCAGAATGCAATTGTACATTTACAAAGAAATAAGTTGATTTTAACAACTGTTCACAAGCACAACAAAAACTTTGGGCAAAGTGAGATGTCATCTTTTACTGTGGTATGAATGTGACCACAATCTTATTATAGTTGCAAATGTAATTTATATTCTTCCTTAAACAGTTAAGTCTCTTGTCTGTCATTACACTCTGTTACCTAACCAAGAATAGTCTTATCTTTGCAGTGTTGTATAGGCTACAGTGGCTTCCCTTATCTTTTGGGCACTTGAAGAATATTGGTGAGTTTAATAATTTTTGAAAAAAGTCCTAAATGATAGCATAAACGTAGAAGGACTGATATATATACCATTGTCCTTCATTTTCAGATAGCATCCTACACATAATGTTGCTATCAGTATGTGCAGGGAGAATTTAAAAGGCCTACAAAGATGACAGGCAGTTGTGTCCAGTTGCATACAAATGACAACTGATTTTACGTTGTCTCTAAACTCATAATGACACTCACCCTTTGCTTCCTGTCCAAGATTTATCCACAGTGAACCACGGAGTTCTCTAGTGGTTATAGGCTGTGTTGTTCTTCCTGCTACTGTTTGGCCCCACCTTCTTTGCATCCATTAAATTTGGGTTCTTAAGAAAGCTGACAATGTGTCTTCCCTTGTAGCCTTTTTGGGCTTCTTTTGGCTACCCTGTCTAAAGTAATTTTATTTTACCTGCAGTATGGCAGCTGTTTATGTGTCCTTTACTCATCCATCCTGCACATGTTAGCACACATTCTGTACTCAAGGGAATAAAAAGGTGACTTACTGCTAATAGAATTCCGGTAATTCATTTGTAGAGAGTCTACCTGAAGTTTAAAAATTATTAGAACTGTGGCCAGGCATGGTGGCTCATGCCTGTAATCCCAGTGCTTTGGGAAGCCAAGGCATGAGGATTGTTTGAAACCAGGAGTTTGAGACCAACCTGGGCAACACAGCTATTTCTACAAAAGAATAAAAAATTTGCTGGCCATGGTGATGCATGCTTGTAGTCCCAGCTACTTGTGAGGCTGAGTCAGGAGAATTGCTTTAGCCCAGGAGGTCAAAGCTGCAAGGATCACGCCACTGCACTCCGGCCTGAGTTACAGAGTGAGACCAGGCCTCGAAAAAAAAAAATGTATATATAAAAAACCTTACTTAGGGCTTAAAAAACACTTCTATGTTATCCTAATTTTTGTCATCACCATCCTCGTTATCATCAACATCACAAACACTAATAGAGCAGTTACTTTTTAGGGGGAAGGCACTGAACTAAGGCATTATCAGAATCAGCTCATGCAATAATCTCCCTTTTGAAAAAATACAAAAAGTGAGAGAGGTATCATGAGGAAATTCATAATTAGAACACATAAGTATCTTTCTTGGAGTTATAATCATGGATAAGCATGTGAGTCAAAATTATGGAAGAGTGGTAAGTGACTTTTTAGAGTTGTTAGAAATACAAATAAAATTACTAATGGAACCAAATGTTTCACTTCACTACATCACAATTTTCTTTTTTTAAAGTGCATATAATGGTAATATTTTCTTCATGGGTTTGTAAAAGACAAAAGAATTCATATATTTAATATGCTTATAATATTTCCTGGCACATAGTAAATAATAAACATCTAGTAATTGTGGGTTTTTTTGTTGATTTAGTTGGCAGGTCAGAGCTACAATGATACAGTTATCTTTGAGATATCTAAAAAGCACTAATTATAATTTGCTCTAAGTAATATATTTGAAGTGGTATTACTTACTAATTACTTTTCACTAATTTATTAGTTTGGTAGATACTTTTGAGTGCCTATGATAAAGAATTAAAGCTTAAGTACAGATATTTTCTTAAAAAATATATTTGCTTTATATTTCTCCTTATGATCTGGCTTATTTTCACTGTAATTAACCCAATTGTATCTACAGAATTGTGTGTAATTTTGATAATGCCTCATTAATTAAATGTTATACTGGTCATATCAGCAACAATTGTCACCTTACAAGAAAGGTTAAAAGACTGTTTAAAACTTTGCATAATTATCAAAGTCGTCAGCAGGACTTAAATTATATAGGATCTAAAATATCTGTATTTTAGAAAAATGCGTGACTGAAATAATCTGAGTTTATACCATTCTGATTTATTTTGTTGGAAACAAAGAATGAACCAAATGTGAGTGAATGGGAATGAAGAGTAGCTTTAAGATGTATTAGAATGTAGAGGAACTTCACATTTCCTTATAAATCCCAGTTCTGCTGACTGCATCAAACAGTTTGGTAAATAATATTGAACCAAATGTCTGTTTATGTGGAATAAAAAAGTATAATACCACAAAGAGAGATCATAAAAATAGAGAACATTTTTAATGAGTAAGTATAGTGCTCTTTAATGGACAAAAAAATCATTCCAACAATTTGACTGTGATAGATGCCTTTTCTTTAGAGTACCAGCAATGAAATGCTAGATAGTAATTCCTCCAGAATTATTTCTATTAAAAGTAATATAGAAATATTACTTAAAACATTCACAGTGATCTTCCTCCCTAACCACCATTTATTTTTAAAAACTACTTACATATTAATCTTCATACTGTGGGCAAGTAATTTTTTGAGAAAAATACTGCCATCCTTAAATTGATGAATAATTTTTCCATTGCCTTTTTGTGTTTAACTTAGTAGTTTCATATTTTAGATTCCCAAATGAAATTAGTTTAAACAATATAAAGAGAAATTTCGTGGTTTTGAACCATCATTTTCTGTTTACATATTGCCTCTTTCTTCTGAAACTCCAATAAGATGGATATTAGACATTTTAAGTAATCATGACCTGGTTTCCCCGTTTTTCTCACTCTGCCCCCATACTGCATTCTGCTTAATTTCTTCATATACAACTTTACGTTCAAGAATTCCCTCTTCAGTTTCATCTTCTATTTAGTCTCCCCACTGAGGCTTTTTAAAAATTCTTAAACAATTATACTTTTCATTTTTAGAAGTTCTGTTTTTTTGTTGTCGTTGTTCGTTTTTGAGGTGAAGACTCACTCTGTTACCCAGGCTGGAGTGCAATGGCGCGATCTCAGTTCACTGCAACCTCTGCCTCCCAGGTTCAAGCAATTCTCCTCCCTCAGCCTTCCAAGTATCTAGGATTGCAGGCACACGCCACCACATCCAGCTAATTTTTTGTATTTTTAATAGAGACAGAATTTTACCATGTTGCCTAGGCTGATCTCAAACTCCTGAGCTCAGGCAATCCACCTGCCTTGGCCTCCCAGAGTGCTACTGCACCCGCCCTGGAAGTTCTATTTTATGTATGTATACATATATATATACATACACACACACACACACACATATGTATATACATATACACACATATATGTATATATATGTATACATACACACACATATATGTATACATACATATATGTGTGTGTATATATATATCTCTCTGTCTGGTCTGTTCTTTCTTGATAATCTCTAAATGCTACCTCCTCACATTTCTTTAATCGTGTTATGCATAATTATTCTGTATTGCAATTCTCCAGTGTCTAGCTAACAGTTTGATCTCCAAAATTTGTTTGTGGGCCTACTCAGCTGTTTATTGTTTGTGCTGATGTTCAGTCCTGTGACTTGCCTCCCCATGTTTTTGTTGATACTTGTGAACTCATATCTGCTGATTCTCCATCTATGTGCTCTTGAGTTGCTATACTGGGCATGTTGCTTCCAGAAAAGTTTCATGTCCCCTCTTGCTAGAGGTTGGGGTACTTCAAGTCAGCATGTTTGAAGGAAGAAAATGGCAGCTCTTTATCCTTCTTCAAGCCATAGCATGATGTAAACTCTCAGGTTTAGTTCCCATACCTTGCTCCACTGGTCCAAGGTTCAGTTTTGAATTGGAACATTATAAGGAGCATTTGCTGTCAGGCAAACTTTATTCTCCACCTTCCTTGTTTCTCACCACCACCAAATCCAGGTTTGGCTTATAGTTTGTTTCCTATTTTATGTATCTGTTGGAGAAGGCAGGCCAAGATCATTGGAGATGTTTCTAATACCTATCTGTCTTTAAGCATGAGGACAAATGAAGAGTATTCTGTTTCCGTTCATTAGGCAGCAAAATCCATTTATAATACTACATCTATTGGCGTAAATGCAGAAGACCAAGACCCCTGTAGACCAGAGCCCTAGATGAATGACCGTGCTGAAAAAGACTAATTTCTTTATGTGTTTCCTTGCCTGGTCCTCTTTTTCTATGCCCCATCCATCCATGTTCCCGTGGCTGATATTGTGGAAAACTTAACAATACACTGTGGACTAACAGAGACTGGGTTCTGCAATGATCATGATAAAGCAACATTTCTATATTGGCCATTTTCCACTGGCCCACCTTCCATTAGAATTAGGTTTCCAAAAGTGTCTAAGCTAACTGTGCTGACAACTGACATAATACCACAGTATCAGTTTATAGTTCACATAAACCCCATTACCTACTCAGGAAATTACAAGTTTCCTGTTTCTTCTTGAAGCAGAGAAATACTTGAACTTTTGTTTAGATTATGCTCTGCTTCAATCAAGATAGATGAAACAGCATATAAAAGGCAAGAATGAGGGAAAGTGTCTAGATTTCTAATGCACCTATTTGGGAAAATTAAACTTTAATAAGAATGTCATGTTGATTTCGTGTACAATAATATACGTACTAACTTTAGTTTTTTCTATTTTTCTGAGTTTTTTTTGTAGTTCCATGTCAGGAAAAAAAAAATGAAAAGGAAGCCCCATTGAAAATTATATAAGAGAAAGGCAATTATTTACAAGTTTCTCTACAGACTGTTGGAATCCTCTTTCCTCTTTTTAATTTTCCAAACTTCTGAAGACATTACTTTTGCAACATATATTATGTCTTGGTAAAATAAACAGTTTCATAAAAATACGTGATATATTTCTCTAAGGGATGGAAGTAAATAGAATATAAGTTGAATCTATCTGATGGTAAAATAAATATGTAATGCCTCTTAGAATATTAAGGAAATTAAAAAATATATTGTTTGTAGTCATCCGTCACATAGTATTGAGTTAGTGAAAAAATGGAAGACCACCTCTGAATAAGTTTATGCTCTTTTAAAACAACATCCATGATACAGAATGGGCACATATAATATCTTGTCTCAAATAGTCTTCCAGTGTCAAAACTCAGAGACAGCTTTTCAGATGCATATTCATATTCCCGTTGGATATTTGTCATAATATCTTTGACTTAACACACAGAATTTCTTGTTACTCTCTATAAGACTAAAAGGCACAACTGAGAAAATAACATAGCTTAATTTTTTTCCCTGGGAAATTTGGTGCCTCCAACCAAGTTAACATATCTTTCAATCACCTTTGATATTGCAGAATAATGGCAACTACCATGGAAAGATGAAATACATATGATGCTGTAAAAACCAGGAGAGCCTAAGGGCATTTTGCTCTTGCCATTCCTGAGGAGTTCATTGCCTACAGATGTAAGTGTACATTTTATCATATAGATGGAATTTCACGCAATTGAAATGTGTGATATATAACATGCAGAGGGTTTATACAAAGAAAATCATGAAAGAGGCTTGAAAAACCTGAAAATTGATACATCAGGTAAGAAATAAAATGGCAAAGGAAACTAAGAAAAGTAGGCCAGAATTGTTGATTGGAAGCTTGGAGAATATAGTGTCACAGAAGCCACGGAAAGTGTTAGAAGTGGTAAACTGTGTGAAATATTCTAAAACTATCAATAGAATAAGGCCGGAAACTCTAGAATGGGGATTATCTGTATGTAGCTCATTGGTGACCTTAACCAGCAACCTTCACGTGAGTGGTGTAAACAGAAGCCAGACTGACTGTAGAGTAAGATGGAGGTGGGCAAATAGATAGCGTGCCTATGGATGCAACAATTTCCGTTGGCATTTTCAAGTGTTCTTCTTTGATTCTGTTTTATTTGTCCTGACAGCATTTATCACCACAATCAAAGAGGAGCAATCAAACATGCCAATGGAGACTAGGGAAATGCCTCACTGAGAAAGTGGCTTTTGAGTAAAGACCTGAAGGAAACAAGAGCGCTGTCTTGTGGGTATTTGTGAAGAGCATCTTAGATGGAGGAAAGTTCATGTACAAAGACCCTGAAGAGAGGGTGTGTCTGATTTTTCTACCAACAGAAAGGAAGCTACTGTGGCTGGATAGAAGGAAAAGTAAAATCAGATCAGATAGACAATGAGGTGCAGAACACACACATTCTAGTGGACTGTGGTAGAGAATTTACCTTTTACTCTGAGACAGGAAGAAACTAGAGGATTTTGAGCAGAGGAGTGACATGCAAAGACTTACCTTTTAACACAGTTACTGTGACTGAGGTGTTATGAATACTGTTGAGAGGCAAGAGCAGAAGTCGGGAGCTTATTTTAAAAAATGAAGACAGGTAACATTGGGCTGGGATCAGAGTGGTGCCTGTTGGGTTAGTGAGGGGTGTTAGAATTCTGAATTTATTTTTAAGATAGAGCTTACAGGACTTGCTGATGGAATAAGTGGGGCTTTTGAAGGGAAAGAGGGAGCCAAACGTGGCTACAAAGTTCTTAGCATCAGAAATAGAGAGAGTTGAATTGCCATTATTAAGACATGGACAGTAGAGAGTAGAGCAGTTTCTGGAAAGGAATGGGAATAGCAGGAGCTCAAATCTGTTAAATTGAAGATGCCTGTTAGACATCCATGTAGATGAATCAACTACTGTGGATGATTATTGGATATATGGTCCTGAAGTTCGGGAGGACATGTGGACTTGAGATATAAATGTAGGAATGCTCAGGTTCTAGATGATATTTAAAGCAATGAAATTAAATGGAATACCTAGGGAGTAGTGTGGATAGAAAAGGGAAGAGATCAGTAGTTTAGATCAGAGTTACACCGAATTTAAAGGCTGACACATGAGAAGTAAAATAGCAAAGGCATCTCAATATGAATAACCAGAAAGGTAGGAGAAAAGCCAGGTGATATGGTGTCCTGTGAAGGAAGTGTCTCAAAAAGGGTAAAAATCAGCTCTGTCAAATGCTGCTGCGTTAAATAAGATAGCAACTGCAAAATGACAAAGACTGTAGTGACACGGACTTGAGAAGAGCAACTCCCAAGAAAATGCAAATTAAAGGCAAATGGTGTTTCTAACAAAGAACTTCTTTTGATTTTTGATTTTTAAAATCTGTCACCATCAAGCATTCTAAACATGTAAAAAACAACATATAAAACTGTACACTGTTGATAGGAATAAAAGTAACAAACTCCTAGGAAAACTATTTGGGATTATTTTGCAAATATGAAGATGGACATATACTACCACTCTGCAAGCCCTATCTAGTTATATACTGTAAGGAAATGTTTGCACTTCATATAGAGGAAAGTTTGTAGTTGTCTCTGTGAATAATAGTTCCAAACTGGAAATAATCCAAATGCTCATTAAGAGTAGAATGGATAAATTAATTGGTGGCAAATTTCTACGATGAAATAACAATCAGCATACAATGAATGAAGTACAGTTATAAGAAGCCATATAGATGATTCTTAGGAACATAATATTGAGGAAGAAAAGAAAATCTCATAGACGTCTTAGAATAGTTCCTATTTAGATGTGATTAATAAACTTAACAAACTAAACAGAAACATTCAGGTTACAAATATATGTTGCAAAATTATAAATTAAGGCAATAAAATTGTAAACATCAAATTCATGATAGGGGTCCCTTCAAGGGAAAAAAAATTTATTGCTTTTAGGGAAGCACCATAGAAGACTTCCTAAATAGTGAGCATATACATATTTATTACTGTCATACCTCACATTCTCTTTATATGTTACAAATATCAGTGTGTATCTACTCAATATTTAATAAAAACAAAAATAAGTCTTTAGCAATCTATTAAATTGTATTAATAGATTGCTATTATATTAATTTATATTATGGTATAGATCAATTCCCCATGTTACATAATATCATAGTTTCATGTAGCTCTTTTTTGTCACATTTATAAAGTTTTAATTTTACATTTAGCCGTGCAAATCTTTTGTTACTATCTGCTACCGTTTTAGGGAATACACTTCATAGAGTATGAAATACACTTCACAGAGTATGAAAGAATTCAAAGCTATGCTTCTTGTCCCCCTCTTGTATAACATTTTAGTATACTTTTAATAAATATCATTGTATATATGTATAAGTAAACGAATGAATGAAAGAAAATACTAGCTCATAGAATGCACTCATCTTAAAATTCCTCGTTTTTGACTCTAGTATTTTAGAGCTTACAAATTAAATTGGTTGCCACATTTGAATATGATCTTCATTTTCCCATAACCTCATTGTAGTTCAAGATTTGTGTAGACGTTTTTATAGACCCTGTTGAGCAGAGCAATATAATATCCACCCATCCACTCATTTATGCAGCCATTCTTTGGCAAGTAAGCATGATGTGCTGGGTCAGATAGGGGTGCCTGTGATTCAGCAGCAGATCATGTAGACAATGGCTCTAATTTAGTGGATATTTTAATCCAAACAAGTAAATGAATGAGAAAAGTTCATTTAGTGTTAAGTATGACCAAAAAAAGTAAACAAAGCAATGGGATAAAAATAGCCTGAGAACTGAGGGGCAGGAAAGCTTCTGGGTGGTCAGAGAGTCTTCATATTTGAGAGAGGCTTGAATAAGAAAAAGAAAGGGGCCATGCAAAGTCCTGGAAGAACTGCAGTTCACACAGAAATAATACAAAGAACTGTGGCAAATATGAGCTTGGCTAATTCAAGGAACAGAAAAAGGACATGATAGCTAGAACAGTCTTAGTGACAACAGTCAAGGTAAGGAAAGTACATACAAAATGGATCACTTATGTTTTATAAACGTAGTTGAACATTAGATATAAATTCCAATTACAGTGAGATGCCACTGAGGAATTTTAAGTAGGAAAATGATACGTGCAGAAGGAACTATACGGGCACAAGAGGGGAAAGGAGAAGTATAGTTACATTTTTGGAAATGTGTATCAGTTAGAATGGCAAGTACGGTTTTGTTAGTATTTGCCATGACTTATCATGTTGTCCCAGAAAAAATACTTCCTACGTTGGATAGTACATTTTCTAGTCTTTCTAATATCTGTTCACATATTGGCAAAACTTTATAAAGTATTTTCCTTTCATTTTATTTTGCAAAAGACAGAGAATAATTTTCTTTCGAATGATTTAGGCATCACTCCACCTGAATCTAGCAGGGTACTTTTGTGCTAGACTTCTATCTCAATTCGACTCCAGTGTTAAGATTTTATGAATTATGTTATTTCACATTAGCTTGAGACTTATGAGACAATTCTAAACCTGCTTCAAGAAATTATCCAAATGCATGATAAATCATCTTTTTTATTATCCTCACAGTTGCTACTGGACTGTTTAGCTAGGAAAGAAGTACCATACCCTTTTATTAGCTTGGACAAAAGTGGAAAAGCAATAAAATCCCCAGAAAAGTGCCACTGAGGGGCAATAAAGTTGTGATAAAAATGACTTGGATTTTGTTATTCATATCTGCTGTTTGGCATCTAGTGCTTAGAAAACAGCCAAGGGTCTTATATTATAGATAATAAATTATTCAAAATCAGTGGGTTGTAAAACTTAAGCACTGAAGTCCTAAGTATTCTTTCTTCCCTCTCTTTCTCTTTGCTACTTTCTTTCTGTACTCGAAACCTAGGGCTTAAACTATGTAAAATGGAATCTGAAAAGGAAAAGCAAATAAAATATGAAGCAACTTACTTCCACCAGGGGAACAAAAGGCAACAAAACTGCTGCCATTAAAATCTAGAGTATTTACAAATCTCAGAAATCCAATCCAACTGAAATTCTCTAGGAGGCAAACCACACACATGTTCTTGGCAATTTTAGATATTTTGCTGTTTACATATCTACTGCAGTCATAGTAAAATTACTTTCTTTTGAGTTTCTAATATTTTAATTTTACTGTTGTAAAGAGTCTAAAATATAAAACTTATTGGTATCAGGTCTAAAACATAAATTATATGGAAATTAACTGTGGCCATAATTGTATACCAAAGGAACAAATTGTAAACATCACACTCAGCTGCACATCCTACAAATAACTCTTGGATTTTACTTGGACATAATTGTTCCACTCCCACTTCATTATTTTTTCTCTTAGGAAGGCACCTTTTTTTGTTTGTTTGTTTGTTTGTTTGTTTGAGACGAAGCTTCGCTCTGTCGCCCAGGCTGGAGTGCAATGGCGCGGTCTTGGCTCACTGCAAGTTCCGCCTCCCAGGTTCACGCCATTCTCCTGCCTCAGCCTCCCGAGTAGCTGGGACTACAGGCGCCTGCCGCCGCGCCGGGCTAGTTTTTTGTATTTTTAGTAGAGATGGGGTTTCACTGTGTTAACCAGGATGATCTCGATCTCCTGACCTCGTGATCCGCCTGCCTCGGCCTCCCGGAGTCCCGGGATTACAGGCGTGAGCCACCGTGCCCAGCAGGGAAGGCACCTTTTAGGGACACTGATGTAGGTGCTGTGATGGTTTTACCATTCGGAAAATGATTGATTCTAGACAATTATTTTTGGAGAAGTCCACCTGAGGTGGAAATTATCTTTCTAAAACAATTACTCAAATTATTACTATTATTTTACATGTTTTAATAATATCTAGTTGCCCACGTGGTATTATCTTAATATGTTATATGTTATAAAAATGTCATTTCACACACCAGTGATTCTTTTAACTTACACCACTAGCCCCACAATCAACCCTAAGTTTAATCACACACATTTTGCATACTTCACAGTTTTGCTCATTTTATTTCTCCTCTAAAGCTTTTTAAGATAACATTAAGTGACCTCTTTTCTTTGAAGACTTCCATGACTTCAGACTCCAGGGAAAAATGAACGTCTCCCCCATCATTTCCCATAGCACCAACATTAGGGGAGGTGGCACTAGTGGCCATAGTCATATGCACCAAGCACAGTATCTGGGTTAGTGGTATGATATGGTTTGGCTCTGTGTCCCCACCCAAATTTCATCTTGTAGCTACCATAATTCCCACATGTTGTAGGAGGGACCAGGTGGGAGATGACTGAATCATGGGGGCGGATCTTTCCCCTGCTGTTCTTGTGACAGTGAATGACTCTCATGAGATCTGATGGTTTCAAAAACGGTCATTTCTCTGCAGAAGCACTCTCTTTGCCTGCTGCCATCCACGTAAGATGTGACTTGCTCCTCTTTGCCTTCTGCCATGATTGTGAGGCCTCCGCAGCCATGTGGAACAGTAAGTCCAATAAACCTCTTTCTTTTGTAAATTGCCCAGTCTCAGGTATGTCTTTATCAGCAGCATGAAAACAGACTAATACGTGGTATCAGCCTTGTGATAGCAATCCTCAGGCCCACACTGTGTGAAGCAGATATTGTTTCTACCACCATACAGTGAAAGAAATGGACACCCAGAAAAGCAATGTGCATTCCAAAAGTCAAAAGCTCTATTAAGAGGGGCAGCTATGATTCACCATCACTTTTGACATGTTCTGCACCCTGTGCAGGCTTTTTATGCAGTTTCATCTGATTACATTTTATTGAGATCATTTTTTCCAGTCGCCTTAGTAGACCTATTGAATGTTTATGAGTGCAAAGAAAGATATTCATATATTTACATTTGAAATATTTTAAGTTCAAAATTATCTCTCATGCCCAGACTAGGTTCAGCCCGAGGCCCTGCAGACAGCTCCACCAGCATCACCCTCATCCTGCTCAGGCTAAAACTAAAAGTGCAACTTCTACCACCTCTCATCTCCCTCCAGCCCTGCAGCCTGTGAGCCTGAGGGGTACCCATTATTGGCTGGGGCAGAGTAGAATAAAGGTGGCCTGGGCCTAGGGTGAGAACTGCCTGAACCAGGAGGTGGGGCTGGGAGCCAGGTCTTTTTCCATCATTCCAACTTCCCTTTATAAACAGGTTTTCCAGGCAATTCTAAATGCCTCCCAAACAACCGCCACCTGGCCTGAGGGGCAGAAACAGGATGATCTTGGGAGATGGCCAGCTTAGATACCTGCATTGGGGAATTTGGGGTGGTTGGATGTAAAAGACACGGTCATCCTCTCTCTGGCCACTCAACACCTCCCCACTCATCTTCATTTTCCTCACCCAGTACCCCCCATCCTACTGCCGGGGGAGGTACACTTCTGCTCTCCGGTATTTTCTTTAGGTTCAGTAGGTTGCTGAATGGTTCCATAACTTTCTCACAAGACCATCTTTTAAAGTCCTTACGTTTCAAAGCTTATGAACTTTATAAGGCTTGGGACACAGGAAGGGAGCCCCTGGTGACGAGGTCTGGAGGTGTTACTAACCTTAGCTATATGCAGACTACAGGGACTGGGTTTTAGTCATCTTTTTACAGTCCCTGAAAAATATTAGTGGCTGAATGATTGTTAAATAAATTTTAATGAGATAAATTATGCTTTCTATTTTAATCATCATTAACGGAGAAGTTGTTTTATCCCCAGGGACACATACATAGCAGATTCTTAATTTCAGAGACGTGTAATAGTCACTTAAAAATTCACATGCTGCTCCCTCTGACTCATAGGTCTTGTACATTGCTGTTGTATTTTGGTCATGTTCTTCCTGTTTTTCCTTTTTATTTTCTTTTGTATATTTTTGCCAACAGGAGAGTTAATTGGCATTGCTCAAATGACTTCTCCACATTACCAAAGATGTCCTGGTACTTCTGCAATGTATATAGAGATATATAGGCTTGATACACTTAAAAATATACTCATTCTTAAACATACAATTCCATAGATGTTCATAAAACCACTTGCTATCAAGGAATTCATTCATTTAGTCATTTTACAAATACTGAGCACCTGTTCTATGCTAACCACTGAATGTACAGCAGTGAATAAAACACTGTTCTAATTTATGTCTATTCCCCAACCCCTTACAATCTATTCTCAGAACATCAAAGATGATATCTTAAAAACATAAATCAGAGAATATTATTCCCATGTTTAAACTCTCCAATGCCTTTCTAGTACATTAATCTGGGCTCTTGGCCCATATCTTCTAGGCTCTTCCTGATCTCTGGTCTTTTTTTTTTTTTTTAAAGACAGGGTCTCACTCTTGTCACCCCAGCTGGAGTGCAGTGGAACCATCATGGCTCACTGCAGCCTCTGCTTCCTGAGCTCAAGTGATCCTCCCACCTCAACCTCCTGAGTAGCTGGGACTAAAGGGGGTCACCACCATGCCCTGCTAATGTTTGTATTTTTTGTAGAGATGGGGTCTGGCCCTGTTTCCCAGGCTGGTCTCAAACTCCTGGGCTCAATTGAGCCTCCTGCCTTGGTGGTAACACATCTTATGTTCTGCATAGCAATCATATGTCTATGAAAGTCTCTTAAAAATGGTTTTATATGAATGCCTTGTAGTCTCTTCTACAGCGAACTTATTTCTGAGTTCAAACAAGGAAATCTGTGGCAGTGGTGTGGAGTAAAGCAAAAAATTGCATTTTCTGAATCAGTAAATGTTGAGTTGGTATTATCGCATTGACATGAGATTAAGGACACCTTTTACCGAAAATAATGCTATGACTCCACAGCCATAATTTCGGGAAATGACTTTATTAGTCCATTTTCACACTGCTGTAAAGAACTGCCCAAGATTGGGTAATTTATAAAGGAAAGGGGTTTAATTGACTCACTGTTGAGCATGGCTGGGGAGGCCTCAGATAACTTACAATCATGGCGGAAAGCAAAGGGGAAGCAAAGCACCTTCTTCACAGGCGAGAGGAAGGAGAATGAACCTAGGAGGAACTACCACACACTTATAAAACCATCAGATCTTGTGAGAACTCACTCAGTATCACAATAACAGCATGGGGGAAACCACCCATATGATTCAGTTACCTCTACCTGGTCTCTCCCTTGACACATAGGAATTATGGAAATTACAATTCAAGGTGAGATTTTGGGTGGGGACACAGCAAAACCGTATCAATGACACTTTATATAGTTCAATGATTTCAGTTTTGTTTTTCCCATTTCAGTTACTCTGAATATGAGGTTCCTTTTATCCTTTTAGTTGAGGTGTTTCGTTGTCTTTGACTTGAGCTAGTAAATGCTTGTTTCATAATTACTTGAGGATGTATGTGTGTGTGTGTGTGTGTGTGTGTGTCAATGGACATTTAAAAAATTATTTAATGTGCAACTCAATGTGTATTCGAAATGCCATTATCTAACTTCAAAAATGCAGAGAAGCCTGCTGAAGATCTCTGGTATCCACTTAATGCTATCTGTTGTGGTTTATTAAGGAGATATATCCTGAGGGGAGGCAGTGGAAATACTCAAAGGCACATATGTGCTAAGATTGTAAAAGCGACAACAGTTTTACTAGTTTCCTCGGGAGGATATTACATTTTGGAGTTAGTTGCCCTTGGTTATGTACTTTTTTTCTTTATGTTTGCAATCTTCAGCTTACAGAAGGCTATGTTTTTTTCTCAAAATGCTTTGCCTGTTTGTAAGCAATTAGTTACAGATAATCCATATCTTCCTATCTAATTGTGTTTCTAACCTTTTTTTCTTGGGTAATGGCCTTTATATTTTAGAGAATTGCATAAAGCGTAAAATAATATATCTAAAAAATATCAAAATGTTTGGTAGATTATTTCTGAAAACTGATTATGCTTCAGAACTGGTGGAAAGTTTTGTGGGGGGGGGCTTCATTTGCATTTAAAAAAAGCTCTATATCCTTTAAAATTTCCAGGTAAATTTTTATATTGGCTGTATTAATATGCTAGGGCTGTCAAAATGAGGTACCACAATCTGAGTTACTTATATAACAAAAATGTATTGTCTCACAGTGCTACAGGCTAGAAGTCAAAAATCAAGATGTTGGCAGGGTTGTTTCCTTCTGAGGGCTGAGGGAAGGAAGGATCTGTTCCAGACCATTCTCCTTGCCTTGTAGATAGGTGTCTTCTCTCTGTGTCTTCTCATCACCCTACTATGTGTGTCTGTCTCCAAATTGTCCCTTTGTATAAAGATACCAGTTATGTCGGATTAGAGGTCACCCTATTAACCTCTTTTAAGCTTGCTAACCTTTGTAAAGACCCTATGTCCAAATAAGGTCACATTCTGAGTTACTAGGAGTTAACGACAATTCAACCCATAACATTGGCTTATTACAAAATTCTAATTTTTCACATCAACTGACTTTTTAAAACTGATTAATGTGTTCATGCTATTTTGAATATATTTCAAATTAATTCATGTTTTATTTCCTATGTAGTCTCAATATGGAAATAGGAACAAAATTCATGCTTGACACACTGATTTTTATCTATGGGCTTGTATAGGAAGAAGGTTCTCTGAAATAAAAAGCTATGTGATGTGAGAAGCTGAGTCAGGGAGACATTAAGTTGTCTTTTCCTTTGCTCAAGTAGTTTCACCTCATTACCCTTTATCTCTTTCTGTAGGTATTTTGTTTGTTTTCATATAATGTCTTTCCTAACTACATGAGTTATAAAAATTTATTTATTAACTAAATCTCATAAAAATTTTCTTATCAGTGACAAAGTCAATGTGTGAAGATCTGACATCACATTCCTTTAAAAATCAATTCACAGGGTTATGTTTTGTCTTCTTAATCACAAACCAAGAAAAGTTCTTCAATTGATTAGAAGGCAGAGCCAGCAGCTTTAGATCTGGCAATTGGGATTTACCTTAAGTCATCTTAAACTCATTTTCAAGTTTTAACTGTTTCCCAGAAGAACCTAATGGAAACAATTCATTTTATTGTTAATATTTTATTTATTATTTATATATCATATATTATATATTTGAAATGTTATATAAAATAACATATTACATATAATATATGTTATATCAATATATGTTATTATATATAAGTTATTTTAACATATATATGTTATTCTAGTAGGTAACTTTTTTTCTGGAAGGTTCATCCTCCATCAACATTTAACATTCGATTTGTGATTTAAAAGCATTATTTCGGTCTCTATATTTTGTCCATTTAGGAATCTTCCCTGCTTTCTTTTCTTAGTTTATTCTCTTACGATTCAATATTTTTAATAAAAATAAATTTTATTTACAAATGTAAAGGATAATTACTGGTGAAAATTCATCCTACAAATAAAAGAAGAAAGAAAAAAGATTTATTTTAAACCTACAATGCAAGGCAAATATTATAAACATTTGGGTCAACATAATTTCAGATATTAGCTACATATTCATCTACCTGTATCTCTACCTATGTATCTACAAAATCATAATGGTTATGAACCCTCTTTTATAGTAACAACTAGGCTTTTTTCACTAACTATATGCCAAGAAAATGTTACATGCCAATAAGTGTACACACACATACAACACATGTACATATACTTATATATTTTTAAGAATCCATAATATGTATACACACATATATGTAAGGATATATATGAACACAGAGACATATATTGCCTTTTTAATGACTGGATATTTTATTTTTGTTAACTTTGAAATATGTAATATTTATGTAATAATGTATGTAATAGAGTTTAATAATAAATCATCTATATGCCCAAAACACTCCTAAAAAATAAATTATTATTCATAATGCCCCAAATTGGGAAGCAACCAAAATGTTCTTCAACAGGTGAATGGATAAACAAACTGTGGTCACTCGTACAATGGAATATTATTTTGTGATAAAAACCAATGAGCTATCAAGTCACAAAAAGACATGGGGGAACTGTAAATGCATATTGCTACATAAGCCAATTTGTCTAAACACTATTATTTTAATTTTATGACATTCTAGAAAAGATAAAATTATGGAGAATGTCTTAAAAATCAGGAGTTAATAAGGGATTGGAAGGAAAAGGGAGGGATAAATAAATGGAACACAAATAATTTTTAGGGCAGTGAAATATTTCTGTATAATATCATAATGATGGATGCGTGTCATGGTACAGTGTGAAAACTCACACAAGGTACAGAGTGAAACCTAATCTAAATTGTGAACTTTAATTTATAATAATGTATCAGTATGGCTAATCATTTGTACCAAATGTACCACATAAGGCAAGATACTAACAATAGGGAAAAACTGGAATGGGAGGGTGCAGATAAGAGGCTTTAAAGGAACTCTGTACTTTCTGCTCAATATTCTGTAAATCTAAAACTGTTCTGAAAAATAATTTGTTTTGAGACAAGTTCTCAGTCTTTTGCCCTGAATCCCTTCAGTTATCCCATCCTGTGCAATCAATACACACCAGTACAGTTTTATGTCTATAAAATTTGATTTTGTGCTATACACAATTATATCCATTTTTAATGATTTCTAGTTTTAATATTAGTAATACCTAACATTTATTAAATACTTATGTATGAGATATTGTTCTAGATAACTTTTAGTTTTTTTTTTAGTCTATTTTTCTTTATTATCTACAAACATGTATGGTGTATACACATGTATACATTTTTGCTGATATTTGAATTTAATACTTGGGAGTTGCATTGCTCAGATATATTATCTACACTTGAAATGAGATTGTTCTTAAGAAATGTTCGATAGTTTACTGAGAATGATGTTTTCCAGTTTCATCCATGTCCCTACAAAGGACATGAACTCATCATTTTTTATGGCTGCATAGTATTCCATGGTATATATGTGCCACATTTTCTTAATCCAGTCTATCGTTGTTGGACATTTGGGTTGGTTCCAACTCTTTGCTATTGTGAATAGTGCCACAATAAACATACATGTGCATGTGTCTTTATAGCAGCATGATTTATAGTCCTTTGGGTATATACCCAGTAATGGGATGGCTGGGTCAAATGGTATTTCTAGTTCTAGGGGATTCCCTGAGGAATCCCCACACTGACTTCCACAATGGTTGAACTAGTTTACAGTCCCACCAACAGTGTAAAAGTGTTCCTATTTCTCCACATCCTCTCCAGCACCTGTTGTTTCCTGATTTTTTAATGATGGCCATTCTAACTGGTGTGAGATGGTATCTCACTGTGGTTTCGATTTGCATTTCTCTGATGGCCAGTGATGATGAGCATTTCTTCATGTGTTTTCTGGCTGCATAAATGTCTTCTTTTGAGAAGTGTCTGTTCATGTCCTTCGCCCACTTTTTGATGGGGTTGTTTGTTTTTTTCTTGTAAATTTGTTTGAGTTCATTGTAGATTCTGGATATTAGCCCTTTGTCAGATGAGTAGGTTGCAAAAATTTTCTCCCATTCTGTAGGTTGCCTGTTCACTCTGATGGTAGTTTCTTTTGCTGTGCAGAAGCTCTTTAGTTTAATGAGATCCCATTTGTCAATTTTGGCTTTTGTTGCCATTGCTTTTGGTGTTTTAGACATGAAGTCCTTGCCCACGCCTATGTCCTGAATGGTATTGCCTATGTTTTCTTGTAGGATTCTAATGGTTTTAGGTCTAACATTTAAGTCTTTAATCCATCTTGAATTAATTTTTGTATAAGGTGTAAGGAAGGGATCCAGTTGCAGCTTTCTACATATGGCTAGCCAGTTTTCCTAGCACCATTTATTAAATAGGGAATCCTTTCCCCATTTCTTGTTTTTGTCAGGTTTGTCAAAGATCAGATAGTTGTAGATATGCAGCATCATTTCTGAGGGCTCTGTTCTGTTCCATTGATCTATGTCTCTGTTGTGGTACCAGTACGATGCTGTTTTGGTTACTGTAGCCTTGTAGTATAGTTTTTAATTCATTTGATCCTCAAAACAACATTGCATGCAGCTAAAAAAAAAAAGTTGTTTTATTATTACCAATTTTCACATAAGGAAACAGAAAGAAGTACAGATGTCATAAGAAGTTTATTCATCCAGGTTACACTTATTAGTTGAGATATGAACCACAGCAGTTGGGCTCTAAGGTCTATGTACTTCCCCTCCATTCTTTGGTGCCTAATATGGTGTGGTAGCAGATTTTTAGAAATGTGTCTCCACCTAAAATTACAAAAATATTTGTACATGTTTTTTCTCTTGTCCTCACATCTTCCATATTAAATTATTATTTGTAGTTTCTTAAATTTGTATATATTCTATTACCACCTTATTTTGTTTTTATCTTTTGCTCTACAGAGAAAACCTTCCTCTATCCCCTAATCTTTTTTTATTGAGTTAATTCTGCTTTTTACTCAAGACTCTCCCTTTTCCATAGCAGTCTGAGCTTAATGTCCCTATATGTTTCAGTGGCGAAAACTGCACACCTATGCCATAGCACACATAATGGTGGGGTTTAATTTTCTTTTTTCCTAATGAGCATGTATTCTCCTAATGCATATTTTAACTCTAAAATGTAAACTCCTCGGGTCAGGATTATGCCTTACTTTTTGCGTCTACAGGGTCCAACAAAAGTTCTGGGACATAGCACTTATTCAATAAATATGTGTTAACAATGAGTATGCCAGGATTTACATTTCTATTTAAATAATTCTGCCTCTTTTTGACAAGTATTATGGGTTTTCTTGTTATTTGGTCATTTATTATCCCTGTGTCAATCAGATAATACCACCTGTTTATATTAATTTTTCTTTGTAAGATAGCAACCACCAAACCATCAATATTCACTTCTTTTTTAGTTTAAATAAATGTGGCATGAAATATTATACAAAAATAATTAACCTAAGAGGGTTAAACAAACAAAAAAAATCAGACATAAACTTGTATTTAGTGGATGGTAAAAACTTACTGTTTTTAAAGAGGGAAAAACATAAATTCCAAAGGCCCTACTTTAAAGAGAATGCTTGGATTCCTGTTCTTCTCTGGACTTTAAGATATGTCTCTTTTATCTCATTCCAAAAGTATGCACTCTGAATTTCCTAAAGAATATTGCAAATAATCTCTTCTTTAAGAAGGAAGATGAGAATCTTAATGGACACAAGTAGGTTCGTCTATTCGTTATGCTTGCCTTAGAATGCTAGGCCTTGAATTAATGAGTTGAGAGATCAGTTTGGACCGGTTTTAGTCAAACATGAAATCCTTAGGACGCTAAATAAATTCTGAGCTGGTTTAAGAGTCAGTAACCCAGAGAGATTTTAGACCCTGTTGTCTTATGTAACATCCTTGCAATAGACAGATCGTTTAGCACATAGTAGCCCCAGTTATGGGTAGAACTAAAGATCTTACTACATTCATTTAGCCTGGATAGAACCCAATCCTAGTACACTACTGACTTTGACTGTAATGGAAGCCACACATTGGCAGAGAGAGCACAGCCAAATCATGTACAAAAGGAACCATGGGCATCACACACATCACCATTCACATTTGGACCAATAAGAAAAAAAATACGTAGATTGTAAGAGTTTTTCATGCCCTAGCTCCAAGTGAGAGAATAGTGCCACCTCCTATGCTTTACTAATAGACCGAATTGCCTCACTGTAATACTGTTTAACCATATAGTAGGATCCATTCTTATCAATTCAGTAAATTTATATTAAATATTTATTGCTTTAAAAAAATTTTCTTACTCTCTTTTCCTAAGTCTCAGCATTGATCCCTAAATCAATGCAGAATATATTCCAGCAGTGGTTTCTCTGGACACTCAATCTAGATTTTACTAGGTCATGTCAGTATGCTGGCCTCATGGGAGGGAAAAAACCAAGGTATTAAATATCCCTGCCCATTAGATCTAGCAGTATTAAAGCTGCTTCCCTCAGTAAGTACAGGATGAAGGATTCCACGACACAGCTCAACTCTCACCTGCAAAAATTCTATGGTCCGAAGTACTTTTTTTCTCCTGAAATAGTCCTGAAGTCTGGGACTCTGCTGGCTTTCTCCATAAGCTTCACTTCTACACTTCTACGTCTCTGTCAGATCTGTTTCTTTTTTTTCTTTTTTTTTTTTTTTTTTTGAGATGAAGTCTCGTTCTGTTGCCCAGGCTGGATTGCAGTGGCAAGATCTCGGCTCACTGCAACCTCCGCCTCCCAGGTTCAAGCAATTCTCTTGTCTCAGCCTCCTGAGAAGCTGGGATTATAGGCATGCGCCACCATGCCTGGCTTATTTTTTGTATTTTTAGTAGACACGGGGTTTCATCATGTTGGCCAGGCTAGTCTCCAACTCCTCACCACAAGTGACCCACCTTCCTGGGCCTCCCAGAGTGCTGGGATTACAGGCGTGAGCCATAGCGCCCGCCCCAGATCTCTTTGAAGAGCACTTCCTTCCCTTGCTAGTGGGCCCAGGTCTTTGACTGTTGGTTTCCCTCTGCAGCTCAACCATCCAGATTGTTCCTTGGCACCATTGTCAAAACAATGTGGTCATGCACATTTCTGGATTTTCAGGGCAGAATAATCCTGAAGTTTTTGTAACTCTTCCAAGGAGAGAGTTCTGGAAAACATGTCTATAATTTTGAGACTGGGATGAAATTAAGTTAGTTTTCCTGGTAGGAATCCATACAAGTCTTTAATGCTGGCTTTCTTTCCTGATCATTTTTCGTCCAACATCAGACTTTTGTAAGGACTTATTATACCCAAGAGCTGTGCTAAGCACTCTATAGGAAAGGGTCTAATGAACTCCTTCGGAAATGCTATGTGACCAATTTGTTAATATCTCTGTTTTAAAGATGAGGAAACTGATGCTTATAAATAGGGTTTTTTTGTTTCAAATTCTTATTCAGACTTTAAGCTTAACCCTCAACAGGTTAAGACTTTAAAATAGAAACTTTTTTTTTCCAACAGGATGCTTCAAAATACCAAATTAGATGTGAAAAAATGTAAAAATACTATTATCATAAGAGAATGATTGATCCTAGGGTATATTTTATGATGCACTTGTTTTATTTCAGCTTCTGCCTCGCAAATACATCTCAAATACAATGAACAAACTTGAAGTTTGTTAATAAATTAATAAAAGTTTACTTTATTAGTATGTAGGAGAAGGGACGGGTATAATTATTTGCCTCAATGATACAAATTTAGACAAAAAGAGAGGTAAGAGGTCTGAACTTACTGACCGCTCTTAATGCTTAAATTCAACCATTGTTAATCCCAGTAACTACCATCTGTTCTTCTTCCAGTCAATTCCTATCAATTAGGAGAAACCACAGATTCAGCCCAGGAGTATTTTCATCTTAGATATGGTTGCATGATGACTGGCAGAAAATGCTATAGAGTGAGGTAAAAAGATTATGATTCTCCTCTATATACCAAGGTGTCCCACAGTGACAAACCCAGTGATCAGGAAGCCCAGACTCCCTTACCATCACCTCACTCCGTTGTTCAATTTTGTTTGACCATTTCATAGGCTGACAAGCATCAAAAAACATGGACTCCCATACGTCGGGAAAGTAGCTGGATCTTCCTCCAGTGTTGTAAAGGCCACTGTGGCCAAAGTTTTCAATCAGAATTACTAAGATCAACCGAGGCAGGAGGCTGACTTAAGACCAGCAGTTCAAGGCCAGACTGGGCAACATAGCAAGACCCTGTCTCTACTGAAAAAATGAAAATTAATTACTAAGATCACACTTACTGGAAAACTTGTTCTCAGTTGTCATGGAAAAGAAGTCCTTGTTATTTTAAATGCTTCTGTATCTTCTGTTGAATTTAGTGAGACTTACCTTCTCTTTTCTTCTACATTAATATAACCTAAAATAGTACATGATCTTGATTTCGAGTCAGTCGAAATTCAGCATTCTATAGGCAGGAAATGTGGGTTGATTGCCTGGCCTCATTTAATGTGAGAAACCTATCGATTTGCTTAGATTTACTCATTTATTCTTAACATACACTATATTTTCTTAAAGCTAAAAAAATTATTGAATACCAATTTTGACTCAATTGAGAAAATAACAGAGTAAATCATGCAGCAAATTTCCATTTTAATAAAAGCGTGAAGAAGAAAATCAGCATTCTTCTCCCCCTCAGATCACTTCATTCTTTCAGATCAGTTCTTTCAATCACCAATTATTTGCTCTTGATAATGGGAAGGGAATGTGTATAAAGTATACAATTCTGTATAAAATTGTTGTTTTCTCTGAACATGAATTAATACTACATTATTTACGTTTATTTGATTCTTCATATTTAGACCATCACACTAATGGTTTTCATGCAGAATCAATCAAACAGGCAATAGGCACTCTAGTTTAATAACTACATTTAGGTATACTTTGGTCTAAATAACATGTTTATGAAATTCTTAAGAGGTTTCTCTAGATTTTTTTTTTTTTAGAAACCTTTACACAACTTTAGAAGCACACACAAAAAAGGGAAGGGTACTATTGTAAAAAGGTTGAGGGTAGGATTGTGCAATTGTAGGATACGGATTTTTTTTTTTTTTTTTTTTTTTTTTGAGACAGAGTCTTGCTGTGTTGCCCAGGCTGAAGTGCAGTGGTGTTATCCCAGTTCACTGCAACCTCCACCTCCCAGGTTCAAGTGATTCTCCTGCCTCGGCCTCACAAATTGTTGGGATTATAGGCGTCAGCCACCACAAACAGCCAGGACATTTTTAAAGAAGGGATTATTAGTGGGTCAAAGACCTGGTGTTAAAGAGCGGTTCTCCGCCACAACATTTGAAAACAGAACAAAGAATACACAGCATTAACAACTGTCTGCCCTCCCCGCCATATCCCAGTTTCTCCCACTGTCTGCTGAGTTACTTGTAGATTCCACGATAGTCTCTGCTTTAACCATCCATGCTTCTCCCTGCACTTCAGGCTGAAAATTCTCTCAAGACGATAAGCAGAGGCAAACCTGGGGCTCATCTTCTAGGTTCCCCTCTCACTGTCTTGCGCTGCCTTGTGTCAGATGTTTGAAAATAATTTTCTTTTTCTTTTTAATTAAAAAAAAAATTTTAATTTTCCTTTTTTTTTTTTTTAAAGACAGAGTCTGACTCTGTCACCCAGGCTGGAGTGCCGTGGCGTGATCTTGGCTCACTACAGCTCCGCCTCCCGGGTTCACGCTATTCTCCTGCCTCAGCCTCCCAAGTAGCTGGGACTACAGGCGCCCGCCATCATGCCCGGCTAATTTTTTGTATTTTTAGTAGAGACAGGGTTTCACTGTGTCAGCCAGGATGGTCTCGATCTCCTGACCTCGTGATCCGCCTGCCTCGGCCTCCCAAAGTGCTGGGATTACAGGCATGAGCCACTGCACCCGGCCTGAAAATCATTTTCATATATTTTACTGAGTTATATTGTTGTTTCAGGCAAGAGGGTAAATTCATTCCCTGTTACCCCATCATAACAATAAATCAAAATTGTATTTGTTTTATTAAAAATCTAATTTTAAAAAGACAAAATTTGATTTTCTATTGATATTTTCTATGCAGATCAAAATTGGCCATCTCCATTGCTCCTTACATCCTACATTATGTCAGGAGTTATCTTGAGATGAAAGCCTAAGTTTCTTAATGCAAGAGAGTTGGCCATGACATCATTTCCCTTTCAGCATATAAAATTAACATAACTGGCCAGGCGTGGTGGCTCATGCTTGTAATCCCAGCACTGTGGGAGGCCGAGGCGGGTGGATAACAAGGTCAGGAGATCGAGACCATCCTGGCTAACACAGTGAAACCCCATCTCTACTAAAAATACAAAAAATTAGCCGGGCGTGATGGCAGGCGCCTGTAGTCCCAGCTACTCGGGAGGCTGAGGTGGGGGAATCACCTGAGGTCAGGAGTTCGAGACCAGCCTGGCCAACATGGCGAAACCCTATCTCTATTAAAAATACACAATTAGCCGCGCGTGGTGGCAGGCACCTGTAATCCCAGCTACTCTGGAGGCTGAGGCAGGAGAATTGCTTGAACCTGGGAAGAGCAGGTTGCAGTGACTTGAAATCACGCCATTGTACTCCAATCTGGGCAACAAGAGTGAAACACTGTCTCAAAAAAAAAAAAAAAAGTAACATGTAACGTAACATTTCTAAATAAGCAGATCTACATTTTCTATTATTTAGAGTTAAGTACATTGAATGGTCAAATATTCTAAAAATTTACCAAGACAAGGCACATGTTGAAGATAATTAAGCACAAGAGAATAATGAGTAAATTAGCTGTCATGTGATAAAGAGTGTCAACTCTTCATCAGCCACATTGTGAGGCAATAATGATGACCTAATTGAATATGAGATGTTGCAAAAAAATTTAATGATTGAGTATCCTGAAATATATGTTTACATTTATTATTATGAAAAATGAATTGCATTATAAATGGGTTCCTTGAGATATTAGCAATAATACTTTGAAAACATCATGATTAGCATGACATTTTAACAAGTGCAACAGAAAGGCTGGTAAAACAGAACAGGAGCCCGGAGAAAGACCCATGTGTAGAGGGTCATTTGATTTTTGACAGAGCTTACACTGCAATGTTGTTGGGATGGGAATGTCTTTTTAGTAAGTAGTGCAACATTAATTAGATATCTACATAGGAAAGACCAAATCAAACCTCTGTGATGCAATACACAAAAGTCAGTTCTAGCAATGTTGTAGATCTAACGTTAAAGTGAAAAATAAATCTTTCGGAGGAAAACATAAAAGAATACCCTTAAGACCTTGGTAGAAGCAAAGATTTCTTCAAAAGGGATAAACTTAAAGAGAGTTAAGAGAGATAAAAGCCAACCAGCATCTTAAAAGAAGGTATTTACTATCTATTTTTGAGAAAGGACTCATAGACAGAATATAGAAAAATCTCCTATAAATGCAAAAGATAAAGTGTCAACCCAGTAGAAAAATGGATAGAAAACTCAAACAGCATTTTACAAATTACGATATTCAAAAGGCAAAAATCATATAAAAGATGCTAAAATTTGTTAGTCATAAGGGAAATGTGAATTAAAGCCACATACATAACGTTTTGACTAAAATGAAAAAGACAGGAAACACCAAATTAGAACGAGTACTAAAAGAATAAGAACAACAACAACAAAAAAAGAACGAGAACTGAAAGAACGAATACCTAAAAAAAAATTTCCCTGCTAGTGTGAGTATAAATTGGTATCAACATTTTGGAATACAGATTATTATCTAATAAACCTGAAAATACGCATGCCTTATTATCTATTAATTCTTTCATAATAACCTTAAAATGTGAATATTAATATGCATCTTTAAATAGTGGGAACACACTAAAACACTTATGCAAGAATGTTCATAGGAACATCTTTTAAATTAACCCAATGTGAAAAGCAACCTAGGAGTTAATTTACAGTAAAATGCACAAATTAATTTGTATTCATACAATGGAATACTATGTAGCAATTGCAATTCTTGAATGAACTACAACAGAATGTCTCAGTATTTCAACTAACTCACCAGAGGTTCTTAAAGAAAATTCAAAAAATGAAGAATGAATGAATAATTCATTCATAATTCATCGTAATTACTCAAATAGAATGAGTACTCCGAATTGTGTTTTGTGGTACTTATTTTTATAGAGTACATATTCTCGAACTTTGATATTAATGTGCTGCAAACAATGTTTTCTCATGCTTGCTCACTTTTCAAAAAATTACACCCTTCATGAAACGTTGAATCTGTTGTGCACTTATGTGAACCTTTAAAACACCATCTTTATTAAGAAATTCTTCAAGCATTTTGAATGCATTCTTTTATGCAACAAGTTGATTTTTCCCTAAGCCCACATGATGTGCCATGTAAGTGGCATAGAATAATAATTCTCTGCTGGGCATGGTTGCTCACGCCTATAATCCTAGCACTTTGGAAGGCCGAGGTGAGTAGATCACTTGAGGCCAGGAGTTCAATACCAGCCTGGCCAACATGGTGAAACCCCATCTTTACTAAAAATGCAAAAACTAGCCAGGCATGGTGGTGCATGCCTGTAATCCCAGCTACATGGGAGGCTGAGGCAGGAGAATCGCTTGAACCCAGGAGGCAGAGTTTTCAGTGAGCTGTGGTCATGCCACTGCACTCTAGCCTGAGTGAGACTCCATCTCAAAAAATAATAATAATAATTCTTAGAAACTTTCATTTTTGTGATATGCATTTAGAAAGAAAATGCAGTAACCAACTAGGGCTTCAGTCAAACATTTGCTAGAATGAGTCATTTTTTTTTTCTTATGGCCTTAACCAAAAATTCAACTAGAATTTCTCAAAAACTTACTTATACTTGTGTATGTAGACACAATTCAAGATGGTCCTAAAATCATCTAATTAAGCACTGGCAAAGTGTATTTTCTATTAATTTTTTTTTTTTTTTTTGAGATGGAGTCTTTCTCTGTCCCCCAGGCTGGAGTGCAGTGGCGCGATCTCGACTCACTGCAAGCTCCGCCTCCCAGGTTCACGCCATTCTCCTGCCTCAGCCTCCTGAGTAGCTGGGACTACAGGCACCCGCCACCACGCCCGGCTAATTTTTTATATTTTTAGTAGAGACGGGGTTTCTCCGTGTTAGCCAGGATGTCTCGATCTCCTGACCTTGTGATCCGCCCGCCTCGGCCTCCCAAAGTGCTGGGATTACAGGCTTGAGCCACCGCGCCTGGCCATTATTTTCTGGTACTAAGGGATAATGTATGATGCATAAAGCCAAAGGTAAATATCTGGAGTCTTACATTCACTTCAGAAACACATGTAAATATACAGAATCTACACTGTATTCACTACCACTGGGGGATATAAAAAGGTGAAGAAAAGAAGGAAGAAACGGAGACACTGCAGAGCTCACAGGTTTAAGGGGTTGTTTTGAGATCCTATTTTAAAGTACTGCATAAAAGGGAGATTAAATTTCAGGATAGATTCATTTCCTATTAATATGGACAGACCCACATAAAACTTCACAAATAGGTTAGGGCCTAGGAAAAAATTTATAACAAAATTTGCCTTCGGTATCTATATATGACCTTGTAAATTACTTCTCCGTTCTTCTTCCATCAGGTACCTAACATCTTCTTGCTATCTAACTCATCTATCCCATCTTCATAGAAGCCATCTAGGGAAGAGTTAAGGTCTCTCTTGCCTAAGGTCCTGAATTTCCTGCTGCTGCCATATCCAATCATCCTATAGCTTGCCCCAAACACCCTCCTGTACCCCATACTACTGGTGATGGAGAATCACTTACAGTGCATCTAATGTGTTTGTCATTACTCTGCAGAATGTCTTGCAGGCTCTGATTTCAGTCTGGAATCGAGCTCCATCTGTTTTCTAGTATTCAAGGTATTCTCTCGGTTATTCATGTTTCAAGTTCTTAGCTTTCTTACAATGGTCATTGATTTTTCCTCCACTTCTATTTTCACTTATTTGTATTTGGTGTCAGAGGGGAGACTTCAACAGTGATCATTCTGCTATCTTGAATTGAAAGTGTTGTCTGTGCTCCTTGAAAAAGACACAACTAAAAAAGTGGCAAGGTGTAGTGGCTGTGAAAACACCGCTCTCAGATCTGTGACTACAAGAAGCGGAATGACCGAGGCCCAAATTCTGTTAGTCACATTCACCTGCGTTCACGCAGCCTATGGTGATGACAGTGACACGGAGGCGTGCTGCTCTAGAAAGATGCAGGACTCCTCTGACCTGCAACGTTTACCTGATGTTTTCCACAATGGCCTTGCTGAACTTTCTTTACAACATCACTAATGTCTAAGATGCTCCCATACAGCCTTCCTTTTCTGTCTCCTTCTCTGGGATCCTCTTCCAGCCTCTTCTGGCTCCCTTCCCATTTTTTCTCACTGGCATTTTCCTACTACATTTCTTGTGTAATTTATCTTGTTTCTGTGTCTGCTTATCAAGAACTTGGAGAAACACACAAAGACATGAATACATATACATACATGTTATGTATGAAAACTGAGAGGAATCTAGCATGGAAGTTTGCCATATTTTGAGCACAGAAACAGGCTGAGGAGTTTGATAGGGAGCAGTGGGGACCAAAGGTTCACCTACGTAGTGGACAGACAAGCCAGGCTTCTCTACTGCATAAAACTGAAGGCCGAGGAAGAACTCCACTTAGGTGAAATCTAAAACGCATGGGAACCACTGCCCAGAGTGCAGCTCCATAGAAATGCTTAGCTACAGTGGATGGGAGAGCAACGGCAACACCTCACACAGGAGCAAAGTCAAATCCCACCCTGGCTGGTTGGTGAATGAATCCATTGTCATTGAGATTGGGATTCTTTGACTACCAGGAGAGGATCTGAGTTTAGACTGTACTTCTTGATGACTTGGAGGGAACCACAAGATTTCTAGACAAAAGAGATCAGTAGAAAAAGAGAGAAGACTAACATTTCGATTAAAATATGCTCTCAAGCTAAAGTTACAAATCATATTAGGAAAACTTACAGCAAGGAAGTCACAATATCAAAAATAAGAAGGTAAATTTATTCAAAATGAATTTTTTCTGAAAGCACAATGCCAAATAACTCTAAAATAAATATGCTTTGCATTTTTAGAAAGATAAAAGAAAAACATCTATAAAAATAAAAAAGAAAATATAAAAAATTATACTAAATACCACTGTTATATATTTACTCTATAATTTTTAAGGAGATAGGTAAATATAAAAAAGAAAGCATTAAGATTGTACAGAAGATAGAAATAGCAGTTCCAATATACGTCTAAGAATAGTTTCAGGATTGGAGAACAGTATTTGAAGAGCTAATGTTAAAGATTTCCAGGAGGATATGAGTCTTGCAGAAACTCATCAAGGAACAAGGATTAAAAAAAGTCATGCTGAGACATATCATAGTCTACGAAACACCAAGGATAAAGAGAGACTGTTAAAAGCTCTCAAGGACAAGTGAGATTACCAAAAAAGCAAAAACCAAAAAACTCAATGATTAAAAGATATCTTATTACTATGACACAGTCTTCTAGAATACAATAGATTAGCTTATTCTATGAAGTAACTATAAGTTATAAGTTAGAATGTTTCTGTAAAAATTTTTCAAGAGTCATTGTGAGTAAAGCATTTATGAAAATTTAAGAAAAACTAAAATATTTTACCAAAACACTTAGAGAATGTGCTTTCAGCAATAAGAAAAGTAAATCAGGAGGGAAGGAGTAAAATGCAAGAAGCAAGTTTGAGGGATAATACCACATAAAATATACATCAGATGGTATAAAATACAGAGTATGTAAAATGTCATATAAACTATATTTATATTCTACTTGTTTTATTATTTATATTAAAATGATATGACTTCAAATTTTATACAAACATTACAAGAAGGGAATGGTAAATAGATAACTAAAGAATATCCATATATTTTCTTGTGTAACAATATGGTAGTGATACCAAAACTAGAAAATTTTTTTAAAAAATATAGTATTAAGCATTACTAGTTACTGCTAGATTAAGAAAAATGCAATATAAAACTTCCAAATCAAGAAAATGCAAAAAGGGACAATTTAGGAAAAACTGCTGACCTTTCTTTCATGATTTGTTCCTTTCCTTGAGTCAAATTCTTCGGTTCCCATCACTTTAAGGCTCCCAGAACTGGGGGTGAGTGGAGAAGTGCTGTGGTCTCAATGTTGGCATATCCCCTCAAAATTCATATGTTAAAACCCACCCTGTAAGGTGGTGGTGTGAAGAGGTGGGGCTTTGGGAGGTGGTTAGGTGATGAGGATGGAGCCTCATGAATGGCATTAGCACCTTTAGATCTGAAAGAGATCAGTTGTCCCTTTTCCCATGTTGAGGACACAGCTAGAAGGCTCTGTCTCTGAAGCAGAGAGCTCTCATCAAACATTGAATCTTCAGGCACCTTAATCTTCCCAGCCTCCAGACCTGTGAACAATAAATTTCCACGGTTTATAAATTACCCAATCTAAGGTATTTTGTTGTAACAACCTGAATGAACTAAGACCTAAGATGGGGTGGGAGGCAGAATCCATTCATATGGTTGCAATTTTACTAATATTTGGGTTTTAAAACCAGAAATAAAAATAAAATAAATGTAAAATAGTTGATACGAAATTCTAGAGTCCACTTTAAATGTTTACCTAGCAAGGGAATTGATTTTATAAAGGAACAGGCACAATGTAAGAAATCCTCAGAAAGGAAGGAAAAGTGTGTAATAAACAGATATCTGAGCAGAAATCGGAGCTTGACAATTGTGTGACATCAAGGTGGACTGGGGGCAATGCAACTTCAGAAGCTAGGGAATTAAAACCTGACTTTTGTCTTTTAACCTATGTGCACACATCTGCAAAATGTTGAGCAAATGCTCTAGTGGTACCATGGGAAACTGTCAATATTGATACAGCCTACGGATAAAGGGAACTCACAATTTAAAAACAGACTAAGCAACCCAACTTCACTATGTCAAAGAATTCCAGTGACAATAATTTTTAAGAACTGCCCCATGTGAATATCTATTTGTCATGCCTTTCACTAAGACTATCATCAAATCTACATATTTTAATTTAATTATAATTTGTTTCATTTTTTAAAATCATGTGGTCCTTTTTAGTTTCTTGGTCATGCTATCTCAGATCATAACTTATAAAATGATACCATCTTGCTGGAGAGTTCAATCAATCAGAGCAATGTGTTTAAGTTTTCTTTCTGTTTTTCTGTCTTGTTTTAAAATAAAATTATCTATAGATATTATTTTTTCTTCATGTAGATTTTCATTATTATATCTTAATTACTGCTATGTTTTCAGAGTATGTACAGACTGTTACCTGGATAAAAAAGCACTTCACTGTCTTCCAGACCCACCTACTTTAAGTATAGGATAGGCAGTCCTCGCTTTGCATGGTAGCTTTGCTAACAAGCTTAGGAGTAAAGAATTAAGTGTGCCACCATTAAATCTGGCCTTAGCTATAGGTTTCTTTCTTTTTTGTAATTACCTTTTATAAACAAGGAAATTTCTCCTTTGCATTCCAATTTTGCCTAGAATTCTTATCATAAATCTTCATTTAGCTATTTTCACATTTATTGAAATGAAAATATGGTTTTTCATCTTTAATCTGTTAATCTTGTTAATTATATTGTCTAATTTTGAAATTTAAATCAAGCATGCGCTCATAGATAAGTTCCAATGAGTCATGATGTTATTTTTATGTCTAGATTAAATTTTCTAATGTTTTGCTGAGAATTTTTATAATAAGTTTTATGATGACTATTAACCTGTAGTTTACTTTTTTTGTAATGTATTTGGTTCTGGTATCAGAATAATGATGTCTTCATAGAATGAGATGGCAAGTGTCTTCTCCATTTGCATTTTTGGACACAGTTTGACCTGTATTGATATATTTCCTCCTAAAATGTTTGTAGAATTCAATAGTGTGGATACCTGTAACGGATTTACTTTGTGGAAAAGCTTTAACTGCAAATTAAATATTTTCAAGAGAAATAGAGCCTTTCAGGGTTATATGGTTTTAATGGTATGAATCTTGTTAGTTTGTGTCTTTCATGAAATTTATTAGTTGTTTTCTAAGTGTTCAACTATATTGGTATGATATTCTCTAATTATTTTGAAAAGCCTTTAGAATATTGAGTGATGGCTTCTCTCTCATTGATACTTTATGTCTCCACTTTTTGTACACATTAGTTTGGCTGGAGTATTGGAACAAGCTTTTGGTTTTATTGATTTCCTCTTGCTATGGTTTGAACGTGTTCTGGAAGGTTTGTGTTGTAAATTTAATCCTTAATGCAATAGTGTTGAGAGGTGGGACCTTTAAGAGGTTATTGTCATCAGGATTCCACCCTCATGGGTGGATTAATGTTGTTACTCTGGGAGTGGGTTTGTTATTGCAAGCGTGCGCTTGTTATAAAAGCGAGTTCAGCCCTCTCTTTTTCCCTCTTGCCCATGGTTTTTTGCCCTTTTGCTTTCCACCATAGGATGACACAGCAAGAAGTCCCCCACCAGGTGTGGCTTTTTGACCTTGGACTTCCCAGCCTCCAGAACTCTAAGAAAGAAATTCTGTTCTTTTTAAATTACCCAGTCTCACGTACTCTGTTCTAGCGCACAAAACAAACCTAGGATGGGATATCATGGGATAATACAGCAAGAAGACTGTGCCAGCTTCTGGTCCCTTGATCTTGAACTTCCTAGACTTCAAAACTGTGACCCAGTAAATTTCTGTTCATTTAAATTACCCAGTGTCAGGTATCCCGTTATAGCAGCACAAAGCAAAGGCATCTCTATTTTTTTTCTATTTCTAATTTCATTGATTTCTAGTCTTTTCTGTATTATTACTTTTTCTACATTTTTTGGAATAAGTTTCCTCTTCCTTTCTAATGCTTAATGCTACACATTTATCTTTAAGGGTAATTTAGCTGCATTCTTCAAATTTTTTGATGTTTGTGTTATTATTTTTATTAAATTCAATATATTTTCAAATTTTAGACATAATATTGTCTTTGACCTATGTACTTTGCAAAGTTATGCTGTTTAATTTGTAACTATTTGGGAAGTTTAGTGATATCTTTCATTTTTGTTTTTAAATTCAATTTCATTGTTATTAGAAAACATATTTTTATGATTTCAGTACTTTCAAATGTAAAGTTATTGAGAATTCTTTTATGGCCCCACATTTGATATACATTCTGTGCAAATTTTTAAAAAATGTCTATTCTGCTGTCATTGGGTGAAAGTGCTCTATAGATGTCAACTAGGTCTAGCTTTTTCATAGTTTGAGTGTTCCTAACAATTCTCTATCTATTTCATTCTGTAATCATTGAAAAGGGGATATTGAGATCTCCATCAATATTGGATTTCATTATTTCTTCTTCCAGCTATAACAGGTTTGCTTCATGTGCTTTGTATCTCTCTTTTTAGATTTTTATATATTTATTATTTTTATGTCCTCAATTTATCATATTATTGTCAAAGAGCTCTCTTATTCTTGTTAATATTTTGTGATTTTTTTTGATATTAGCCAGTGTGCATTTGTGTGCATCCCGATATGGAAAATTGTTTTCTATCCTTAAACTTTTAACTTAATAAGGTTCTTGTACAAGCAATCTTCACTTTGAATGATTCTTGTATGAATGGCTTTCATGTACCATGGCTTATTTAAATACTACTTCCTCAACAGCATGGTTCAAATTTCAGTTACCATGGTGTATTCAACTGTGAGTAATTTCATAAGGTACAACTTTGATATAAACTCTTTAGTCCACAGTCACTATATTAAATAACAGATGTTCACTTCTTTCAAAGTATTTTGTTGATTGGTCACTGAACATATGTTGTTAATTTCATGTACAGACAGCACCGCATGTAGTTATATTTCCTCCTTGCTGCCCAGTGATAAACCCACATGACATTTTACTAAAATGAACATCGAGAGAGGAAACTGCCTAAGAAAGATAAAAATGTAGCCAGGAAACAAAAAGTGATAATGCTAGAAGCAAAGTTCAAACAAAATGCAAATGAAGTTCTAGGAGAAGTAACTGACTGTGGGAATATAAAAACTGTCACATTTGAAGAGACTATAGATATGCAGCTAGAGGACCATAGTAAAGTCAAAGATAAAGAAAAGAATTAAGACATTCGAGAGGAACTGATGATGACAAAAACTTCACATTAAAGAAACTCTGAGGGATATTTCACAACTTGAAGGCAAAAAGATACACTGTTTAAAGAAGACTTAGAAAAGAGTATGACAAATTGCCAAAACACGATAAAAGCCTTTCTCTATACTATATATTATACAATGAAAACACTTTCAAATTACTCCTAATTTTTTTACGAGCAAGTAAAACACTTAAGTCCTCAGTTTCTAATGTTTTCAATTACAGTGTATTAAACTGTTTTTTTAACTTTTGTATACATTTATAGTGGAGAGAAAAGGATTTTTAATGTTTGAACAAAACATTTTAAAGCTAATGGGACAATTGCCATTTTTTTAATGACCAAGTTTACTTATCACATGTTCAACTTCCATGATTATTTTATTGTCCCATACTACCATGCAAAGCGAGGACTGCCTATATTTAAAGTAGGTGGGTCTGGAAGACAGTGAAGTGCTTTTTTATCCAGGTAAAAGTCTGTACATACTCTGAAAACATAGCAGTAATTAAGATATAATAATGAAAATCTACATGAAGAAAAAATAATATCTATAGATAATTTCTTCTAAAACAAGACAGAAAAACAGAAAGAAAACTTAAACACATTGCTCTGATTGATTGAACTCTCCAGCAAGATGGTATCATTTTATAAGTTATGATCTGAGATAGCATGACCAAGAAACTAAAAAGGACCACATGATTTTAAAAAATGAAACAAATTATAATTAAATTAAAATATGTAGATTTGATGATAGTCTTAGTGAAAGGCATGACAAATAGATATTCACATGGGGCAGTTCTTAAAAAATATTGTAAGTGGAATAGGTTACAACAGCTAGGTTTTTCATTCTCACAACTTCTATAAATATCACACTATAGATCATGTGTAGCAAGTAGAAAAATAAAGTGATAAAATGGATATTAGAAAGAAAAAGTATGATTATGTATAGAATACATAATTTCTTATAGAAAAACTTAGGAAATCTATGCAACAATCACTAGAACTTTTATGTAATGTCAGCAAGGTTATAGGAGTCAAGGTCAATATAGAAGTATCAATTGTGTTTCTATACACTAGCAATGAATGATGTAAAACTAATGTGAAAAAATACTTTTTACAGTACATCAAAAACAAAAAATTAAAGGAAAATGTTAAAAAAATTAAAAAGGAAATATTAAACAAAGGCTGTGCCAAACCTTTCAACTGAAAACTGTAAAACATTGCTGAGAGCAACCTCAAAAGACCTATATAATTTGTGAGCTATACCATGCTCATCGAGCAGGACACTTAATATTGTTAAGATGCTTTTTCTCCCAAATAAGTCTATAGATTTTACAAAATCTAAATCAAAGTTCCAGTCAGCATTTTATAAAATTGGCAAGCTTATTCTAAAATGTATATGAAAAAGCAAAGTATTAAGAACTAAAACATGCAACTCATGCTTAAAAACCAACAACAAATTTTGCAGAAAACACAACTGTTATAATAAGATTTAAAAAATGAGTGTCGTAGTCTGCTCAGGCTAACATAACAAATTACTATATGTTCAATAGCTTACCCAAGAGAAATTTATACCTAATGTTTTTGGAGGCTAGAAATCCAAGACCAGGATACCAGCATAGTTAGGTTCTAATGACAACTTTCTTCCTGGCTTACAGATAAGTATATTCTGGCTGTATTCTCACATGGCAGAGAGAGAGAGATGAAGAGAGATCTCTGATCTCTCTTATTATAAGGGTATCAATCCCAACATGAGGGCCCCATCCCCTGACCTGATCTAAACCTATTACCTGGCAAAATCTCCATCTCCAAATACTGTCATATTGGGGATTAGAGTTAGGGCTATAACATATAAACTTTGGGGGAGACATAATTCAGTCCAAACCAGTAGGCTAAAGTTACTCATAATGTGTATATTAGAAACTTCATTAGCAAAAGTGAATGGTGTCTATTGCATCATTGTTTTAAGCAATATTTTCATGATCTATGAAAAGGATATTTCACAGCCTAATTATTTTGAGAGGCATATGTCTGAATGTTCATTTGTTCATTTATTTATCTGTTTAAACATGTATTCAACATCACTAAGAGATGCTATGGTGTTGATCTTAAGGACCCAGTCTCTGGAGGTGAGCACACAGGGCCTGAATCCTCTATCTGCCACCTCATGGCTGAGTGACCTTGAATAAGCTTTATTAATCTCTCTCTGCCTCACTTTACTAATCTATACAGTGAAAGTGATAATAGCACATATCTCAAAGCTGTTATGACTATTAAATCAGTTGCCACAGTGTCAGATATGTATTAGATTTTAAAAAATTCATATTATTAAGTAGTTATGAGCATATATTATATGCCAGTAATACTATGAGACTGCACATAAACAATAAACACAACTGGAAGCAAAATATTTTGATAACAATTCTTTATCCAAGTTTTTCTCCTTACCATTTTTTCACCACTTGAGTTGCTCATGTATATCTAGATGTTTTTAATACCTTGTGACTGTCAAATATGGACCAGATTTTTAAAAGTTTTAAAACACGTGTCAGGATGTATTGCAAGTAGTTTCCAGAAATGATAAGAGAAAAAGAACTATAAAAATTTCTTATATTTTAAACACGCATTTTAAACACACGTAGCAGATATTTCCTGACTTCGTGTATTTTGGTCCTAAAATTTTTATCAGTAATGTAATTGAGTATTTTTCTTTTTCTTTCGAGGTTTCTTGATTGTATTTTTTTGCTGTTGAAAAAAAGATGTTGTGGCTCATGCCTGTAATCCCAGCACTTTGGGAGGCAGAGGCGGGCGAATCAACTGAGGTCAGGAGTTTGAGACCAGCGTGGCCAACATGGGGAAACCCCGTCTCTACTAAAAATACAAAAATTAGCTGGGCATGGTGGCAGGCACCTGTAATCCCAGTTACCTGGGAGGTTGAGGCAGGAGAATTGCTTGAACCTGGGAGGTGGAGGTTGCAGTGAGCCAGATTGTGCCGCTGCAGTCTAGCATGGGGGACAAGAGCAAAACTCCATCTCACAAAAGAAAGTATTCCTTGATGCATACATGCTGACATTTCCTTCTACTACATTTTGTTGGCATTTTTTACTTTACATTTTTAATTCATCTAAAATTTGTTTTGATTTAAGTGGTGAGGTATGGGTTTGACTTTGCTATTTTCCATACATGGATAGCTATTTGTCATCATCTTACTAAAACATCAATATTTCTTCTTTCTTTCTGAAATGGAAAGATGTTTCCAATGTTTAACTATAACAACTGGAGAAGAATGACGACATTTACAGAGATGGGAAAATGCAAAAGAATAAGAATATTTTGAAAGGAGGAATAGAAATGATCTGTTTTGAAAATGTTATGTTAAAGATACTATTAGTCATACTAGTAAAGTTGTCCAGTTAAATATTCAAAGCTAACTATATGGCTTTGGTAGTCATCAGTATGTGGATGGCTTTTAAAGCCATGGGACCAAGTGATATCTCTAGGAAGTACACATAGTTAGAGAAGAAAAATGTTTAGAAAGCTTTTCCCTGGGGCTTTCAAGGGTCTAAAGGCATGCTTTTCAGTATGGTAGCCATTAGCTACATGTGGCTATTAAGAACTTGTAATTTGTTAGTCTGAATTGAGATGTGCTAAAAGTGTAAATAACAAACCACTTGATTTAAGAGAACTTAGTATAAAAAACATAATATTAAATACATTATCTCATTAAAAACATGTATATGTACTGCATGTTGAAATGGCAATATTTTGGATACATTGAACTAAATAAAATATGGCACTAAAAATAATTTCATGTTACACTTATTGTTCAAATTAAATTTCTATTGGACAGCACTGATCTATAAACCAAAGGAAGACCTATCCAACAAAATGGGTGATATTGTTTGGCTTTGTCCCCACCCAAATCTCAACTTGAATTGTATCTCCCAGAATTCCACCATGTTGTAGGAGGGACCCAGGGGAGGTAACTGAATAATGGGGGCTGTCTTTTCTGTGCTATTCTTTTGATATTGAATAAGTCTCACGAGAGCTGAGGGTTTATCAGGCGTTTCTACTTTTGCTTCTTCCACATTTTTCTCTTCCCACCACCATGTAAGAAGTGCCTTTTGCCTCCCGCCATGATTCTGAGGATTTCCCAGCCATGTGGAAATGTAAGTCCAATTAAAACTCTTTTCCTTCCCAGTCTCAGTTATGTCTTTATCATCAGTGTGAAAACAGACTAATACAGCGGGCTAATGAGGAATGAAAGGGAAGTGAGCAAATCAGCAAGAAAATGTGATGTTCTGGAGGTTACATTAAAATTTTAAAACTTTGTCAAAAGGGAAAAGATGAATTGGATTAAAAAGTGATGAATTAGGCCAGGCACAGTGACTCACACCTGTAATCCCAGCACTTTGGGAGGCCGAGGTGGGTGGATCACGAGGTCAGGAGATTGAGACCATCCTAGCTAAGAGGATGAAACCCTGTGAAATCCTGTGTCTACTAAAAATACAAAAAAAAACATTAACCAGTCATGGTGGCGGGCACCTGTAGTCCCAGCTACCCAAGAGGCTGAGGCAGGAGAATGGCATGAACCCGGGAGGTGGAGCTTGCAGCGAGCCAAGATCATGCCACTGCACTCCAGCCTGGGCGACAGAGCGAGACCCTGTCTCAAAAAAAAAAAAACAAAAAAAAAGAACAAACATGATTAATTAGCCATTAGACTTTGTAGTAAGGGTAAGAGTAATTTCAGTGCAGTTTTAAGAACAAAAGTCTGTTTAGGAAACAACCCAATGCCCATCACTGGTAAATGGATAAGCAAAATATAGTGCATTTGATGCAGGAGAGGCAAACCCCCACGATGGGCCTTAGCTTGAGAGAGTTCCTGACTTTACCCAGGAAAGAATTAAAGAGCAGGTCAGTGTTGTTAAACAGCAACTTTTATTGAAGCAGCAGTATACAGCATCAGCAGAGGTACTCGTCCTTGCAGATTAGGGCTGCTTCATAGGCAATGTGCCCAGAGCAGCATCTCAGAGGCAATTCTGCAATCATATCTATACCCACTTTTAATTATATGCAAATTAAGGGGTGGATTATGCAGAGATTTCCAGAAAAAGGATGGTAACTTCCTAGTCATTGGGTTATTGACATGGAAAGGGACAGTAACTTTCAGGTGTTGCCATGGCAATTGTAAACTGACATGACATACTGGTAGGCATGTCTTATGGAAAGCTGTTTCTTCCCTGGCCCTGTTTCAGCTAGTACTCAATCTGATCCAGTGTCCAAGCCTCATCTCTGGAGTCAAGTCCCATCTCCTGAGTAGAGTTCTGCTTTCTACCTCATTTTCATACACTGGAACACTATATAACAATAAAAAGGAGTATATTACTGATATTTGTTTCAATATGAATAATTTCTTTTTAGTTTTGCTAAGTGAAAAAGAAAGATGAAAAATACTACACAGTTTATAATTTGTTTATATACAATACCCAGAGAGGGACTTCCCGATCAGGGCTTCCGACCACTCCTGTCAATGTTCTCTGGCCAATAGAGATTTTAAAACTTCCTGGGACAGAGCTTCTAGAGGGAGGAGTGGGCCACCATCTTTGCTGTTTTGGCAACTTAGCCATACCAGCTTCTTGGCTTTGGAGAGCCCAGTCTGACCAAGGGCAGAGCAGTACCTGGTACAACAGAGTTGCTCTACAAAATTATGGCTAGATTGCTTCTTTCAGCTGAAACCCAATCCCACTTCTTCTAACTGCGTGAGACCTCCCAACTGGGCTCTCCAGCCACCTCCTACAGGTGTGTTTGGGCTGGCAACATGTCCATAACTTGCTGGGATGGAGTTCCCAAAGAAGGAGGCAGGCTGCCATCTTTGCTGTTTCACAGGCTTCATTGGTGATACCTCTAGGTACTGGAAAATCCAAGGCAAATAGTATCTGGAGTGCAACACTAGCAAACCACAGTAGCCCTATGGTAAAGTTGCCTGACTGTTAAAAGAAAAAAAAAATACTGTCCAAAGGAAAGCAACCTCAAAGATTGAAGGTAGATAAGTTCACAAAATGAGAAAGAATGAGCAAAAAAATGCCAAAAAGAGTGCCCTCTTTCCTCCAAATGACTGCAACACCTCCCCAGCAAGGGTTTGGAACTGGACTGAGGCTAAGATGGCTGTAATGACAGAAATAGACTGCAGAATGTGGGTAAAAATGAACTTTGATGAGCTAAAAAGCACAATAATTTAAACCCAATGCAAGGAAGCTAAAAATTATGATGAAGCAATGCAGAAGCTGACAGCCAAAATAGCCAGTCATATAGAGAAGTCGATAGAGAAGAACATAACTGACCTGATGGAGCCTAAAAACACACTATAAGAACTTCACAATGCAATCACAAGTATCAACAGCAGAATAGACCAAGCAGAGGAAAGAATCTCAGAGCTTAAAGACTTTCTGAAATAAGACAGGCAGGCAAGAATAGAAACAAGAATAGAGAAAAAAGAATGAAAGAATAGAGAAAAAAGAAATAGAAAAAAGAATGAAAAGAAATGAACAAAACCTCCAAGAAATATGAAATTATGTAAAGAGACCGTCTCTACAACAGACTGGGGTACCTGAAAGAAATGAGGAGAATGGAAGCAATTTGGAAAACATATTTCAAGATATCATGAAGAACTTCCCTAACTTAGCTGTACAGGTCAACATTCAAATTCAGGAAATGCGGAGAACCCCAGTAAAATACTTCATGAGAACATCATCCTCAAGACACATAATCATCAAATTCTTCAGGATCAAAATGAAACAAAAAATATTAAGGGCAGCCAGAGAGAAAGGCCAGGTCACCTATGAAAGGAAGCCCATAAGCGAAGGAAAAATAAGATCTTTTTCAGACAAGCAAATGCTTAGGGAATTTGTCACCACCAGACCTGCCTTACAAAATCTCCTGAAGGAAGCACTAAATATAGAAGGGAAAAAAATATTACCAACCACTACAAAAACACACTGAACTACACAGACCAGTGATACTACAAATAAACCACATGAACAAGTCTTCCAAATAGCCAGCTAGCATCATGATGACAGGATCAAATCCACACGTATCAATACTAACCTTAAATGTAAGTGAGCTAAAAGCCCCAATTAAAAGACAGTGTTGCAAGCTGGATAAAGAATCAAGACCCATTGGGATGCTGTCTTCAGGAGACCCATCTCACATGCAAAGATACAATAGACTCAAAATAAAGGGATGGAGGAAAATTTACCAAGCAAATGGCAAACAGTAAAAAAGGGATTGCAATCCTAGTTTCTGACAAAACAGACATTAAGCCAACAAAGATTAAGAAAGACAAAGAAGGGCATTATATAATGGTAAAGGGTTCAATTAAACAAGAAGACCTAACTATACTAAATAAATTTGCACTCAACACAGGAGCACCCAGGCTTATAAGGCAAATCCTTAGAGACCTTCAAAGAAACTTAGACTAGCACATAGTAACAGTGGAAGACTTTAACATCCCACTGACAATATTAGACCGATTGTCAAGACAGAAACTTCCCAATGATATTCAGGACCTGAATTCAGTTCTGGAGCATATGGACCTAAGAAGTATTTACAGAATTCTCCACCCAAAACAACAAAATATACATTCTTCTCATTGCCACATGGACATACTCTAAAACTGATCACATAATTGGAAATAAAACACTCCTAAGCAAATGCAAAAGTACTGAAATCATAACAGTCTGTCAGACCACAGCACAATCAAATTAGAACTCAAGAATAAGAAATTCACTTAAAACCATAAAACTACATGGAAATTGAACGACCCACTCCTAAATGACTTTTGGGTAAATAATGAAATTAAGGCAGAAATCAAGAAGTTATTTGAAACTAATGAGAACAAAGAACCCTAGTTCCCTTGGATTTTTCAGTACCTAGAAGCATCACCAATGAAGCCTGTGAAACAGCAAACATGGCAGCCTGCCCTTTCCTCTGGGAAGTCCATCTTAGCAGGGTATGGACCTGTTGCCAGCCTGAACATACCTGTAGGAGGTGGCTGGAGACCCAAGTTGGGAAGTCTCACACACCCAGGAGGAATCAGATTGGGGGCCTGCTGAAAGAAGCAATCTAGCCACAATTTCATAGAGCAGCTGTGCTGTGCTGGGTACCATTCCACTCCTGGTCAGCTTGGGTTCTCTGATGCCTGGACGCTGGCATGTACCAGAATCTCTGGGACACAGCTAGGGCAGGGTTAAGAGGAAAATTTACAGTACTAAATGCCAACATCAAAAAGCTAGAAAGATGTCAAGTTAACAATCTAACATCACAACTAAAAGAACTAGAGAACCAAGGGCAAACAAAACCTAAAGTTTTCAGAAGACAACAAATAACCAAAATCAAAGCTGAACTGAAGGAGATGGAGACATGAAAAGCGATTCCAAAGATCAACAAATTCAGGAGCTGATTTTTTTTAAAGAAAATAATAACAAAATAGATTGCTAGCTAGCCTAATAAAAAAAGAGAAGATTCAAATAAACACAATCAGAAATGATAAAGGGGATATTACCGCTTACCCCACAGAAATACAAAGCAACAGTCAGAAAATACTATAAACACTTCTATGCACATAAACTAGAAAACCTAGAAGAAATGGATAAATTCCTGGACACATATACCCTCCCAAGGCAGAACCAGGAAGAAACGGAAACCCTGAACAGCCAAAAAAATGCCCATGGCCAGATGGATTCCCAGCTGAATTCTACCATAGGTACAAAGCAGAGCTGGTACCATTCCTACTGAAACTATTTCAAAAAGTTGAAAAGGAGGGATTCCTTCCTAACTGATTCTATGAGGCCAGCATCATCTTAAATGCCAAAACCTGGTAGAGATACAACAAAAAAGACAAGTTCAGAGATACAGCAAAAAAAAGTCAACTTCAGAGATCCAGCAAAAAAAGACAACTTCAGGCCAATATCCTTACTGAACATTAATGCAAAAATCCTCAACCAATTACTGGCAACCCAATCCAAAAGCACACTAAAAAGCTTATCCACCATGAACAAGTAGGCTTCATCTCTGGGGTGCAAGGTTGGTTCAACATACAGAAATCAATAAAAGTGATCCATCACATAACAGAAGTAATGACAAAAACCACTTGATCATCTCAATGGACGCAAAAAAAGGCTTTTGACAAAATTCAACATCCCTTCATGTTAAAAACTTTCAATAAACTAGGTCTCGAAGGAACATACCTCAAAATGAAAAGAGCCATATATGAAAAACCAACAGCCAATATCATACTGAATAGGCAAAAGCTGGAAGCATTCCCCTTGAAAACAGGCATGAGACAAAGATGCCGTTTCTCACCACTCCTTTCAACACAGTATCGGAAGTTCTGGCCGGGGCAATCAAGCAAGAGAAAGAAATAAAGGTATTCAAACAGGAAGAGAGAGGAAGTCAAACTATCCTTGTTTGCAGATGACATGATCCTGTATCTAGAAAACCCCATCATCTCAGCCCCAAAGCTTCTTACGCTGATAAGCAACTTCAGCAAAGTCTCAGAATACAAAATCAATACAAGAAACTCGCTAGCATTCCTATACAGCAACAACAGTCAAGCTCAGATCCAAATCATGAATTAACTCACATTCACAATTGCCACAAAAAGAATAAAATACCTAGGAACATAGCTAACAAGGGACATAAAGGACTTCTACAAGGAGAACTACAAACCATTGCTCAAATAAATGATAGATGACACAAACAAATAGAAAAACATTCCATGCTCATGTATAGGAAAAATCAATATTGTGAAAATGGCCATATTGCCCAAAGCAATTTATAAATTCAAGTTATTCCCTTTAAATTACCATTGATATTCTTCACAGAAGTAGAAAAAATCATTTTAAAATTTATATAGAACCAAAAAAAGAGGTCAAATAGTCAAGGTAATTCTAAGCAAAAAGAACAAAGATGTAGACATCACAATACCTTACCTAAACTGTTCTACAGGGCTACGGTAACTAAAACAGCATGGTACTGGTGTAAGAACAGACACATAGACCAATGGAACAGAATAGAGGACACAGAAATACGACCACGCACCTACAACTATCTGGTCTTCAAGAAACCTGGCAAAAATAAGCAATGGGGAAATAAATGGTGCTGTGATAACTGGCAAGCCATATGCAGAAAATTGAAACTGGACCCCTTTCTTACATTATGTACAAAAATTAACTCAAGATAGATTAAAGACTTAAGTGTAAAACTCAAAACTATAAAAAACCTAGAAACAAACCTAGGCAATACCATTTAGGATATAGATATGGTCAAAGATTTCATGAGGAAAATTCCAAAACCAATTGCGAAAAAAGCAAAAATGGACAAATGGGATGTAATTAAACTAAGAAGCTTCTGCACAGCAAAATAAACTATCATCAGAGTGAACAGACAACCTACAGAATGGGAAAAAATTTGGCAAACTATGCATCTGACAAAGTTCTAATATCCAGCATCTATGAAGAATTTAAACAGGAATAAAAAAAGCAAGAAAAAATCCAAACAACCCCATTAAGGAGTGCACAAAGGACATGAACAGACACTTCTCAAAAGAAGATATATGTGTAGCCAACATCATACAAAAAAAAAAGATCAACATCACTGATTTTTTGAAATACAAAATAAAAAACTGATCTTTTGAAATACAAAATCAAAAACTGATCTTTTGAAATACAAATTAAAACCACAATGAGATACCATCTCACACCAGTCAGAATGGCTATTACTAAAAAGTAAAAAAATAACAGATGCTGGCAAGGTTTTGGAGAAAAATGAACACTTTTACACTGTTGGTGGGAGTATAAATTAGTTGAACCATTGTAGAAGACAATGTGGCAATTTCTGAAAGAACTAGAGACAGAAATACCATTCAACCCAAAGATTCCATTACTGAGTATATACTGAAAGGAATATAAATTGTTCAGTTATAAAGACATACACGTATGTTCATTGCAACACTATTCCCAGTAGCAAAGACATGGAATCAACCTAAATGCCCATTAACGATAGACTGGATAAAGGAAATGTGGTACATATACATCATGGGATACTATGCAGCCTTAACAAAAAGAACAAGATCATGTCCTTTGCAAGCACATGGATGGAACTGGAGGACATTATCTTTAGCAAACTAATGCAGGAACAGAAAACCAAACACCGCTTGTTCTCACTTATAAATGGGAGCTAAACGATCAGAACACATGGACACATAGAGGGAAACAACACACACTGGGGACCACTGTAGGGTGGAGGATAAGAGGAGAGAGAGGATCAGGAAAAATAACTAGGGGGTATTAGGCTTGATACATGGATGATGAAATGATCTGTACAACAGACCCCCAGGACACAAGTTTACCTATGTAACAAACTGGCACATGTATCCCTGAACTTAAAAGTGAAAAAAAATACCCAGAAAGGACAAATTTATGGAGACAGAAAATTGATTATTGGATGCTGGGAATGAGTAGGAATGAGAACTGTAAACCAGCAGTCGGAGTTACAGAGAGGTAGCAGAAATGTTCTAAAATTAGATTGTGGTGATGGTAATGCAATACAGTATGTTTATTAAAAATCAGATAAATATTTAAAACGGGAATTTTCTAGTATGTAATTAATATCTAGTAAGTCTGGGTTTTTTAAAAGTATATGATAAGAGAAACTAGAGTGTGACTATAAAGACTGCTTTTAAAGAAGTATTATGGTTGTAGGCCAGGCGCGGTGGCTCACACCTGTAATCCCAGCACTTTGGGAGGCCGAGGTGGGCGGATCACGAGGTCAGGAGATTGAGACCATCCTGGCTAACACCGTGAAACTCCGTCTCTACTAAAAATACAAAAAATTAGCTGGGCGTGGTGGCGGGCGCCTGTAGTCCCAGCTAGTTGGGAGGCTGAGGCAGGAGAATGGCGTGAACCCGGGAGGCGGAGCTTGCAGTGAGCCAAGATCGCGCCACTGCACTTCAGCCTGCGTGACAGAGCGAGGCTCCGTCTCAAAAAACAATTAAAAAAATAAAAAGAATTATCATGGTTGTAAAGGCAAATAGAGAAATAAGTGATTTGTAGAATTTATGTTGTCAGTGATATAGTTTTTTTTAATTTGTTTTATTTACGGATAAGAAATTTTGTAACTTTTACCTTATGTCCCCTTCATTTAGGGCATTTTGTGGGGGCACAGGTATTTTTCTAATTGTACATATATCTCAGGGTTCTTGAATTTCTGCGTTTGTGAAAATATCTATCTCCTTTACAACCAGTAACAACTGGGAAGAGTATAAAAATCATTGCACATGTACCCTAAAACTTAAAGTATAGTAATAATAAAATTAAATTTAAAAAATCATTGAGTCACAGTAATTTCACTGAGGACTCTGAAGACATTGCTATACTGTTATTTCAGCATTAAAGGGGAAGTGGAAAATTTGCTTTTTCCCTCTTTAATACGTGACTTGATTTTTCAACTCGGTATCCTATAGAATTGCTACTTTTATTGTTAATTACCATGACCAGTAATTAACTGTATTAATCTTCATTGACATTCGTTTTTTATTCAATACTTCCTCTGGAAAATGCCCATTACAAACTATAGATTTCTATGTTTAGTTTCAAAAGACTGAATGTTTTGGCCATTTGATTTGTTCTATTGTTTTGCTTCTTAGGGATACTAATTATCTCTATGTTGTATGTAGTTTTAACTCCCTGGTCCTCACTCATTTATTTTGACCAAATTCTTCGCCCTGTGATTAACTGTGCTATCTGTGGAATGTGTTAATATTTCTCCTCTTTTCTATAATAGGCTTGATTTTTAAATCATTTTCTCACTGATTTATGGCAGATTACTATTTGTTGTTTAAAATAACTCTCTTCTTTGAAGTTTTGTGTCTCTTGTTTGAGCTTTTGTTTCACATAACAGGTTTTCTTTAATTTATTTCATTTGTTGGAGTCATGCTTATTCATAATATTCACCCATTTTCTCATGAATTTTTTTCATATTCATCTGCCATTTGTTTCCATGGTTCTATCAGTGCTTTTTCTTGTAGTCCTTACATGCATCCACGCTGAACCCCTTCCGGATATAACTTATCGTTGAATGGGGGATTTTTATACTAAATATTTTTTAAAAGATGGAATGAAGAAGGGATCAGGAGAGCGAAGTGCCCTTTATATCTCGTATGCTTCATTCTTTGTTCTCTAAATTTAACACAATCCGCTTTAGGTATCACTTTGCAATAGTCTGGTTTTTCTAACCCTCGTTGGCCTTAACTAAAGCTTTGTCTTTCTAGGCTATAAGAGAGTATCACAAACTGGGTAATTTATAAACAATAGAAGTTTATTTGGCTCACAGTTCTGGAGCTGGGAAGTCCAAGACAGTGGTGCTGACATCTGGCGAGGGTCATTCCACAGCAGAAATATCACATGGCAAGAGAACATGTGAGAGACAAAGAGAAAAGGGGCGCTAAACTTCCATGATAACAGTATTAATTCATTCATGGGGATAGAGCCTTCATGAGCTAATCACCTCTTAAAGGCTCCACCTGTTAACAATTGTACAATGGCAATTAAAGTCCAACGTGAGTTCTGGAGGAGACATTCACATCACAGCACTATAATTATTTTTATTTTGTCAGGTCTGTCCCACAGACCCTGGCCAATGGATGAAATGAGTACTCAGACATAGGTATGCAGTGTAAAAGTAACTAGGTGACTGCCTGGCTCCAGTGGCCAGGGAGCAGCAGCCCTGAGAGCTTGCTTTTATTCAATGTGGACACAATGCTGAAAACCTGGAGCCCACACAACCTGTAGGTAATTAACGTTTCTTGTTCCCCTTTCAAGGAATCTCATGCGCATGCGGGATGATCAAAGGTCAGTTCCTGGTCAACATAAGTAAACATGCCTGTTTAAGATAAATCCCCCCATACTGCCTTATACCTAATCCTTGCCCTCTGCTTCCGGGTTACAGAACAGCTGCCTTCAGCTATTCTCTCCCGGGGCTCTGCAGAACCTTCCCACCTTTCAGCAGGTTTGCAGCTTTTCCCTGTAGTTTTTCCCACCACTCTAACTAATCCCTCACATTATTTTTTATTTATTTTATTTTTTTAATTGAGAAAGTCTCTCTCTGTCACCTAGGTTGGAGTGCAGTGGCATGATCATGACTCACTGCAGCCTTCCACTCCTGAGCTCAAGCAATCCTCCTGCCTCAGGCTCCCAAGTAGGTGGAACTGCAAGTGTACATCACCACACCTAGCAATTTTTTTTTTATTTTTAGTAGAAATCAGGACTTGCTCTTTTGCTCAGGTTATTGTTTATTATTTTTATTCCTTGCAAGATCGAGGAGACTGTGTTGTTCATATTATAGTTTTGGTCCCATAGTCTCCAATATACTATTCTAGCAGCCTGCTTTACATAAAAATTATTCCTCTTTCTTTCTCACGTTTCAAGTTAGTAATACAAAATAAAGATCTAATGTGTGGCAAGCGGCACAACCAGTGAGCCAGATTCTTTTTTCCAAGTGAGGGAATTCTGATGGAGCTCATGATACGATGTCTATTTTGGGGTAACTTTCTGAGTTAATATTTATGTGTGCCTTCTCTCCAAGGAAAAATTTTACTAAAATTGACAATTCTATCTTTAGAGATTGTAATTCGGAATTACAATTGCTTTCTTGTCAAAGATGCAGTCATCTTTTTATGCAATTGTTTTCCATTGATTTTAGAAAGATTACTTTTTCCACCATTTTATATTTGAACTACTTGAACTAAGTTTTGTAAATGTTAAATTTAAAATACTTTCAGGAAATTGAAAGGTGAAAATTTCCAGAAAAAAATGTCTATGTGAATTTTGACTTATACTGTCGAAGTAGTGTGTGGACTCTGGATCTAGAGACATGAATTAGGGCCTGTTTTATAGAAGTGTTTCTAAGAAACATGAAATCCCTGAACTTGCATAGGCAGAGAGCATTTTGTGAAAAGTAAAGCAAAACATAAACCAAAAAATAGATAGTGAAATTGGCTGAGAAAGAAAGTTCAATGGTATGGGAGCAGAAACAAGTTAAAGGAGGAGAGATTTTTAATGAGTGATTTTAGGCTCAGTGGTGACTTTAGAACATTTTCTCTCATGATGAGGATGAAGGCACATTGCAATTGATTGAGAAATCATGTGGTGGCAAGAATGAAAAGAAAAAAGAGTGAAATAGAGTGAGGAGAATGTCAACTAAAGGAATTTTAATTTTAAAATATTTATTTGCTTACTTTTATTGAGACATTTTCGTAAACCAAGGAGAAGGTGTTGGAAGAACTAGAAAATTGAAAAAAAAAAATCAAAAAAGAAAGAGCACAGTTGATTGGAAAGACTTATGAGGCTACAGAAAGCAGTAGGATTCAGGAGAGAAGGGAATGTGTTATTTATCTCTGAACAGCAGGGGTTGTAGGCATAAAGTCACCCTCTGGCATTAGTGGCAAGGCTTACGAAAGCATATCTAGGGAAGTGTGTATGTTTGAGTCCGTATCTGGAGGAAGGTCAAGTTTCTTAATCTCATTTTTCTCAGGAAGGCATGAAATTTGATATTTTGCTGAGTGTAAAGGAAAAGTGAAGTTCGACTGGAGCTTGAAGAGATTACCAAAAAGCTTAGATTAGATATTGAAGGGATAAATAACAAGTAAAGAGATTGGCCTGTTAAGGGGCCTCAATTAAATTGGAAATAATAAATTTGTAGTGCAGACCGTGTAGCATCTCACGTGTCTTTCACTGGCCCTAGCAGCCCTGGAGTAGCAACCAAAAGTTTATGTCACAGGTTTGATGAAAATTGGAGATTTGAAGGACAGCCCACCCGAAAGATAATGGAAAGTTTGGTGAACCTGTGAGTGATCATAGTAGTTCTAATTGTTAAACTTTGTCTGCTGGATAGTCAGGAAGAATAGGAACCAAAACTTGGAGAAAATTTGAAGACCAAGTGCAGGATTGCCTACAAAGGTAAAATAATTTATAATTGGTCTTGGGTAAACTTCTGACAAATTCTTTCATTCTCAATTCCAACTACTGAATATTAATCTATGTCCCATGTTGTCTGTCAAACATTTTTAAATGAAGTTATATCCTCTGAAATATTATAGGACCACGTTTTAAAACTTTATGCATTTATGTCTAGAATGTGTACACTTGAGTGGTGGTTTTTTAAAATCACAGCATGACAATTATTTATGAATAGTATTCCCAAATCAGAGGAATTCACATGCAAATATTGTTAAGTTGCCCATAGTTGTCCCAAATTTTTGAAAGGCATCAGTGAAATATAAAAGAAGCAACTTAGAAGTTTCCAACCCTTTAAGACTTAAATGAGTACTTGAAATGTGATATTGAAACAAGAGGACAGCTGGATTACTTAGGTTTAAGAGTAGTTCAGCCAGGTGCAGTGGCTCACACTTCTAATCCCAGCACTTTGGGAGGCCAAGGTGGGTAGATCGTTTCAGCTCAGGGATTTGAGGCCATGCTAGGCAACATACGGAGAGCCTGTCTCACAAAAAATACAAAAATTAGCTGGACTGGGTGGAACACGCCTGTGGTCCCAGGTATTTAGAAGGATGAGGCAGGAGAATCACTTGAGCCCAGTGGTTTGAGGCTGCAGCGAGCAGAGATAGCAGTACTGCGCTGTAGCCTGAAACATAGCAAGATCACGTAAAAAAAAAAAAAAAAAGAATAGTTGAGGGCAAAGATAACTAATCATGGGAAGGACCATTTATTTTATGTCGAATAAAGAAAAGTTTTCACTTTTTTCATTATTCCAAATTTGGAGTTTCTATATCTTAAACAATGCTGATAATCATGCTACTGTATTTAGCATAAGAACTGTTAAACAGTTCTTATCCCATCTGGAAAGACTGTAAAATGTGTATGTTATAATGTCAGTATTATATGTATTTTTTATTTATGGATGCTACAACTGTGTTCTTCCCCTATCTATGACTCTGCTTAGATTGGTGTGCAGGCCAAATCTGGTTACTTCTCACGCTCTGATTTAAGAAACTTTATTTCTGATAGTGATGCACATCATTATGTCAAATTTAGAATTCCCATCTATAAACTTTATTGCTCCCCAGAACAAAGTCAGCAGTTTTTCAGTTACTGGATTTACAGCCCATCCTTGTAAGACTTGAGATTACTACATTCATCAGACAACAAACAGAAGGAATCAATATTATTAAAAAACAGATGGCAGGAAAAAAAATTCGACTCTAGAACAGAGGTTGGGTTAACTGTTAAAATACTTTCCTTAAACATCTTATTTCTCTATTTTAAAATCTAAGAATACAAAGTATATTCTCATGCTTCCAAGCTACATTCATGGCTTTTGATAGGAGTTAAAATTGGATACGGTTTGATTCTATTTGTGTTCAACTCAGAAAAGTTTTCAAAAAATATGTATCTGATAGCTAAACAGAAACTTAAAATACTGAGAATATTCTATTTTAGAATAAGAGTTGACTAGCTTCAACCCTGATACAGATGTTACCTCATAGTAATTATAACCATTTTTTCTTACTTTCTGATTTATTAACATGACATTCTCTAATTTGAAGACTCAGTAGTTCTAACTGAGCTTATTCTCAGCATCATCTAAAATTTTAGTGTCAAAAGATTACCAAATGAATATTTAGTCAGAATCCCTTCAAAATTGTGTAATTTTAAACAAGATATCTAATTCACTATTTTTGTCTAGAATGTATTTTTTCACATGTACTGTAGATCCTATGGTGACGAAATATTAAATAATTTAGTGACTTTTTTATATATCTAGAAAATACTGGGTTTTTTCTTTTTTTTTTTTTTTAAGAAAATGTTTTTAGTGAATATGAGAGACCCACATTTACCTGGCTTATTCCAGAACCACAACATGTGACTTTTTTACAGCAAACACCACATCTCTGAAAACTTTTATTTTCCTCCTAATATTTTAATGATTCCTCTCCTGAATCCTCATAGTAGCCCTCTCAAATTTAACTATTGCATTCTTTTCACAGCCTTATTTCTAAATCAAATGTTCTCCAACTCGCTGTCTTTATATCCTTACTTCCCTGCTTTGATTCTGTCCTTCTCAGCTACAGCAATTCTACCTATGATGTAAGAGTCAATAACTAGCCATGTTTTGCTCTGACCAAATTATCAATGACCTCTTCATAGCATTTCCTGTGTCAACTAACCTGGCATTAACCATATAGGTATTATGTAGAAGTAGGTATAATAATAACATACATGTTTTTATACTATTTTAGTTTGCCAAGGGCCTTTATATGTTTTCTAATTTGATTGTCACGAATGAACCCAGTCATGAATGCATGCATGAACACCTTAACTAATGGATGTCATTAATATCTGGAAAGCAATAAATATATGCTAATTGTTTAGAAAACTTCTTTTAACCTAAGCTCCAATAATGTCTAGTTCAACCTAATACATTCTGAATCTATTACTGTTCAAAAGTAAAACAGTGTTAGGAAAATTACAAGGTCGAGTCTCTACCTCAATTTCTAAATGAGAGTAAAAGTCATGGAGTTAGACTTGGATTTAAACCTACCAAGGTCACCTAAGAACTCTCATAATTAGGGAAATAGATTGTTTTTCTTCTCTGAAATAAAATTTCTCTTTCTAGCAGTAATGCACACATGGATTTTACCAAAAATTAATAAGATTGAAAAATCTATACCAAAAACAGGCTGTCCCTGTTTGCAGATAACATGATTGTATATCTGGAAAACTCCATCGTCTCAGCCCAAAATCCCCTTAAGCTGATAAGCAACTTATCATACATAGATGGATACATAGATGGATACATAGATGGATAGATACACATGGATGCATAGATGGATAGATACATAGATGGATACATAGATGGATAGATACACATGAATGCATAGATGGATAGATACATAGATGGATACATAGATGGATAGATACACACACACACACACACATATTCTCAAGTCGAAACAACCATATATATCTTATATAATACATTTAATTTCTAATGAGATCAATAATTATATGAATCAGTGCACTACAATATATTTTAATTTTATTCTTAAGTGGTACTTGGGTTGTTTCCAATAGGGTTGTAATGAACATTTCTGTGAAGATTGTGGTACACGTTTCTTGGTACACATGTGCAAAAATTTCTCTGAGATATTTACCTAGAAGCAAAATTACTGAATTACCATATCTTCTATTACTAGGTAATTATTTTTAGAAATGTTTCATATAGTCTGGATACTAGGCCTTTTCACATGAGGCATATTACAAGTATTTTCTCTCACTCTGTTTTTTTCTGTCAATTTTTCTTACTAAAACATTGTTTATATGATACTGAGTTAGGAAAGATCCTTTCCAAAAAAAAAAGGCAGGAAATAAAACCATAAAAGATTGATAAGTCTGAGTGCAAGGACTTTTTAAAAAAACATATTATTAAAATACCACAATAGACATAGTCTTCGGAGGGTGTATGTGTCAAGGAATTTATCCATTTCCTCTAGATTTTCTAGTTTATTTGCGTAGAGGTGTTTATAGTATTCTCTGATGGTAGTTTGTATTTCTGTGGGATTGGTGGTGATATCCCCTTTATCATTTTTCATTGCGTCTGTTTGATTCTTCTTTTATTCTTTATTAGTGTTGCTAGCGATGTATCAATTTTGTTATCTTTTCAAAAAACCAGCTCCTGGATTCACTGATTTTTTTGAAGGGATTTTTGTGTCTCTATGTCCTGCTCTGATCTTAGTTATTTCTTGCCTTCTGCTAGCTTTTGAATGTGTTTGCTCTTGCTTCTCTATAGTTCTTTTAATTGTGATGTTAGGGTGTTAATTTTAGATCTTTCCTGCTTTCTCTTGTGGGCATTTAGTGCTATAAATTTCCCTCTACACACTGCTTTAAATGTGTCTCAGAGATTCTGGTATGTTTTGTCTTTGTTCTCATTGGTTTCAAAGAACATCTTTATTTCTGCCTTCATTTCGTTATGTACCCAGTAGTTATTCAGGAGCAGGTTGTTCAGTTTCTATGTAGTTGAGTAGTTTTGAGTGAGTTTCTTAATCCTGAGTTCTAGTTTGATTGTATTGTGGTCTGAGAGACAGTTTGTTATAATTTCTGTTCCTTTACATTTGCTGAGGAGAGCTTTACTTCCAACTATGTGGTCAATTTTGGAATAGCTGTGGCGTGGTGCTGAGAAGAATGTATATTCTGTTGATTTGGGGTGGAGAGTTCTGTAGATGTCTATTAGGTCTGCCTGGTGCAGAGCTGAGTTCAGTTCCTGGATATCCTTGTTAATTTTCTGTCTCGTTGATCTGTCTAATTCTGACAGTGGGGTGTTAAAGTCTCCCATTATTATTGTGTGGGAGTCTAAGTCTCTTTGTAGTTCTTTAAGGACTTGCTTTATGAATCTGGATGCTCCTGTATTGGGTGCATATATATTTAAGACAGTTAGCTCTTCTTGTTGAATTGATCCCTTTACCATTATGTAATAGCCTTCTTTGTCTTTTTTGATCTTTGTTGGTTTAAAGTCTGTTTTATCAGAGTCAGGATTGCAACCCCTGCCTTTTTTTGTTTTCCATTTGCTGGTAGATCTTCCTCCATCCTTTTATTCTGAGCCTATGTGTGTGTCTGCATGTGAGATGGGTTTCCTGAATACAGCACACTGATGGGTCTTGACTCTTTATCCAATTTGCCCATCTGTGTCTTTTAATTGTAGCATTTAGCCCATTTACATTTAAGGTTAATATTGTTATGTGTGAATTTGATGCTGTCATTATGATGTTAGCTGGTTATTTTGCTCGTTAATTGATGCAGTTTCTTCCTAGCCTTGATGGTCTTTACAATTTGGCATGGTTTTGCAGTGGTTGGTACCGGTTGTTCCTTTCCATGTTTAGTGCTTCCTTCAGGAGCTCTTGTAGGGCAGGCCTGGTGGTGACAAAATCTCTCAGCATTTGCTTGTCTGTAAAGTATTTTATTTCTCCTTCAACTTATGAAGCTTAGTTTGGCTGGATATGAAATTCTGAGTTGAAAATTCTTTTCTTTAAGAATGTTGCATATTGGCCCCCACTCTCTTCTGGCTTGTAGAGTTTCTGCTGAGAGTTCAGCTGTTAGTCTGATGGGCTTCCTTTTGTGGGTAACCCGACCTTTCTCTCTGGCTGCCCTTAACATTTTTTCCTTCATTTGAACTTTAGTGAATCTGACAATTATGTGTCTTGGGGTTGCTCTTCTCAAGGAGTATCTTTTTGGCATTCTGTGTATTTCCTGAATTTGAATGTTGGCCCGCCTTGCTAGGTTGGGGAAGTTCTCCTGGATAATATCCTGCAGAGTGTTTTCCAACTTGGATCCATTGTCCCCGTCACTTTCAGGTACACCAATCAGACGTAGATTTGGTCTTTTCACATCATCCCATATTTCTTGGAGGCTTTGTTCATTTCTTTTTATTCTTTTTTCTCTAAACTTCTCTTCTCACTTCATTTCATTCATTTGATCTTCAATCACCAATACCCTTTCTTCCAGTTGATCGAATCGGCTACTGAAGCTTGTGCATTCGTCACATAGTTCTCGTGCCATGGTTTTCAGCTCCATCAGGTCCTTTAAGGACTTCTGTGCATTGGTTATTCTAGTTAGCCATTCGTCTAATCGTTTTTCAAGGTTTTTAACTTCTTTGCGATGGGTTCGAACTTCTTTTTTTTTGAGACGGACTCTCGCTCTGTCGCCCAGGCTGGAGTGCAGTGGTGCCATCTCTGCTCACTGCAAGCTCCGCCTCCCGGATTCATGCCATTCTCCTGCCTCAGCCTCTCGGAGTAGCTGGGACTACAGGCGCCCGCCACCACGCCTGGCTAATTTTTTGTATTTTTAGTAGAGACGGGGTTTTACCGTGGTCTCGATCTCCTGACCTCGTGATCTGCACACCTCGGCCTCCCAAAGTGCTGGGATTACAAGCGTGAGCCACCGCGCCCAGCCTTGAACTTCTTTTAGCTTGGGGAAGTTTGATCATCTGACGCCTTCTTCTCTCAGCTCGTCAAAGTCATTCTCCGTCCAGCTTTGTTCCATTGCTGGTGAGGAGCTGCGTTAGTTTGGAGGAGAAGAGGTGCTCTGATTTTTAGAATTTTCAGGTTTTCTGTTCTGTTTCTTCCCCATCTTTGTGGTTTTATCTACCTTTGGTCTTTGATGATGGTGATGTACAGATGGGGTTTTGGTGTGGATGTCCTTTCTATTTGTTAATTTTCCTTTTAACAGTCAGGACCCTCAGCTGCAGGTCTGTTGGAGTTTGCTGGGGGTCCACTCCAGTCCCTGTTTCCCTGGGTATCAGCAGCAGAGGGTGCAGAACAGCGAATATTGCTGAAGAGCAAATATTGCTGTCTGATCGTTCCTCTGGAGGTTTCATCTCAGAGGGGTACCCACCCGTGTGGGGTGTTATTCTGTCCCTGCTGGGGTGTACCTCCCAGATAGGCTACTCGGGGATCAGGGACCCACTTGAGGAGGCAGTCTGTCCGTTCTCAGATCTCAAACTCTGTGCCGAGAGAACCAGTACTCTCTTCAAAACTGTCAGACAGGGACATTTAAGTCTTCAGAGGATTCTGTTGCCTTTTGTTTGGCTATGCCCTGCCCTGAGAGGTGGAGTCTACAGAGGCAGGCAGGCCTCCTTGAGCTGCAGTTGGCTCCACCCAGTTCGAGCTTCCTGGCTGCTTTGTTTACCTACTCAAGCCTCAGCAATGGCAGGCGCCCCTCCCCCAGCCTCACTGCCGCCTTGCTGTTCCATCTCAGACTGTTGTGCTAGCACTGAGCGAGGCTCCGTGGCTGTGGGACCCTCTGCGCCAGGCACGGGATATAATCTCCTGGTGTGCTGTTTGCTAAGACCGTTGGAAAAGCACAGTATTAGTGTGGGAGTGACCCGATTTTCCAGGTGCCGTCTGTCACAGCTTTGCTTGGCTAGGAATGGGAATTCCTGACCCCTTGCACTTCCCAGGTGAGGTGATGCCTCACCCTGATTCGGCTCATGCTGGTTGCGCTGCACCCGCTGTCCTGCACCCACTGTCTGACAAGCCCCAGTGAGATGAACCTGGTACCTCAGTTGGAAATGCAGAAATCACCCATCTTCTGCGTCGCTCATGCTGGGAGCTGTAGATTGGAGCTGTTCCTATTCGGCCATCTTGGACTTATCACCATTTGATTCAGGTGTTTTGAGAAGCTTAAATGTATTTTTAGAATAAAATTATTTTATTCAATCCAATGACAGATACAACAATAACATTTCCACAAGTTTGTTTTAGTAAATAACAAAAACAATGATTTGAGTGCCTATGATTTATGAACAAAAGGGTATTCTTTATTTCATTTTAAAGATATTTCAAAACATTTCTGAGAGTTCCTTGAAACTCATTTTATTTATTTCTTTTAATATTACTGAAGAGGAGTTAATGTTGGTTTTATAATTTCAAATTTTAATACTTTAATTTACTGTTTACAATTTTACAATACATTATAGAGGGAATACTAAAGGTCAGGCATGGTTATATATATATTTTTAATAAACTTAATTCTAAGAGGTTCTTTTCTAATCCTGATTTTACTTTTCAAATGTCATACAATTAGTAAATTATAGAGGCAAGATTCTTCATTGTTATTCGTATAAAAATTTTTTGTATAAAAATGAATGAATTATAAAATATAAAAATGTTTGGTTCCTGGAAAACGTTGAGATTCTACAATGCATTTCTTATGTAAATAACACTGTTTCTTTATTAAAATAGTTTTTTACTACCTGATTTTAGAGGCCCTACCTTGCTCATTTTTCATGTTGTATGAATATAGCAAGGGATTTGAATGCAAGTTTATTTCAAGATGTAAATATAATCATGTCAGTAACCAGTTTTTTAACAATTCTCCTTAATCTGCCTTAGCTAGTAGTTATTTTACAAATTTAAGAAATGCAGTGTTTTTGTTATAGATTTTAAAGTCAGCCTGGAACATTTGATACACTAGTCTCCACTACTGTAAAACAAAATAAAATGAACAAATACACAAAAATCTCTTCCATATGATGTAAAAACAGCCAGAGAAGATTCTTTGGTTAAGATAGTTTCATGTGAAGTGCTGTGTAAATTCGCTGTAAGCATTATGACAGGCGGGAAAGGACTAATTTACATTTTGAGAAAGCTTCTGCCTTGCAAAAGAATTTTCTTAAGATAATTTGTATTCATATCTAAATAATAAAAGGCTCAAGATTAAGCACTGCAATTGCCATTTATAGTGTAAAGAAAAATGCAATCTTGAGCCATTTATATTCCATTTTTTTTTATTTTTTTGAATCATCATCTTCTTTGAACAATTATTCCAAAGATGGTGTTTTCTTTTTGTCCTTTGTAGGGTATCCTGCACTTTGGCTGATGATTAAAAACCTGCCATTTCCTTTCATCCTCATTAGCATACTCATTGTTCTCTTTAGTTGGGTGCTTTTTGGATGTCTTCCTTGTCCTGCAGAGAGCTGCAGGATTCCATCAGATGTGTTCAGGCACCTGAGCCTAATTAAGGAAGTTCTAACTTCTCTTTTTATCATAGATTTGGTAAATGAGGATGTTTACAGCTAAGTCTCTTAGGATTCAGTGAATACTTTAAAATGGATCAGTGCTAAAGATCATAAAGCATATCACATATCCACATTACATATCTAATAAAAAGAAATAGAACATGACACATTTTCATGTAAGAATCTGTTCATGGTGCCCATGATGTGGTAGAGATTGCATGCCTTTTATAGAGTTACAGTTGGAATAATGTAAACTGCTACATTGTGAACTATAACAACTGAACTGAAAAAGAAAAAAAAGAAACAGTCCTGGACAATGGAAATTGAAGAAGAGTGATTGGTATTCTTTTGATCCTCTGGTTTCTCTGTGTCGGCTTCTCTCTGGTTACATCAAGTATCATTAGTATTATAGTTGTAAGAACTCTGGCTAAGGTAAGCAGCAAAGAAATGTGCTGGAAGAATATCTGATCCCTTAGAGAATCACTGGGGAGGCTGAAGAGCCCAGCTAGAGAAAAGGGCATGCAGGAAGCAAAGAATGCTAAGCACACAAGCCTGGAGCCTCCTCCAGTTAAGGAGGTTGTTAATAGCATGACCAGCACAGGATGCGAGATAATCAGTCTTCCACTGGTCTCTCATTCTGGTGATTGCTGTGAGTTGTTTATTACCTATTTTAACATCTTCGTGTTATTTTTTCAAGACTCAAAATCCAGGCAGGATTAAGTAATTGGCTTGACCTAGGTCACAGCCTACCCTGCAGTTATCAAGGAACAGACAGAGAGCCCTTGGTGCTGTCAGCCTTGTGATGGGGAAATGGACCCTGCTTCCCCAAAAGGCATTTGCAAGGAGGGATTTGAAACTGGAAGGATCTCAAGTGTTGTTCAGTCGAAAGACCATGGCCCATGTCAGTCATCACTGTCATATCCACAGATAATGGAGTGTTGGAAAGAAGCTAACTGAAAAACAACCTCGGTTCTATTCAGATTCAGTTCTTAGCATTGTGTGACCTTCTGTAAGCCTGGGTGTCCTCAGTTTTAAACTGGGATAATACCGTTTTGCCCACAATATCTCATTTCATTGTAAGGAGTGAAATGAGGTAATTTATGCAAGGTTCCTTTCCATTTCTTTTCATTAAAAAAAAAATACAGGTAGTAATGGTCTACCTGTGTGTGGAAAATACAAAAAAAAAAAAGGAAAAAGTTAATAGTAACGATTTATAAGAAATCTATAAATGTGAGGTATGAGGTATTATCAGCAACATTTTTATTTACAAATATATTGAAAAGATACATATTTATTATTCATTGTTTGAAAATTAAGACAAATGGATAAAAAAATCAGTGCTATGATAAATATGAAACAATTAGGAGAGCAGAAAATTAATGTTGAGGTATTCCCCTGCATTGGGGATCTTTCTTCCAATCCAACCACCCATTTTTGTGTGTGAGTGAGTTGACATTCTTATAAAACCCCAACTGTAGAAAGAAGTGACTGGTCTGATGATGGATCTTTCACCGAACATGACCCATCAGAACTAATTCCTAAAGCTTTTAAACTTGGAACCATCTAGAAAATGTGCTCCAGGTCAGAAGCAATACTGTGTGGTATGCATCATTATTGAATATATATTCAGTGTGTCTGCTAATTGTGGTGCTGGGGGAATCACTGAAGCAGGAAAGGAAAGTCCACATCTTTAGCAAGTGCTTTTTCCATAGACGATTAAACATTCCTTCCTGGAAGAGATCAGGTATAATCATTGTGCTGACAGATAACTGGCTGGGCCATGTCAGGAGTTTTCAGTATTTGTCTCTGCTATTTGCATATTAGAAACTCAGGAGTACCAGTATCCAGACCAGCTTCCTGAGTTTTCAGCCTCTGCTGTTTGCATATTGGAAACTCAGGAGTACCAGTATCCAGACCAGCTTGCTGAGTTTTCAGCCTCTGCTGTTTGCATATTGGAAACTCAGGAGCACCCGTATCCAGATCGGCTTGCTGAGAAAAGCCTACATTGTTCAGCCCATTAACAACTTCAGTCTCCTCTGCGGGGCCATTGCCCATATGCTATGGCTAGGGCAAAAGCTGACTGACTTTCACCAGATAGGTCATCTTGTCAGCCAGATTATCGACTCTACATAGTGGATGCTGTCTAGTGGACATTTGCACAGAAAATGGATGTTTTCACATTGTTGCCCGTTTTGAGAGTTGCAGCCACATATCGTTACCCCAGAATCACAATCTTGCAACATAAACATTTGATGGTGACCCTGATGTCACCAGTTCTCCCAGAGATGCAATATTGTTTTTGGATTACCGTCCCGGTGGGGAGGGGTCGTTTCAGTGGCTTCCATTTGATCCTTCTACCGTAAGAGTTTTCACTCCATAGATCAGGAAATGAATATGGATTCTGCCAATAATTAAATATATATCTTCTTAGTTCGCATTTTGTATCTGTAGAAATAACCGCCAGTTGGGTCTACAGTTCCATAGGAGTTACTATGAGATGCAATTGGGTCAAGACTTTCCATAGTGCTCAGGATGGTCAGAGTTCTGAGCCTCTATTAATAAGCCCCAGTACGTCGCTTTGTTTTTTGACTGAGGGGGCCTCTGGACATGGCTTCAAGAAAGGTTTTATAATATAGCCCTTGTTATGAACTGAAATGTGGTCCCCAAATCCTAGCCCTGAACACCTCAGGATGTGACTGACTATATTTGGTGATGAGACCTTTAAAGAGGTAATTAAGCTAAAATGAAGCCATTAGGGTGAGTCATAATCCAATCTGACTAGTGTCCTTTTAAGACTAGGAAATTTGAACACATTAGAAAACACACCAGGGGCACTCATGCACAGAGTGAAAACCACATGAAGAAACAGAAAGAATGCAGGAATCTGCAGGCCAAGGAGAGGGTTCTCAGGGGAAGCCAGAGCTGCTGACACCTTGCTCTCGGTCTTTGAGACTCCAGAATTTTGAGATATAATTTTCTGATTTTTAAGCCACTCAGCCTGAGGTATTTTGTTGTGGCACCCAAGCACATTAATACAATTCTGCTGTTATAACAAAGCAGCACTAACTTAAGTGGCTTAAAATAACACAAATGAGTTATTTTACATTTCTACAGGTTAGATGTCCAAATGTATCACCCTGGGCTAAAATCAAGTTGTCAACGTGGCTGCATTCCTTTCTGGATACTGTAGGAGAAAATACGTTTCTCTGCCCTTTCCAGCTTCTAGAAGCCACCCACATCCTTTGTTCTGTGGTCTTCTTTTTTTCATCATCAAAGTCAACAACCTTGCATCTTTCTGGCCATCCTTCCCTCATCACATTATTTTCTCTGCATCTCTTCTGCCTCCCTCTGCTACTTTTAAAGATCCTTGTGATTGAATATAGTTCACAGTTACTCATATAATCCAGAGTAACTTCCCTATTTTAATGTCATCTGAACGAGCCCATTGTAACCATAATTCCATGTGTAATCTTAATTTTCCTTTGCCCTGTAATGTAATATTGTTCTGGGAGTTCAGATATGGACACCTTTGTGAGGAGGGCATTAGTCTCCCTACTCCAGTCCTAATAGCTAAGTTGCTGGGTTGCTTCTCTAGGGGCCGATTATTGAAGAAGTAGTGGATTTTTGAACTAGTATAGTTTTCGAACAAAGATGTTATGAATCTCCACAATAATAACAGGTTATTGTATTCAAGTCTACTCAGCCAACTTGAACATTTTTGGATTATATAAGCCAAGTAACTCATTAAGAGGTCACCCAACATTCCTAGACCATAAATATTTATTTCATTTTTAGGTAATTAATATGGAGGATTCACTCTCCTCTCTCACAAATCTCCCACTAGCCTTACAGTCTGCCAGACCTAATCAGGACCCAGAGGCCAGGGGAGCCATTTAATTCTGTCCAAAAAGATCATCCTTTTGGAGAAAACAGAATGGTGAAGAGTGGATCTGGAGTGATAAATGAGAAAGGTTCTATCCCCTAACAGAAACCAGGAGACAGAAGTCTTATCCTTCCTCTTGACTACTTTTCAAAGGAATGACTTTCAGGTCCTTGAAAAAAAATACTCCCAGGTCACTGAAGAAGGCACTCTTAGGTAATAGGAAACATACATACATCTCAAAAGGGCAGAGAAATAATTCAGTGTTGTAAGCCCTTTTTTAGTAAATGTTCTATTAAAGGAAGCCAGGAACGTATTGTCAGGTATTGGCTAGAACAAACAGTAAATTCACTGACAGTCCTGAGCTATCCTAGGCAGGAGCTCAAAAGGGGGTTGGGTGGTCTCAGAGATACGGCCTTGAGCTGCTAGAAGCCATGTTAAATTTTGGTGATTGCTTCTTGAAGAGTAGATAATAGAAACAAAGCAAGTTTGGTGAAGTCTCTCAGTGCAGGTGTTTGAGTGGAGTGTCCCTATCAATCATTTTTAGGGTTCTCATTACCAGATTAGAATTTGCCAATGAGCGGTGCTCCCAAGTGATTTGGGGAGCAAAAGAGAAAAAGACATGTATTCTCTGATTGCAGGAAGATCAAACAGCAAATGACAGGTTTGAGCTTTGGAAGTGCAAACCAAAAAGTATCTGAGACAGGTCTCAATTAATTTAGATGTTTATTTTGCCAAGTTTAAGGACATTCCTGGAAAAAAAACAGAGTCACAGAAACCATCTCTGGTCTGTGACTTTCTCCATAGATGATTTTGAGGGCTTCCATTTTTAAAGGGGAAAAGCTGGCTGGAGGAGGGTATGGCAGTCCACATCTTGCAAGAGAAATGGAGCAGGTAGGGGGATAATCAATCATATATTCCTCTCTTGCTCGGTAAATCTACACTTTGCATAAGATAAGGTGAACATAAAATAGCTACCTGTGGAGATATTTAACCTTTTATCTGTAGCTATCTGCTTAGGAACAAAATGAAAGGCAGTTTCAGCTTTCAATTTAATTTCTTTTTTCTTTTGGCAGAGTTAATTGGGTTCCTGAGTTCCTATTTCCCTTTCACGAAGGCCATCCTGGAGCTTTAAGCAGTAGTTTATGGAGATATTTGGAGGGGAACTGAAGATGTATAGCATAAGCAATTATGATGTTTATGAAGGCTACGTGAGACGTGTGGCTTAGAACATCACAGAACATATATTGTAGTTCATGCTCTGTCACTAGCCAGGTGGCCCTAGATAATTTATTCCAGAGTCTTTAAGTTTTCTCTTTGCAAAATAAAGAGGTTTTGCTATGAGAATAAAAGACAATGGAGCATGTGAAATTGCTATAAAGTCAATGGTATCCACCTTGCAACAATCCTTTTGGCAATAGCATAAATTCTTTTCTCTAATTTGGGCCCCTAGGCTGACATTCCATCATGATTTCACAGACTTCTCGGTAAGAATTTGATTAATGCATTTTGCTCTGGCTTAAATTAATTGACACTTATACAACTTTGAAACTCATTTAAACTACATGGGTCTTTCCTACAATTCTGAAGCCGTACTTCCCTAAACACAGTGCAATGTGCATTAATGTTTTTAAAATAGCACATAAAAGCGATCTCATATTCACTTTCATTTCCTTGCATTTTTGTATCTTCTTAGTTAAGACATCATCACGAGGAAAGGGTGAATTGTCAAATGTTGCTTGCAGGAGACAGCTGATCTTGCAAGGAAATTAGTCATTCGTATTTTGGGCGTATGTTATCCATTCTACTTCCCTGTCTAAGGACACTGTGACTTTTAGGGTCTTAGATGTGCTTACTTGCCTTTTAGTGTGAGGTTGTATATTATTCTAGCTAGGAGTTGGGTTACATCTAACATTTCCTGTAGATACAGCTGTCAGAAGCTAAAGTTACCTGCAGTGTCTCTTTGTTGCCTCTACTGTATTTAGGTTCCCCTACAAACTTCCCTTTCAAAAAAAACCTTGCATGTCTTTCAGCTGTCATCCACTATTATTATACTGGAGCTCTGTTGATGGACGGGTGAGATGTGGGGGCGGGCGGAGGTGTTCTATAGTCTTACAATTAAATCTCTGTCTTTTAGTGGGCCCTTGTCCCTGGACTATGACCTTCATGAGCGTTTCTAAACTTGTTTTTTTTTTTTGTTTTTCTCTGTCAAGTTGAACTGTAGCTGGAAGACTAGAGGGAGCGAGCATTGAATAGTTGCCCTTCAGCTGCCTAGCTAAGATAACGCTCTGATAAACTCTTTTCGCTGGGGAGTAGGCCTTTGTTACAGGAAATGCTCTGTGTATATTTTAAAATCATTAGATTTCCCCTCTCTCTGCTAGGGACGTCAGGTGATATTTTTTGGTATATACTGTGAGAACCAAGTTGTATTCCTGGAAGTAAAGCCTGTAAGTGTTTAGGGGCACCTCGAAGACTGCAGCCCCCAGGAGGCTCCAGTGTTCACGCTGGTCCATACTCAGCCTCTTGCCAAATTCCTGCTTAGGTGTTCCCGCCAGTTTGTGGTTCTACTGGCATCAGCTGCAGGTGATCTGATCTCTGCTGTGATGCTCTGTAATCTCCTCTTTCTCCAGGTTTCAGGCTGGTGGTTTCCTTGAAACCTCAATTCTCTGATGGGTCCAAGACATCATTGATTTTTAGTTTCTACAGCTTTTTTTGTGGTGTCGAGATATGAGTGATGACTTCCAAGCTCTTTAGATGTTGAAGCTGCAACTAGAAGTCTTCCATGAACTTTCTTTTAAAAATAGTCAGTATGGCATAGTGCAGTGTTTCTTGAAAGAAAATAAATATATTGATCTCTATACCTTATTTAGTGTTGATATATTATTTTATTATAATTTTATTTTAAAATAGAGAAACACAAATTTAGACCTAAACACCATAAGTCTACAATTCTTAACCAAGTTTTTGAAATATAATGCATATGTTAATTAAATTTTAAAATCTCGCAAACACCACCAATTTAAGATTGTGTGGGCGAGCCAAAATATTATTATAGGTTTAACAGAAGGAAGATACTATTCAATTCTGATGTTATCCTTGGTCTGCTTCTGTTTTTTGATTTCAATAATTCTCATATAGGAAAGTTCTGTTTAATAAGGCTATATAAAATGTTACTGGTACCTTCACAGTTTTCTGCTTATGATTATTAAACAAAAAGCTCTGCCAAGATCCAATTTTTCTATGTCAATTTTAATAAAGAATGTTTTGATAATTCTGTAAATGCTTTATAATCCCACAGCAATGTGTGTCCACTGCAGCATTATTAAAATCTGCATTTAAATCACTATTTACTTATTGCTTTAAATTAAGAACATGAAAAATTTTATCTCGAAACCTTATCATATATGTATCAAACAATAAATAAGTCATAATGTATTAACTATATATTATGACTCACAACCTGTTGTAACTTTAGACATACAAAAATACCTCTTAATGAGTGTAAAATGTTAAATCTTCTTTTGAGTTCAGTATACCTGTACCACAATGAGCCCTAGGACATTTGAATCAATTCTTTCAAGCCATTTGTGTATTTGATTGTGAATCTCTATTTGGTCCCTGGACATAATCTGACATAGATCTCATTCTAGACACATATATCCATAAGCAACAAAAACGAAGTAATTGGGATACATCACAATAACTATGAACAAATTAACTATCCACCTGATCTGGAATTTGCCCATATTTGTGGTTTGTTTTCTGTACATCGTTTTTGATGGAGATATTATAGTCCCCTAATAACACATATACCTACTTCAGCTTAAGAAAAAACTGTGTTTTGCTAAATTTTGTAATCAGACTGGGTTTAAATAACAGCTCTGATGACTCATAACTCTGTGATCTCGAGAAATTTACTTAACATCTCTAAACATTAATTTCTCAATTAGGGAAGTGATATGACAAAGTTGCTGTGAAGTCAAATGAAAGAATGAATGCAAAGTCCCAACCCTTTAGACATTACCTCTGTTCTCACTTAAACATTGGCTTGAACTGAACATTCTTTACATGGTTCCCTGCTAAAGGTGTTTTGACATATAGTAAGACCTAATAGATAATATTAGATTATATAATCTATAATTATTATATATAAAACTATATAAAATTATATAGTACCTATTTAGACATATAAAAAGCGAAGTTTTTTAATGAAAAATTAGATTGGCTGAAGAGTGTGGAAATCGTCACATAGGGAAGTGGTTAGCATTGTGGATATACACCAAACAATATTACAGAGACATACTGAAAATAAAGCACACTGACAGAAAGAAACCTCATTAGGATAGAATTTTGGGAGGTTGGTGTCTTTGCTTGTTATTCCCAGAGTCTGACTTTGCTAATCATGTGGTATTGTCAGGGATATCTAAATTTTAAACTTGAGATTTTGTACAAAAAACCCTAAAAGGACTATATTTTAAAATGAGCATATACAAGTAATTGTAAAGGAACGAGTGTGAGTTTTGTAGTCTCCAGTTCCGTGTCAGTAAGAATTTGATGAGGAATAGCCAATAGCATTTATGCTGGTCCAGGCTGGATCAAATTGTGATCGTACTTCTAGTCTTAAAGCTGCCTGGTTAGAAATTATGCAGCTTACTTTGATGCCTGTCCTACTACTGCTATTAGCCTTTTAGTGGTTACCTTAAGAATGACTGAATATTACTGTTACTTTGCATCTCTCAAAGGCCGTGGCCTGTTCCTGCATACTTTCTTCCAGATGTATTGTCTTCTGAAGGATGGTGCCCATGGGCATGGCAATTTGGGGCATTTTTTGGTAAGAAGCATGATTTCTCCTGTTTAGGCACGAAGAAGTGACTATGGAATATAAACTAAACACCTTCTCCCAGAAATATCAGTTGTAAAAGCTCGTTAATGTAATGTTGAACGTTTTTATGTGAGTCATACTTGAATTTCTTGAATGTGAGTAAATAACTGAGTTGAATTGTATAAAACCCTGGTTGATGGCTGGCGGAAGGGAAAGAACATCCCTTTCATCTGATCCCATGCCTGAGATTCCTTCCCTCTACTATACTACTGGAAATAAACAACTTGTCTGGCACTCTAAAAATTAATGCTGTTATCATTATAGAGAGAACAGGAGTGAGTGCTTTTAGGTTATTACTTGTACTTTCTAAGGCATAATATTCTTTCTTCATGTACTTTGTGTTTGAGACTAGGGATAAAGGTGCAGGAAAAAGGATTTAAGAAAAAAACCCGAATCACTAAACATGGAGTCTTTTTTTTTTTTTGAGACAGAGTCTCACTCTGTTGCCCAGGCTGGAGTGCAGTGGTGTGATCTCTGCTCACTGCAACCTCTGCCTCCTGGTTTCAAGCAATTCTGTGGCCTCAGCCTCCCGAGTAGCTGCAATTACAGGCTTACGCCACCACACCTTGCTAATTTTTGTATTTTAAGTAGAGACGGGTTTCACTATGTTGGCCAGGCTGGTCTAGAACTCCTGACCTCAAGTGATCTAGCCACCTCAGCCACCCAAAGTGCTGGGATTACAGGCGTGAGCCACCACACCCGGCCAAACATGAAGTCTTTACTCAACATTATAGTAATATGAAAGAGGAGATCATGAGAATTAATGAATGTTTTAGATGAAACAGGAAAGATCATGCCGGGCGCGGTGGCTCACCCTTTTAATCCCAGCACTTTGGGAGGCCGAGGTGGGCGGATCATGAGGTCAGGGGATCAAGACCATCCTGACCAACATGGCGAAACCTTGTTTCTACGAAAATACAAAAAATTAGCCGGGCGTGGTGGCACGCTTCTGTAGAACCCGGGAGGCAGAGGTTGCAGTGAGCCGAGATTGCGCCACCACACTCCACCCTGGTGAGAGAGCAAGACCCCATTTCCAAAAAAAAAGGAAAGATCAATCTGCTGTAAATTATGTGCTTGTTTTCAACAGCCCTTGTTTCTTTTCCTTTTCACTTCTCTTTTTTTTTTTTTTAAAGTGGCCTAAATGGGTTGAAGAGTGAGTTATCTGACAAATTTAGATTTTGCAAACCTGTGCATTGATGAGAGTGCTACTGAAACACATTAAGAAAGATTTTCAACACAGGAATATGTCATTTCCTTTCTTCTTGTACCAAATGCTGAAATACTATGAGATAAAGATTTTAGGTTTCAGTTGTAAAGAGAGAGAAGTGGATAAATCAGTGCTGCTTTCTTTAGGACCAAAGGTAAAAAAAAAAAAAAAAAAAAGACTTATTTTAATGTTTTTTCCAGAATTGTTTCTATTGATTGTTATATGTCTACTCTGTGTGTGTGCATGCGTGTGTCTGATATATATTTGTGTGTGTGTGTATATATATATATATATATGGTGAATGATTTCTAGTAGAATGCTTTGTTCTATCAGCAATAATTTGGTTTGTTTTCTTCGATAATCAAAAAATAGAGCTTTCTGCTAAATTTTCCATGAGTGAAAAACATATATGTTCACAAATACACATGAAATACACTAAATGCTTTGTAGTTTGAACTGGCAAGGTGATTTTTTCATATAATTAAGCATATTTAGTTTAAGATATTCAAAGTATAATTTGATATATTTCAGTTATTCTCCTTTCATAACTTTTCATGGAACATTTTTGGCTTTAATCTAATGCCTTTTATTATCTTTCCTTGATTATATAGCAAATACTGACTGGGTATCTACTATATGCACTTCATTGAACTAGATGTGGGGAAAGGATACAAAAAATAAAATATAGTTCTTTTTGTGTTCAGGAATCTTATGATTTAAAACATATCCCCAAATATGCATAATGTAATTTGAGCACCTTAAGTACTATGAAAGTGCTATAGATAATTACTATGAAAATATAGGCGAGGCCAAAATTACTTCCATGGGAAAAAAGTCTATCAAAAATAAATCTTCTTAAGGGAATTGAACAATGAGAACACATGGACGCAGGAAGGGGAACATCACACTCTGGGGACTGTTGTGGGGTCAGGGGGAGAGGGGAGGGATAGCATTAGGAGATATACCTAATGCTAAATGACGAGTTAACAGGTGCAGCACACCAACATGGCACATGTATACATATGTAACTAACTTGCACGTTGCGCACATGTACCCTAAAACTTAAAGTATAATAATAATAAAATAAATAAATAAATAAATAAATCTTCATGGAGATGCTAGAAATCCAATTAATCTTGAAGACAAAGTAAGATTCACACAGCATATAATGGGAGGTTGGCATTTGCATTGACCAGGCAAAAATAGTTATAGAAAAACCATAGAACTGAGATTATGAATATTTTATGCAGTGATTAGCAGCTTTATGCAGTGGGTAGGAGCTGATCTTCTGGGAGTAGACTGCCTGTGTTCAAATTCCAGCTCCCCAGCTCCTAACTGAGTAACGTGACTAGTTACTTACACATTTCGGTTCCCTAACCTGTAAAATGGAGAAAATACTACCGTGTACCTCATGAAGATACTGTGAGAACAAAATAAGAAAAGCTCGTATTTTTTTAAAAATGGTATTTTAAAATAACAGGGATTCATATATTGATGGTTTTTTGTGTACCAGGCAATTTACAAAAATTATTTTTAATTCTCACAATAATTCTTTAAATTTTTATTGTGATCATATTTTACATATCTAAAGAAACTTCACTTCAAATAAGTTAAAATATTTGCCAAAGGCCACACAGCTAAATGATGTCACAGTCAATACTCAAATCTAGATTTCACATTCAAAAGTTGATGCTCTTTATTCTTTTCTACAAACGATGAATATCAGTGATATCAGGCACAATACAAATATTTCCATTTCTTACTAAAATCCTTCTTACAGACAGGTTCCTTAAGCATAAAGTTGTTAGTTTCACAAATAATCTTAATTTAATTTTCATTTTATATACACATTCAACTGCTGTTACAAAAATCAAAGTTTTTATTTTATATAATAAGGAGGATCACAAGATTATTATTTATTCCAAATCTTGAAGATAAAGTTGACCTTAAGAATATGATGGGCCGGGCATGGTGGCTCACACCTGTAATCCCAGCACTTTGGGAGGCCGAGGTGGGTGGATCACCTGAGGTCGAGAGTTCAAGACCAGCCTCACCAACATGGAGAAACCCCGTCTCTACTGAAAATACAAAATTAGCTGGGCGTGGTGGCGCATGCCTGTAATCCCAGCTACTCGGGAGGCTGAGGCAGGGAAATCACGTGAACCTAGGAGGTGGAGGTTGTGGTGAGCCAAGATCATGCCATTGCACTCCAGCCTGGGCAACAAGAGTGAAACTCCGTCTCAAAAAAAAAAAAAAAAAAAAAAGATAAAAAAACTAAATAGGGAAAAATCTTAGAAAAACAAATACATGTCAAGTATGAAAAGACAGATGGTAAATATGTATTAAATATAAAGACATTATTCACATGCACAGGTAAAAGAAACCTGTGGGGATGTATAAGCGGTGAATATGAATAGACAATAACCCAAGAAGAACAATATATGACAAACAATTACAGTGAAATCTCTCTTACATTAATAATAAAAAATAAAAATAAAAACCACTTTTAGGTATTATTTAACTCTTACCAAAATCTAAATGATTCTAAAATAAGCTTTATTATTCAATGGTAGTGAATTTTGCTTGAAACTGCCATATTCATATATAAGTCTGGAATATTTATAAATTTATGTGATCTTTTTAAAGATCACTAAGACAGTGGAGCCCAAGAAGTTCCAAATAGTTTTCCTTTCACTTTTAATTTCACATATGGTGAATTACCCTAAAGAAACATTTTAAAAGAAGCTGAATTATGAAAATAATGGCCAGGGGCAGTGGCTCACACCTGTAATCCCAGCACATTGGGAGGCCGAGGCGGGTGGATCACCTGAGGTCAGGAGTTTGAGACCAGCTGGATGAACATGGTGGAAAATACAAAAATGAGCTGGGCATGGTGGCAAATGTCTATAATCCCAGCTACTCGGGAAGCTGAGGCAGGAGAATCACTTGAACCCAGGAGGCAGAGGTTTCAGTGAGCTGAGATCGTACCATTACACTCCAGCCTGGGTGAAAAAGTGAGACTCCATCTCAAAAAAAAAGGAAATATTTATAACATCATTGTTTATATCAGTGAAGCATTGCCCCCTGACAAAAGGAAAAAAAATTTAAAAGAAAAAATTATATTTTAGGAGAATGGCTATATAAATAAGATTATATATATATATATATGTTGAATTATTATGTAGCAAAGACTTGGAACCAACCCAAATGTCCCTCAATTATAGACTGGATAAAGAAAATGTGGCATATATACACCATGGAATACTATGCAGCCATAAAAAAGGTTGAGTTCATGTCCTTTGCAGGGACATGGATGAAGCCAGAAACCATAATTCTCAGCAAACTAACACAGGAACAGAAAAACAAACCCTGCATGTTCTCACTCATAAGTGACAGTTGAACAATGAGAACACATGGACACAGGGAGGGGAGCATCACACACTGGGGCCTGTCAGTGGGTGGGAGGCAAGGGGAGGGATAGCATTAGGACAAATTCCTAATGCATGTGGGGCTTGAAACTTAGATGATGGGCTGATGGGTGCAGCAAACCACCATGGCACATGCATACCAATGTAGCAAACCTGCACGTTCTGCATGTGTATCCCAGAACCAAAAGAATAATAAAATTTCAAGTTTGAAAAATTCATTTGAAATATTAAAATAATGAGATGATTTTAAGGAAAATGCATAATACCAAATGATACATGCATGATGACATGAACTATGTTACATATATACATATAAACAAAGACTCAAGTTTCATTTAAAAAATTAAGGATTTTTTTTCCTTTATTAGGGTGATAAGATGACAGAAATTTTATCGTAACATATCTATAATATTATTAGAATGTTTTATAATAAAAACAAAAAAGTAAGGTATATGATTCCAAACAAATTAACCTTGAAATTCTTTCATTATGAATTTCCTGTAAACTTTTCATCCACTTGATAAAAAGCTGATGTTACAGAAACGTGTTTCACTTCTCATGAGCACATGCTTTTAGTAGATTACACAGACTCCAAGGATTTCACAATCTTTTATCGTACATTGACATTTAGTAGGAAAAGTAACTTTATGTGAAGCTGCTTTTTTTCCTAATTTTGGAACAGATATTAAAAGGCACACTTGAATGGTGTGAGTCATTCACTGCCTGCTAATGATGGCTCATGCATGTATGTATGTTCATGTTACTAAAAAATCGCAATGATTATAACCAGAGTAAGGAGCTGAAATAATCTGGTAATTTTAATAATAAATACTTTTGAAGCAAAGTGGGTTCACTGAGGGTAATATTTTTTGTTTCAGTTTGCTAGTTACATGCAGTGCAGAGAGAAATATTTTATTTTCCAATGTGTAATAGAAGAATTTTTAAAATTCCCACTTTAGTGAACCACAAAGTTTTCTTGAGGCATAACCGAAGATATAAAATCCAGTCATTTTGAAAAATATCTTGGCTTCCATTTATTTATGTAATTTTAAATACTGTATTATGTATGTAATGAGCACCTTCAGGAACTCTCTGATCCCTGAACCACAGAGATCAAAACTCCACATCATGGATCTGGTTTGGATGAGAGGAGACAGATGATAGACAAGACAAATAAGGAAAATATGTTTTTGGGGGAAAGAAAATGAAGCCAGGATGGGGAAGACAAAGCCGCAAGGGGTTGTAGGTTGAAATTGGATGTTCAGGAACAGTCAGCTTGCTTGCTTTCTTGCTTTTTCTTTCTTTCTTTCTGTTTTTTTATTTTTATTTTTATTTTTTGAGACAGTTTTGTTTTTGTTGCCCAGGCTAGAGTGCAGTGGCCTGATCTTGGCTCATTGCTACCTCTGCCTCCCAGGTTCAAGCAATTCTCCTGTCTCAGCCTCCTGAGTAGCTGGAATTACAGGTACCCACCACCACACTCAGCTAATTTTTTGTATTTTTAGTAGAGGCGGGGTTTCATCATGTGGGCCAGGATGGTCTTGAACTCCTGACCTCAGGTGATCCACCCGGCTCGGCCTCCCAAAGTGCAGGGATTACAGGTGGTCTGCTTTTTTGAGTCAGACTTTAGTGAGGGCCTGAGTGAGACAAGCAGGCATTCAGGGGCTTTGAGCATGGGAGTGACTCAATCTGCCTTACTTTTTAAGAGGATTCTCTGGAAACTGTGTGGAGAATTAATTCAAAAATGTAAGAGTGAAAGTCAGGGAGCTATTAAAATCAACAAGGTGAGGCCACGCTCAATAGCTCGTGTGTGTAATCCCAAAAATTTGGGAGGCTGAGGTGGGCAGACTGTTTGAGGCTACAGAGTTTGAGATCAGCCTGGGCAACATAGCAAGACTGCATTTCTAGAAAAAAAAAAAAAACAAGTAACTGGGCATGGTGGCATGCACTTGTAGACCCAGCTACTCAGGGAGGCTGAGGTGGGAGAATCGCTGAAACCAGAAGGTCAAGGTTGCAGTGATGTGATCACATGGCTGCACTCCATCCTGGGCAAGACAGCAAGACCTTGTCTCAAAAAAAAAAAAAAAAAAAAAGTCACTGTGAAAAGAATGATGGGACTTTGGACAGGATGCTAGCAAGGAAGTGATAAGAAGCCCTCAGTTTCTACATAGGGTTTGAAAATAAAGCCACAGGATCGGATGAGAGATTGGTTGTAGTGGATGAGAAAAGGTGAGGAAAAAGGAAGACCCCTAGGTTTGCACCATATTACAATTCTAAAAAGGGGTGTTGTTAGGCAGTGCATATATGGGTCTGGAGTTGAGAGGCGAGCTATGGGCAAGAGATAAAGACTTAAGAATCATCAGCCTTCTAGATTATATTTAAAGCAATGAGGCTAGTGAGCTCACCAAAGGAGTGAAAATAGGAGAGAAAACAGAACAGAAACTGGGCCCTGGCTCACTCTGCTGTTGAGACGTTGGGGAGATGAGGAGGAATACCCAGAAATAAATAAAACCTCCCAGGATGTGCTATCTCAGTGCAATCATCAGTATCTCTCTTCTCAACAGAAAATCATCAGCATGAACAACTTTCATTTATGCACTCGAGGACTTTCATTTTTATACATTTATTACTGCCAGTCTTGCAAGGTTTTATTTCTGTTTCTACCACACAGGAAAAACAACTTAAATTCTATGTGGCAGGTTATGGATTTCTTGCAGGCCACGAACTTCTTTGTTCTTTTCCATGACCCTGAGTGCTTCTTGTTTTTCTCCTGCAGTGTCAAAAAGTTCTTCCTTGTCTTTTGCACTGAGTCTTCTTCCTCTACTCACCCACTGAATATCATGTTTTTCAAGTTCATGTCTCTGGTGTTTTTTTTTCCTAAAAAATAGTATCTTCTACTGTTTGACTTTTTCCCTACTATTCTTTGTTAAAATGCTGTGTTTTAGGTGCTATTAATTTGTCCTCTCTCTTAATGTCCTTGGATTTTCCTCTTAATTGTCTGCACCATTGCTGCTACCCAAGATGCCTGGCTGGAGTAGATAAAAATAAGCCGAAGTCCAAAAATTGGAATAGAATGGAAGGAATGGATCGAAAGAAATCAGGAGTTTTTGTGCGATCAGATATGGGTCTTATAGGTGAGAGTGGTCTAGAAAAGAAGCTCTGGCTTCAGATTTCCGTGACTGTGCTTTGCCGGCATATGCCTAACTGTATCACGTATTCTCCACTACACAGTAAGTAGATGTTAATAATAAGTGGGTATGATAATAAATAGATGATGTAAATGGATGATATACCCACGGTGAAAATCCTGGAGAAAGAAAAGTTAGGTTGCTATAGAAAATCCACTTTTGTAGCTAGTTGTATTATGTAAAACAAAAGCTGATTCTGAGATTGAGATCTGGGTTGGCTATATTGGCTCGACCAGGACACAGGCAGTAGTTCAAGCCGTGGAATTAGATGAGATTCTCGGAGAGACTGTGCAGACTAAGAAAAAAGACAGTAACATCAGAAAATGCCACAAACCCTATGACTGCATTATCTCTAATGAACGTGATTTTTTTTTTTTTCTGGAAAATATATATACCAACATTTCGTGCAGCTCATGATAAACCAATCCCTTTTGAACATTGCCCAGAAAGCAAGCAGACTTCCCATGGTGCACAAATGTAGCCATGGGGAATATTGTTCATTCCTCATTCCACCGAGTATGCTTAAGTGTTCACCTCCCTTCTGGCCCACTACAACTCTCAGGGGCATTTTATAGACCAAATATTGTCAGTTAGTCTAAACCACTCATAGACATGTACTAGATGGTTTTCCTTTTTCAGAGATTAAATAAATCTTCCCGAAGTAACCACAGTTTAAAATACAGTAATCCACAAAATATTTATTATCACCTCTATATGCTAAAAAAAAATAAACCAAAGGTTAGAAACTTAAAGAAAAACAAAATCAAGCTTCATCTCTAGTTCAAAGTGTAAGGGAGAAAAGCAAAATGTTTAATAAACAATATATATTGTGTCACTAATAATATTAATCCAGGTCACTACTGCCAAAGCAAACAATAATTTTTTTTACTTCATTTGTATAGATAGTAATTCAATGTTATATTTTGGGTAGGTTGTGAAAGCCAGATCAATTTATGTGATCAGAAAAATAAAGAAAGATGCTACCAGCTACATGCTTCTCCAGCCTCTTCTTTTTGAACCTCCTTTGTACCTGTTTGGAGAAAAAGTATAGAGTGTACTACCAACCTAACTAAGGTTATTATAGTCTGGTTGTTTAAAATACCTTTTTTTTCTCCTTTTGTCTTTTTCCCACTCTCCAAGGTACTCAAGAAAATTGAACAGATGTAATAGATCAAATTAAAACATTTTATTTCCTGAAAGCCTTTTTTGCCTGTTGTAATGTGCAGGACCCCTCTCCTTTCATGGGAGAGACAGGAAGTTACCTGAATCTAGGCTGAAAAGGTTATGTGAAAATAAAGTATAATAATAAAAGGGACACTTGGCTTTTTAAATCTTTGTTTTCTCTTAACCTAATTAAGGCATATTAAAAA
>NW_026652283.1:113572059-113795972 GCF_009828535.3 Hylobates moloch
CGGTACCTCAAGCAGAAATGCAGAAATCACCAGTCTTCTGTGTCGCTGGGGCTGGGAGCTGGAGACCGGAGCTGTTCCTATTCGGCCATCTTGGCTCCAAATCCTCAAAAAGGTTTCTAAAGTATTAAAAGTACTGTAAACTAGGGCTAATTTATTATTGAACAAATAATTTTTTTTATACATTTAGTGTAGCTTAAGTGTGCAATATTTATAAAGTCTACAGTGTTTCACATTCACTCAGCACTCACTCACTGACTCACCCAGAGCAACTTCCAGCCCTGCAAGTTTCATTTATCCCAATTGCCCTGTACAGGTGCAGAACTTGTATCTTTTGTACCATATTTTTACTGCATTTCTCTATGTGTAGATATGTTAGAAACACACATACTTACTGTTGTGTTCCAACTGCCTACAGGATTCAGCACAGTATAACATGCTATATAGGTGTGTAGCCCAGGAGCAATAGGCTAGACCACACAGCCTGGGGTGGGTTTGTAGCCTAGGAGCAGTGGGCTAGACCATCTAGGTTTGTGTAAGTGCGGTCTATGATGTTCACACAGCAATGAAATTGACTAGCAATGCATTTCTCAGAACATATCTTTGTCCTTAATTGACATGTCTATACATACCAGGTATACATGAACACAATTTTTGTGAATCCATCTTTTACAAACTGAGTTCAAAGTTAAAAAGCATTAGTATGTAGTTCCAATTGCCTTAAACTATAGGGTTTTCATTTTTCAATTTTTTTTTAAATTATACTTTAAGTTCTGGGATACATGTGCAGAATGTGCAGGTTTGTTACATAGGTATACACATGTCACGGTGGTTTGCTGCACCCATCAACCCATCATTTACATTAGGTATTTCTCTTAATGCTATCCCTCTCCTTGCCTCCCACCCCCTGACAGGCCCTAGTGTGTGATGTTCCCCTCCCTGGGTCCATGTGTTCTCATTGTTCAGCTCCCACTTATGCGTAAGAACATGTGATGTTTTGTTTTCTGTTCCTGTGTTAGTTTGCGGAGGATTATGGTTTCCAGCTTCATCCATGTCCCTGCAAAGGACATGAACTCACTCTTTTTTATGGCTGCACAGCATTCCATGGTGTATATGTGCCACATTTTCTTTATTCAGTCTATCATTGATAGGCATTTGGATTGGTTCCAAGAATGGCGATCATTAAAAAGAAACAACAGATGCTGGAGAGGATATGGAGAAATAGGAATGCTTCTACACTGTTGGTGGGAGTGTAAATTCGTTCAACCATTGTGGAAGACAGTGTGCTGGTTCCTCAAGGATTTAGAACCAGAAATACCATTTGACCCAGCAATCACATTACTGGGTATATTCCTAAAGGGTTATAAATTATTCAACTATATTTTAAAGTGAATTTTGCTAAGTTTTATTGTCATCTCAGTTTTTTTTTAATTATTTGGTTTTTTTGTTCATTTGTTTTGCTTGGTGAGTAAAACTGCTCTTTAAATCTAATAGGGTAAATTTAAAGGGAGGAAATAGAGAAGAGGGTGGATCTAAATAATCCAGTTTGGCTTCTTACAATAGTTCATTTTCCCAGATAATCATTTATTTATTTTGCTTTGCCTCTACCTGAGGAAGGAGAAGATTTGGGTTCTATGCCTACCTCCCTTCATTCCCCTCCTCCACAGTGGTCAGATCCATTAAAGAACACAGTCCTTGGTCTGATCAACATAGGATTCATGAAAACCAACTCTCTGAATGGAGGAATAAGCAAAGATTGTCACTGCAAACTGCCAAATAAAGAATCTTCTTGATGATATTTTCAAAATATATTGACAGGAGTTGAGTCATATCCTTACATATCACTGCCTCTCCCCACAGTGGGATGAACATTTGCATCTGAATGATCGCCCTTCATTTCCTGGGCTGGATTTGAGTTTGCTACTGTACTCAGTTAGAACTGTGCTGTGCTAAGTCCATTACACAGCATTCCAGAAAATAAGAAATGATCAGAAGATGTTGGCTTTATGCTAAATTTGTCAATCACATGAACGGAACTGTGTCCAACAAAAGAAGGCATATAATCACCTTTTATGGAAAAGGTTCTTAAAATGTGATCCTCAAACCAATTGCATCACCTCTTGAGAATTTGTTGGAATTGCAAATTCTTGAGCCCCCACCTCAAATATCAGAATCTCTGGGGGTGAGGCCCATCACTTTCTTTTTATCAAACCTTTCCAATGTTTCTGATACGTGTTAAAGAGACACAGGAACATTTTTTAAAGCTGCTTAGTATGCACATAAAATAGAGATTATGCTGAAAAAGGTACAAGGGCATATTTGTATGGCTGCCAATGTAAAATGAGAAAAGCCCTGGAAAGTGAAAGAGTGAATGAGAGAGAGAGAAGAGAGAGAGAAGGGGGAGAGAGAGAGAAGAGAGAGAGAAGGGAGAGAGAGGAGAGAGGGAGAAGGGGAGAGAGAGAGAGAGACAGAGAGAAAGAGAGAGACCGGGTGCAATGGCTCACCCCTGTAATCACAGCACTTCGGGAGGCAGACTTGAGGTCAGGAGTTCAAGATCAGCCTGGCCAACATGGTAGCAGCGAGCTGAGATTGCACCACTGCACTCCAGTCTGGGCGACAGAGTCAGTGAGACTCTGTCTGAAAATAGGTAAATAAATAAATAAATACTTTTTTTTTTTTTTTTTTTTTTTTTTTTGACAGAGTTTCACTCTTCTTGCCCGGGCTGGAGTTCAATGGTGCAATGTCGGCTCACTGCAAGCTCTGCCTCCGGGGTACAAGTGATTTTCCTGCCTCAGCCTCCCAAATAGCTGGGATTACAGGTGCCTGCCACCTGGCTAATTGTTTTGTATTTTTAGTAGAGACGTGTTTCACCATTTTGGCCAGGCTGGTCTCGAACTCCTGACCTCAGGTGATTCACCCACCTCAGCCTCCCAAAGTGATGGGATTACAGGCGTGAGCCACTGCACCCAGCCGATAAATAATTTTCTTTAAAGATCCAGGAAATATTTATTCCAAATAGGCAAAACTATTTGTTCTAAGGGAAATTACTGTTTTTTCAGCGAATAGATTAATTAAAATAATACTAAGGAAATTCCTTATTTGGCAGTTCACAATGACAATTTGTATGTGCGTCATTTCTGAGAATTGGTTTTCCTGAATCCTATGTTGATATGGACAAGGACTATGTTCTCTAATGGATTTAAACACTGTGGAGGAAGAGGATGAAGGAAGGCAGGCATAGTGCCCAAATCCTCTCTTTTCTGAGGTCGAGGCAAATTAAAATAATTATCTGGGAAAATTGGCTTTTGTGAGAAGTCAAATCAGGGCATTCGGATCCAGACCTTTCTTTATTTCCTTCTTTTTACTCTATTAAATTACTGATTAAATCATTTTACTAGTTATTTTGTGTCACTTGTAAAAAATTTTCAGCTAGGAAAGAAGAGCTACCTCTTTTCCCACACTCAGAAAACACACCTCTAAAAATAGAGATACACATTTGTAAATAGAAAGATACATGAGAGAGTTCCACATACTTCTGTCTTTTTACATGAAAGTTAAAACTTATGAGTAAGATTAATACATTGCTGTATATGACAGATATACACATACACATAATTTAACTAATTATGGTTTTTTTTGCTAAAATTAAATGTTATTTATTATAGATTGTGTCATAGAATATAGATTCCATTTCCAACTGAAATTTCAGTTTATAACATTATGCAAAAGAGCCCTAGCCATTTCGTGTGGAATTAATCTATTTTTCCATTTGTTCCGTGGAAGTATGGAGCAGTGGGATCGCTTTCACAATCAACAGGAGGAGACTGATAGCTGCTCTGAATCTGTGAAATTTGATGCTCGCTCAATGACAGCTTTGCTTCCTCCGAGTAAGTAGAGGGGGATGGGCTGCCCATGGAGGTCGTTCTTAGAGTTATTGACAAAATATAAAATTATAGTCTTGAGACTTACCTTAAATGTATGTGGATGTTAAAATAATACTTATTTGACAAATAGAGGTATTCTTGAGACAGAATAAAAATAAGCTTAAATAAAAGTAAGGCAGTATTATATGAAATTAAATTAATCTACAATACTGATTGAGCCCTCTGGCGTCCCAGCTACAATATTAGGTCCTGGAGATAAATATGATCCTAGCACCGTGAGCTAATAGTTGAAAATCATGGGTGGTAGGTGCCTGTATTTGTTTTGTGGAGTTGTTGTAACAAATGGGAGGCTTGAAACAACAGAAATTTATTCGCTTACAGTTCTGAGATGCAGAAGTCTAAAATGCAGGTGTCAGAAAGACCATGTGCCCTTTTGAAGGCTCTAGGGAAGAATCTTCCCGTGCCTCCTCCCAGCTTCTAGGGGCTCCTGGCAGTCCTTAGTGTTCCTTGCCCCTGTAGCTGCACCACTCTCATCTCTCCCGCCTTCTTCATATGGTCTTCTCTGTGTAGCTATTTGTTCTTTTCTTACAAAGACATCAGTCATTAGATTAGGGTTCATCCTAATCCAGTATCACTTCATTTTAACTTGACTACATCTCCAAAGACCCTATTTCCAAATAAACTCACTTTCACAGGTACCTACGGTTAAAACTTCAACATATCTATTGGGGGCACACAATTCAACCCATATAGCAGCGGTGAAACATGTTTGCACAGGTTACGACAACAGCTAAAAAGTAGCAATACTCAGCTGCATCTCAACAGGATCATTTAAGATGTCAGGAGAGAGTTACTTATAATTCTGCTAAACCTCAAAGTATAAATACATATCGCTAAGGGGATGGGTGGAGGCAGAAAAGACAGAGAAGACATTTCAGTGTGAAGAAGCAGCATGTACAAAGTTAAAGCCTCATATATGAGTTCTTACATAGCAAACCTGAAGTACAGACTTCACCTCCAGGGCATAGTGGATCTTGTGCTCTGTGTAAAGGATGGATGGGAGGATGTGGCACAAGTGAGATACATATAAGAAAAGACAATAGTGAGGGCTGTTACAGACAGAAATGATGAGAGTTTGAAGAAGGAGGAGAGAGACATTGGGAGCAGAGAAAAAGCAATCAAAATGTTTGAGAGCTATTTAAAGGGTGGAATTTACATTTGAGATGATAAATTAGTGATGAAGAAGATGACTCCTACTTTTCAGGCTGAGTCAACCTGGCAGGTGGACTGTATCTCAACTTGCTTCTATTATGGGTTCTTTTTCTTTTTTCCTTCCATCTTTCCTTTCCTTTCCTTTTCTTTTTTTTCTTTCCTTTTTTTTTTTTCTTTTTGAGACAGGGTCTCGCTTTTTCACCTGGGCTGGAGTGCAGTGGTGCGATCATAGTCCATTGCAGCCTCAACCTCTTGGGCTCAAGCAATTCTCCTACCTGAGCCTCCTCAGTATCTTGGATTACATGGACATGCTACCATGACTGGCTAATTTTTGTATTTTTTGTAAAGGGAGGGTTTCTCCATGTTGCCCAGGCTGGTCTCAAACTCCTACGCTCAAGCCATCCTCCTGCCTTGGCCTCCCAAAGTGCTGGGATTACAGGCGTGAGCCACTGCATCCAGCTCTTTTCTTTTCTTTACTTTTTAAAAACTTTCTCTTCTTTTCCTTTCAATACCTTTTTTAATTTAACAATTTGCAAACTGAAAGCAACATTTAGTTTTTTTAATTGATCAATGAAAGTAATGACCATAGAAAATAAATTTTTAATGACCATTGTATTCACCTAATCAGAGAAAGGACTTCCTCATCTATTTCCCCTCTATATTGATTTGTCTCTACTGCAATTAATATCCTATTATATAAATCACAGTACCATATAAATGCATATGAATAAAAGGTTACTGTTATTAATATGTTCTGAAAATAGAGAGAGTGGGCTTCATTGATCGATTCTAAAGATTAGTAAAAATATGAGTCACTTTGTTTATTTCATTTTTCTTAAATATTTTTTACACTGTATTCAAATCATAAGAGGTATCCAGATAGAAAACTATTGAGAAGGAATTGGACAAGAAAATTATTTTAACATCGTAGTCATTGAAAATAAATATTTGCCCTATCTGATTTTAAAATATTAAAAAATTGCATACTTTAGAAAATTTTATTGTCACACAGAATATATTCCCATATGAACATTGAATAAAATTTATGTTTGTATATGTAAGTGTCGATATTAAAATTTACCAGCTGATTCCAAAAAATCAGACAAGCACAACTTGTAGAGCACGGTAACTTTCTTGTGGATGTTTAGTGAGTGGATAAGTCAATCAAGTGTCTATAATGATACCTGGATTGGCTTTTCCTGTGACTGTCCCTTTGCCTTCTACTGCATAAATGTGGAACATTTTTTCTTCTTTTTTATTCCAATAGGCTTGCTAGTAACATTATAATTGGAGATTAAAACAATTTTAATTATGGAAGAAGATAACACTTTCTAATAGTAGGCTGGGCCTTTTTGTTTTATTAGATCCTAAAATCAGCGCTTCCCTTCAAGAGAAACTGAAGTCCTTCAAAGCTGCGCTGATTGTCCTTTACCTCCTTGTGTTTGCAGTTCTCATCCCTCTCACTGGAATAGTGGCAGGTAACGTAATCCAGAGTTTTGAAATTTAGTAACTCATTCCGTGAATTATTCATTGCCAAAGCGAAAAAGAAGCATTCTGTCTTTTGTATATGGTACATTCATAAGGAAAATATTGTATTACAAAGTGTCCTTCAAACGTATTAAATGTACCCTAAAACTTAAAGTATAATAAAAAAAAGAAGAAACATTAAAAAAACAGATTCTGCAAAGTTAAGTAGAAAAAATTAGTTTTTAAATTAGAAAGAAACAAAGTAGAATGGAAAAAAGAAGTGCATGATAAAAATACAGATTTGTAAAAGTAAAATGAAAAGGACTGAATTCTTTCAAAAATATATTTTCCTCTAGAGTCCTCTCCTTCTAATGTGGGTGACAAATTTCAAAACTTTCATTTTGCCAATGTGAAGAAATAACATGATCATTTACATTAACAATGGCTGTAATATAAAAAACAAGCCTGTTGTCCAGGAGAAGCTCTTCTATTCTTAGTACTGAGAGCAGAAAAAATATTTCTGTCAGTTTTTAAAGAGAGGAGACCTTTTAGAATAATGGCCTACAACTTAGTAAAATCCAGTTTATATGACCACACTTTTCATAGGGGTATTATTTAAAATATCTCTAAAAATAACCTGATAGTATCTTCTCAAAGAGAAAATATACAACGTGATACTTGGGGTCAAAATGATGTTCTTGAGGTATATATTTCTTTGGAGAGTCTGACTTGAACCAGAGATAGATTTGACTGTTTCTACAAGGGTAGATAACTTGTATACACCTTAAGCACGTATGTAAATATTATTCCCCTCATAGCATTTTGGATGGATTTGATGTATTTTGACTGGCATTTGAATTTACATGCCTTATAGCTCTCCTCTTCTCTATATGACTGATAAAATGTCTGCCCGTATGCTCTAATAAGAGATAGGCTGGGAATAAGATACATTTTTATGTGCATGCTAAGCAGCTTAACAACAACAACAAAAAGGGTCCTAAAGACCAGGCCAAAATTCCTCTGCTACAGGGCAGTCTGAGGAAGTATTCCAAGACAGAGCAAAAATTCCACTAAGAAAGAAATAAAAACAATAATACACCCTTACAATTAACCAGTATACAGACACTGTAATTATTGTCATTATCCACATAAGATAATTCAGACAACTCAGTATTGGAGCTGGAGTTCCCATCCAAGATTTCTGAACCCTAACCTCTGGTCTATTGTTTCCCAGTTTAATTAAGTTTTTGTAAAACAATATGGTTGGCCAATAAAAAACAAAAAAGTCGGCCGGGAGCAGTGCCTCACGCCTGTAATCCTAGCACTTTGGGGGGCCAGGGCGGGCGGATCACGAGGTCAGGAGGTTGAGACCACCCTGGCTAACAAGGTGAAACTCCGTCTCTTCTAAAAATACAAAAAAATTAGCCAGGCGTGGTGTCGGGTGCCTGTAGTCCCAGCTTTTTGGGAGGCTGAGGCAGGAGAATAGTGTGAACCCAGGAGGCGGAGCTGGCAGTGAGCCGAGATCACGCCACTGCACTCCAGTTTGGGGGACAGAGCGAGACTCCATCTCAAAAAAAAGAGAAAAAACAAAAAAGTCACCACAGGTAACAATTAACGTCTTTTCGGCCATTAAAAATAAACTAAAAGAAAAATCCAACTGTAACAACCAACTAACTAACCAAACTATTGTTGTCTCAGTAAAAGGACCTGACATGTTTGGCATTAAACAATCAATTTCCCCGTAAATCAAGGTTATCTGTATGTTTGTTTCTGCCTATGCTTATCTGTTATATGAAATGCATAACTAAATGATGCTTCATTGCTGGGATTATTACCTACAAGCCAATTAGAATTTGAGTAGATTTCATCACTTTTATGCAAATCACGGCCTGCAGGGCCAACACCGGGGACCGCAGCTTCTGATAGGCTCATGCAGAATGCAGACAGGAGTCAGAAAATAATTCAAGGTTCTAACCAAGTTCAAAGTCCCTGAGCTATTAGAAAATACTACCAAGTCAACACATTTGTTCTGGAGTTTACAATGACTGATTTGAAGGAGTTTGTTTACTAAAACTACGGTAGGTACTTACTAAAATTGACTAGACACTAAGAATGTTCAAATTTTATAACTTCACATCAGTATCAGATTCACCAGGATTTGGAAAAGTCCTCAGTGTGTTTATTATGTATTAATAATAAACAATTGACAATCCACTTACAACTTTAATTAAGTCCTAGATCAGTATATTTTTCAAAAAGAAACCAAAAAGCAATATATATCTCTACTTGGCAAAAAAATTACAAATGTAGACAGAATATATCCCTAAAATGGTAGAAGTTTGGCAAATATGAATTCATGGGTGAAATATAATATTATATATAAAACTCTATGAAGTGAATTATATATTCAGGGGTATTTTCTTAATTATAAGGTTTATTCCATTTACAACCTTTTCTTAAAGAAGCTGCTGAAACACTTTCAGAGTGTAACAACATAATACTGTGTCAGAACAATAAGATAAAAATCAAGAATTTATGTGTGTATATATATATATATAAATTGCTACTGAAATACTAAAAATTCTTTAGCTGAAAACAATATCCATTTGGGGTAGGAAAAGATAATTCCAATATGAAAGAGTAGATATGATATGTAGAATCAAATATAACCCTCTCCTTAGGTTGTTACACAGACCATGAAATTCTGTCTCCTTTCATATGTGAAACAGAAAAGTCACAAAATGCCATCTCTCCAATAAAAATAAGTGAACTTTTGAAAATATAAACCCTGGCATTCTTTACCTAGATATTTGATAAAAAGTTAACATTTTATAGAAAAATTAGTTTTCACTCAGGGTTCGATGAAACAGGCAATTTGTATTTTTAGATCTATTAATAAAATGTAGCATTTACTGTCAACTCATGTTTAACTTGTTGTCAAATTAAAAATGGTTGGTCATGTGACCTTAGTCACACTGGGGCTTCTCTTTCCATATTGTGAAAAATATTAGCTTTACTGATACAAAATAAATCTTATTTCCAGTGAAAGGAAAACTATATGGTTGAGCAATCAGAGCAATGTGCACAGTAAAATAAAGCAGAGAGATGACTGTGTTCATGGGAACATCCAACTCTAGAAAACGATTTTTATCACACAATGCTGCTTCCCCATAGTTAATCAGTATTGTACATATAGGTACTTGAATCACACATCTTGAATCCAAATATGAATAATAGCAAAAACCTGAAACTTATCAAATGCTTATTACATGCCAGGAAGTAGTCTAAGTATTTTACATATAGTTCGTTTAATTATTTGGACACTGACTATTAGTACCCCATTAATACAGATGGTGAAATAGAGGCAATGACAGATTAAGTAACTTGTCCGATAGCATAGTTTATAAAGGGCAGAGCCAGAATTGCTAACCCAGGCAGTTCTATTCTAGAATCTAAGTTCTTAACTGCTACTTCAAAAGAAATAATAATCAAAAAAGGACAATGTTAGAGGAAAATTTTGAAGTAATTTTGACGAAATTGTTTATATGGGCTTCTGATTGTTACAGTCAAATTCCATTCTAATTGTTCTTTTTTTCCCAGAGTAACTCAAGCAATACTTTCTACCTAGTATATAAGAATTAAATCATAAAATTAATGAATGCATGGATGAGGCTGTCAACACAAAACTTGGTCCCCACAATGAATTTAATAAATGTGATGAGATACAGTTAAGAAATATACTTTTATTTCCAAGTCATTGATACGTTAAGACATATAGAGTAACACAATCAATTCAAACTCTATTGTAGATCACATCAAAATATTGTCATATTTTGTTATTTCAAATAAGCTAATATTAAATTAATAAAACAAGGAAAAATATGGTGTCATGTATTTTTTGAAATTAGAATTTAACTACATATTTAGGATGACACTCTTAATGTAATAATAGCTACAGTAGTAATGCTTATGAAACAGCTTCTTTTTTTTTTTTTTTTGACAGAATCTTGCTCTGTCAGCCAGGCTGGAGTGCGGTGCAGTGGCACAATCTCGGTGCACTGCAACCTCCGCCTCCCAGGCTCAAGCAATTCTCCTGCCTCAGCCTCCTGAGTAGCTGAGACTGCAGGCACCCACCACCACGCCCAGCTAATTTTTATATTTTTAGTACAGACGGGGTTTCACCATGTTCGCCAGGCTGGTCTCAAACTCCTGACCTCAGGTGATCCGCACACAGCCTCTTTAAGTAAAAGGTAGTAAATACGATGGACTCTGTAACTGAGATAATATCTCTCATGTACAAGGCACTTTAGAGGAATAGACATGCCTATTTAATTTGTGCTCAGCACCACTGTTGAGGTAATTGTTACTTTTACAAATTGAGAAAACCAAAGCAAGGAGAGGGATAAGTAACTTGTTCAGAGTAGCCTAGTTGGTAATGGAGGAGTGTAGGAAGATTCTAGAATCAGGGAACTAGATCCTATGTAAACACCAAGCTGTTATTTATTGAACAAAATCCTTGAGTTACGGGTAGAACTAAATGTTTTTCATGTGTTGTTTAATTCTCAAAAATCTTTAAAAATGCTGCTATCACCATATCACTTTTATTAGAAAATTGATAGACTCAGGTAGAGCTGCATATATTTTTGAGCAATATGAAATTATTCTTTTTATTGTTCGATAATTGTCAAATGTGAAAAATCTTATACATCCAATCTAATATCGATATGACTAACATACATGTAGATAAAAGGTATAAATAGATACATATAGAGAGATATAGGAAAACAGAAAACCTCAGCCATCACTGAATAGTGATAAGATTGTGTTTAACATTTTCCTCATTGTCTATAATTATTCATGTTTTGTTTTTTTTTTTTTTTTTTTTTGAGATGGAATCTCGCTCTGTTGCCCAGGCTGGAATGCAGTGGCATGATCTCGGCTCACTGCAACCTCTGCCTCCCAGGTTAAAGCGATTCTCCTGCCTCAGCCTCCTGAGTAGATGGGCCTGCAGGCGCCCGACACCACGCCTGGCTAATTTTTGTATTTTTAGTAGAGACGGGGTTTCATCATGTTGCCCAGGATGGTCTTGATCTCTTGAGCTCGTGATCCACCTGCCTCAACCTCCCAAAGTGCTGGGATTACAGGCATGAGCCAATGCACCTGGCCTATTTTTGCATAAAAAGTTAATGTTTAAGCCTTTTATTTTTTGAAACTATAAAACATATTGCTTTAGATTATTTCAGAATGATAATTAGCTTGTTTAGAGAACATATGCCCATTTGGGGATATCTATCAGCAGCTCAGTATGTTCCTAAAATACTATTTTAGAATAGAATTTTTTTTAATTTGGGAAATAATTAATCACAAGATTGTTCATCAAAACATTGACTGTATTACTGAAAAGAGAGGCAAACTAAATGCAGCTTTTTTAAAAATAAATCTGGCAGATCCATACATATAATACAGTGGAGTTTGTTAAATTATTTTTGTAGAATAATATTAAATAATAATATGAAAAAGTACTTATGATAGAGCATTACATTAAAAAGTTGTTTCCAGATTGTTTAAAAATGTCATATTTTAAGATAATAATGTGATAAAGGTTGAGACACATACACCAAAATCCTAGAGTTTAAGCTAGGATGGTGAGATTCATGGTAAATTATTTTTTCATATTATCTATATTTTCTAAATTTTCTGCTGTGAATATATATTTTATAACAGTTAAAAAGGAGTCTTATGAGAATTGTACCTTTATAAAGAGAAAAAATGTATTTGCCCAATTTCCTGTTCCACCAACTGTGAATTAGGTCTGTGTTAACTGAAAATGACACTTTTCCGGCAGCTGAAGTGAAAGGATGAAGAAGATAAACCAACAATTTATCCATATTATGTATGACACCACTATTTTACCACTTATTGCTTTTGTCATCATCATGATCAGCATTATCATTGTTAACATATACAACATTCTTACTTCAGAAACTGTATTAAGCATTAGTCCACTTTATTCTAACAACAGTTCCATAGATACATAGCCTTTCATAATCTATAGAATTTTTTTGAATTGGCAAAGCCAAAATCAATGGCCAAGAAGATTCATATAAGCAGCAATTCAGAAAGCATGATATAATCCTGGAATCCTCTTAACGTAAAATAGGAAAGGGAGAATGTATGCTTCTCAGCAATATACTTAATGTAGTTCACACATTGTAGATTAAAAATAAATACTCGATTTAGCCTAGCATTCAAAATGTTGGAATGGAATGGAATAAAATGGGTGGAGTGGCATGATATGGGATGGGATAGTGTATGCATTTAAGGATCAGGTCATGACTGGTTTATTTTTACTTAAATATACAGCTCAACTCCTGAAGTGGGAAACGAAGAATTGCTCAGTTGGTTCAACTCATGCAAATGATATAACTCAAAGTCTGACGGGAAAAGGAAATGACAGTGAAGAGGAAATGAGATTTCAAGAAGTCTTTATGGAACATATAAGCAACATGGAGAAGAGAATCCAGCATATTTCAGGCATGGAAGCCAACCTCATAGACACAGAGCATTTCCAAAATTTCAGCATGACAACTGATCAAAGATTTAATGGCATTCTTCTCCAGCTAAGTACCTTGTTTTCCTCGGTCCAGGGACATGGGAATGCAATAGATGAAATCTCCAAGTCCTTAATAAGTTTGAATACCACATTGCTTGATTTGCAGCTCAACATAGAAAATCTGAATGGCAAAATCCAAGAGAATACCTTCAAACAACAAGAGGTAAGAGTTTGTGGACTGCAAGATCACGTGCTGGAACTGAATCCATCCAAGTCTCTTCTCCTTAGGCAGTACAGGAAAGCAAAAGTTGCAAACCATGTTTCGTCATCCTGTTTACCCTGATTTCTATGGCGAACTTATCAAGATTTAAAATGAGTGTTAAGGGATTTAAAACGGATTCCCCTTCTCCAAACTCTTAGAAAAAGGGGAAATTTTTCCCATTGAATATAGACTCTCTTTACATATTTTATAAATACTGTTAAAATGTCGTTTTAGACTGCCTAAACCAGTCATAATTTTTAGATTTTCTTAGCGTATCTTGAGAAGTGAACACTCTGTGTGTGAATTTTGCAACAGACCCATTTGTTATGCTTAGATTTTTTTTATTTGTAAGTTTCACTCAGAACTTTTGAACCTTAACTCAAGGTGTCAGAAGACAATGGTATTACAGTTTGTGTATGGGGAGTCCATTGGTGAACCTCATCCCAACACGTTGATGTTCCGTTTCTATTCTATGTCACGTCTAAAATATATCAATGTTTCCTACATTGTTAATAAGTAAGCATATCAAAGCGTATTGCGATATTAAAGCCTTGGGCTATAGAAGGATTAGAGAAAGTGTACAAAGAAGAAACTGTCCATAGTTTTGAATAATATAAGAAAGAGAGGAAGCTAAAATGTTAGTTATCAGAATAGACATTGATTAAGCTTGGGGGAAAGAAGAATGGAGAAGAAATACTATTTATGTAGAAATAGGGTCAGAAGAGCACTGAGATGATGTAAGGACAGAGGGAAGGTGGATGAGATGGAAGAAGAAGGATACATTTGATTCTGGCAGTGCTTTAAATCCTGCAGAGACCATGGAATGTTTTTGTTTGTTTGTTTGTTTGTTCGTTTGATTTTGAGATGGAGTCTCACTCTGTTGCCCAGGCTGGAGTGCAATGGCGAGATCTTGGCTCACTGCAACCACTGCCTCCCAGATTCAAGTGATTCTCATGCCTCAGCCTCCCATGTAGCTGGGATCAAAGGCACATGCCACCCCACCTGGCTAATTTTTGTATTTTTAGTAGAGACAGAGTTTGCACCATTTTGGCCAGGCTGGTGTCAAACTCTTGGCCTCAGGTGATTCTCCCGTCTTGGCCTCCCAAAGTGCTGGGATTACAGGCGTGAACCACTGTGCCTGGCTGACCATGGAATGCTTTTGAACCCACATGTGAGGAATTGAAAGCAAACTGGAAACTATTTGGAATGTGGTAGAAATTTCGAACCTGTTTGAAGTGATAATTAATGGAAACAATCAAAATCTGGTGATCAGTGAGCTGTTTGAGTTTGGATAGATTACACTTAAAGTTTTGGAGGGGATTCCAGCATTAGAGAAGGAAATACAAGGGAATGGTGAAAGCTTGAAAGCTATATACATCTTTAAAAACAGTAGTCACTCATAGAGACTTAGAAACTAGGTCAGTGCCTGTGTGTGTGTGTGTGTGTGTGTGTGTGTGTGTGTGTGTACATTCCTGTGTACACTGAAAAACAACACTGGGACTCTCATCCCCGTTGCTTGAGTAATTTTATTGATCTTTGAAACTTTAGTTCGATGTAGGAATAAATAAATTAAATGAATGCCTGAATTTGTAAATGGCGTTTGAGGAAATGGCTTATAAGTGACACCAGCATAACACTTATCAAGGACACACCAAAGATTAATTTGAAAGAAAGAGGAACAACATTGGCACCAAATGAAAGACAGGGGTGGCATTTATCATCTCCATTGATAGAGGTGAAAAGGACTGTATGACTACAAAATTAAATGCCTGTTTCTAGGAGGGTCAGTGGTGGTAGCATGTGGAGGGAGTGTGTGGATGCTGTACAGGATTTTTTGAAATTAAATACACTTTTCCTCCTCCCAGTAAAAGTAATTTCCAATGAAATCTGACAAATGTAAACACCATATGCAGTTTTCAAAGAAAGAAATAAGGCAGCCTCAGCGGCGGGGCGCAGTGCCTCACGCCTGTTATCCCAGCACTTTGGGAGGCCGAGGCGGGCGGACCACGAGCTCGGGAGTTTCAGACCGGTCTGGCCAACATAGTGAAACCCCATCTCTACAAAAAAAAAAAAAAAAAAAAATTAGCTGGATGTCTTGGTGTGCACCTGTAATCCCAGCTACTCGGGAGAACCACTTGAACCTAGGAGGCAGAGGTTGCAGTGAGCCAAGATCATGCCATTGCACTCCAGCCCGGCGACAGTGTGAGACTCAGTCTCAAAAAAAAAAAAAAAGAAAGAAAGAAAAGAAAAAGAAAAAGAAAAAGTAGCCTCAGCTTTTAGGTATGATGAAAAACTTGACTGATTCTTGGTTTGTAGGAAGCAAAATCACTTGCTAGTCCCTTAACACTTCATGCTGAATGTCTGGAACTGCCTGACATGCTTGCGGCAATTTTTAGCCGTCTAAATTAAGTCAAGTGTATTTATCGTGGTGGTGTGCCCTACAAACATCCATGCTCACTATTTCACCTTTGTTGTAATGATGGTATTGCACAGAAAATATCAAATGGTCAGGGAAGGAGGAGGTGCAGGATAGAGAACTTCTGATCTAGAATAAGGTTTTGTTTGGTAGAAGGCACAGTTAGAGCAATGAAAGCTGATAAGTCTCTCTGCTTACGTATAGTGTCATCGAAGAGGCAAATCTAGACACACATTCATTTATTTTCGAAGGTCTTACACCCTGACCATCTTGATCCTCTCACCTAAGCTTGTCTAGTCCAGTCCAGCTCAAGAGAGTGTAATATTCTTTTTACATCTGGATTAAAGAAAAATATACCACTGGCTTATTTCCCCATGTGCAAATGGGAAATGAGTATCCATCAACTTTAGAACACAGGAGTACTTAATCAATAATAAAGCATAGAATGAAGACAGAAAATGGGATAAAAGTAGATCAGAGAGGCAAAAATTATTACTAGAATAGATGAGAAGATTTGGTTCATCAAAAAGAAAAAGCCCAATGCCAAAAGAGAAAACCAAGCAAAGGATCAAAAAGAAAAATTAATAAATATTAATCGTCAGAAATTTAATGACTGGATACTTTAACCTCATTATAATTTGAAAAACAAGTTAAATAATAATCATTTGCTATGTACCTACTCTTACTATGCAAACTGAAATACATTAATGATACCCAGTATTTAGCTGCAAAAAGTGGACACTGATACGCAGTAAGAGGAAGAAAAATGATAGCATATATTTGGAGAGCAGTATGGCAATGGTTGAACAAAAATGTTGTTTAATGTTTAGTCCCTTTGGTCAAATCCATTTCCAGGAAGATGTTCTATAGAAGTACTTACATCAATATATGAATATATTTAAAATGATGTTCATGGCAGCATTGTTTAAAGTTGTAGAAAAGTGCACAGCTCAAAACGCTATGAATAGGAATCCTAAACAAATTTTGAGAAACAGATTCAATTCCACTAAATTACTGAAAATGTCAGTCTCTAAAGTATTTTCATAGATAAATATCCTTAATATATTTTTCAGTAAAATATAAAAGCATATTCCAGGATATAGGTAGATCCTCTCTGTTTTTCGCACTCTAAGTATATGAATGTGTATGTATAAATATACACAAAATATATATGTATTTGAAAACACAAAATACTAATGCCTCAAATACAGAGGCAATGCAAATTGAAAGTAAAGCACTGTTAATATGCGAGTTTGAGGTTTTATTGAGTATGAAAATCTATTGTCAATGTTCATCACCACTGAGGATTATGATATTAAACTTCGCTTATTACTATAAAAAAATTCCCATATAAATCTATCAAATTTAAGGAATTTGAATATGTTGCCACTGTGAGTACAGTATGAAGACATTTTACTTCAGATAAATTAAGACCTTATGATGTTTATTTAATTTTATTGTTAGCATTTTGACATCTATATTTATAGGAATAGAAACATATCATAGATATATTAAATTGATTTTTGAAGGGGTTGTGATTGTAAACATTCAGCCATTCAGTCAAAAGAGGAAATGTTTCACAATTAAAGAATTACTGCTTTCAAAACAGTTTTCTAATTTCTATATTCTTATTCCATAAACCTCCTGTAATATGTTTTTGAAAACCCGAACTCCGAGGGTTTCTTGAACTTTCATATTTGATAATTATGTATGTAACAAAGGCTGTGAATGCTCACTTATGTTTTACAGGAAATCAGTAAATTAGAGGAGCGTGTTTACAATGTATCAGCAGAAATTATGGCTATGAAAGAAGAACAAGTGCATTTGGAACAGGAAATAAAAGGAGAAGTGAAAGTACTGAATAACATCACTAATGATCTCAGACTGAAAGATTGGGAACATTCTCAGACCTTAAGAAATATCACTTTAATTCAAGGTAAAATGTTTTGTCATTCCTCCAGAAAATGATATATATATTAAAATATACTGATACATGCAGAGATTTGATATTTGAAATCCTATGGTTTGAAATAAATAGTTTTTGAGCATACATTTACTGCAGATAACCAGAGGAAAGAATATTAAAATCAGATCAAGACAGGGTACAATAACCAGTAGCCTGGTATCATTTAAATAGAAAGAGATAAGCAAAATATATCTTAAGGTCTAAATATTTTCTCATTTTTAAAAACTACCTCATAAGTACTGGATACAAGTTTTCTGTAATTACAAGTTTCTTCACATGTTCAAAAACCAAGCTTGTTAATATTATTTTTTCAAAACTTCCAGTCTTTCATTTCTTCTGCAGCACCTGTTAGTGAAATAAGGTGAATTCAATCTTACATATATATATATATATTATATATATATATATATGCTTTCTTACTATATATATATATATAGGCTTTCAGTTTTAGCTTTACATTTTAGATATTTTAGTTTTAGCTTCACATTATAGATTTTTTCTATATTTTGATTTTTTGATTTCTATATTTTGGTTTTGATTTTCTATATTTTGATTTCAACCATTTACATGTATTTTACTATATTTTGATTGCAACCTTTTGCCTTTTGGTATCCTTTGTTTTAGGTTTATCTCTTGTAATGAACAGTTAACTTTTCTTTTAAAAAAATATACAGTCTGACCATCTCTTTTTTTTTTTTTGAGACGGAGTCTCGCTCTGTCGCCCAGGCTGGAGTGCAGTGGCGCGATCTTGGCTCACTGCAAGCTCCGCCTCCCGGGTTCACGCCATTCTCCTGCCTCAGCCTCTCTGAGTAGCTGGGACTACAGGCACCCACCACCACGCCCGGCTAACTTATTTTGTATTTTTAGTAGAGACGGGGTTTCACAGTGGTCTCGATCTCCTGACCTCATGATCCGCCCGCCTCGGCCTCCCAAAGTGCTGGGATTACAAGCGTGAGCCACCGCGCCCGGCCCATCTCTTTTCACTGTATTTATTTCCACTATCTTATGTGCTCTGGTTTTCACCGGTTTATTTTATGTTTCTTTTGCTTTCCTGTATTGCCACTTTTGGATTGATTAAGATTTTCTCTTGCTGAATTTTTCTCTCTACCAAAGTTACCAAACAGGTTTTAGAAGCTTTGTAGTATGTTTCTATTTTTTATTGATTGTTGACCTTAACATTTATCTTGAAGTCTAACGTTGATCAGTATCTTAACATTCATCCTAAAATACACAAGGAACTGAAAGTGCTTTGATGATCCTCTTCCCTAATTTCTTGCTAATATTTTTAGTATGGTTCATTCTACTTTATTTTTTTTATCAAGAACTTAGTCAATATTATTTTTCTTTTTTTATACAGACAATATTGTGGAGCCCTAATTAGGGAAAAGTAGTCAGGCTGGTAGGACCAGGGAAAGCAAAGAGAAAGAAGATAAGCTGTAAATCTGCCTTTCTTCTTGGCCCAGAACATGTAGGTCCCTCCTGCATGAAACTTATCACCAGATACCTGCAAGTTAACCCACTGTAACCTTGGCTTATCAGTACTACACAAGCTCTCTTCAGCATACGCTATAAACACTATTCTATGAAATCTGCAGCAAACCTTTGTTTCCTGACAATCAGTTTCTCTTCTGCTGGCCTGCTCATTGCCTCCTTGCAACGTATTTTCCTGCTTTTGCTAATAAATCTGCCTTTCTTTATCTACAACCATCTTGGTAAATTATTTAACTTTGCACCACTGGCTCAGATAGTCATCACTCACCCACAACAAATATTTATTGAAATTTGCCCATGAATTTACCAATTGTTCTCCCTTCTTTTTTTTTTCACTTTTTTTTTTTATTATTATACTTTAAGTTTTAGGGTACATGTGCACAACGTGCAGGTTTGTTACATATGTATCCAATTGTTCTCCCTTCTAAAAGCACCTCAGTCATTTCTTCTGGGATTATTTTCCTTCTGCCTGAAGTATATCTTTTAGAAGTTCATTTAGTGAAAGTAAATTGATAATGAAACCTTCTGATTTTCATTTTCTCTATTTTGTCTTGATCTTTGAAATTGTTTTACTATATACACACTTCTTAGGTTGACAGTCATTTGGATTCCTTCTATCAGTGTGCTGAAAAAATTGGTCCCCTGGCTTCAAGCTTTTCTTATGGCTCTTAAAATGACTGCCACCAATCTGTTTCTCATTCTCTTTGTCTTTCGTATCTGCAGTTTTACTTATCTGTGGTTTTGTATTGATAATTTATTCATCTAACTTTTGTTGTACTTCTTATATTAGTGGATTTATGTCTATCAGTTTGGGAATATAACCAGCTTCATTCACTTTGACTATTGCTTCTTCATAATTCTTTCTCTCCTTTCCTCTGTAACTCACAAAAAATTCATATTGGATATTCTCATTCCAGCTTCCATGTCTGTTAAGCTCTGTTTCATGACTTTAATATTTTGTCTCATTTTATATCATTAGCAACTAGAAAAAGAGAACCAAGAACTTCATGTGATTTCATTTCAAATACACTAGTTTGAGAAAATTGAGAAGCCTAATAATCAAGTGATGACAATGAAAAAAAAATAAAAACAAGTCCCAGAAAACTATATATAGACAATTTTTACTTCTAATGCTTATAGTTAGTAAAATTATGTAAATTTACAGACACATAAATATGTAACATAATGGTGGTTTTAAAATTTAAGAAAATGGCCGGGCGTGGTGGCTCACGCTTGTAATCCCAGCACTTTGGGAGGCCGAGGCGGGTGGATCACGAGGTCAGGAGATCGAGACCACGGTGAAACCCCGTCTCTACTAAAAATACAAAAAAATTAGCCGGGTGTGGTGGTGGGCGCCTGTAGTCCCAGCTACTCGGAGAGGCTGAGGCAGGAGAATGGCGTGAACCCGGGAGGCGGAGCTTGCAGTGAGCTGAGATTGCGCCACTGCACTCCAGCCTGGGCGACAGAGCGAGACTCCGTCTCAAAAAAAAAAAAAAAATTTAAGAAAATGATAAACACAAAATTCAGGGTAATGTTTATCTGTGAAAAGGAAATAGATGAATGAGATGGGGGAACATCTAGGTAGATACCAATTTCTTGGATTGTGATGTTGCATGGGTATTCTCATTATTGTTGTACTTTATAGCTTGCTTATACAGAACACGTGTCACATATAGTATTTATCACAGTAAAACAGATGATAAAGAAAAATTTGAATTAATCAGATTTTTCTCTAACAGTTAGATACCTCCACTTTGGATTTCAAATAAATGTCCAAAGCTTTATAAATTCAAAACCAAATCCTCACTTCTTAACTAGCTATCCCCATCTGCCTCCCCAAATCTGTTGCATTTTCAGTCTTTTTGATGGATTTGTCATTTTCCAACTACCTGCTCACTCTGTGATCTTGGAAGCTGTCTTTGACTTCCTTGCTCTCATTCTGTACGTAATCCATTTGTAAGTCCTACTAATTCTTATTTCATACAATATCTCAAATCAAACTTCTTCTTACTCTCTATTACTAGTGTAATTCAAGCAACCATATCCCAGTCTGGTGTATTACATCCGCTTCTCAGTCGGTGTCCCTGGCCCTGCTCTTAGTCCATTCTAAATAGAGAAAAAAATGCTATTGAAGAAAACCCATAGAAATTACTGGATGTGTGTGGTTTCTGTCTTTACACTAGATGTGTCTTTTCTCTCTCTTTCTTAAATCCTCCAATATCTTCTCATTAGATTTGGGATAAAATCTAAGCTTCTACTTGGTCTGTCACCTGTCTATTTCTCTGCCCTAATTTTCTAAATCTTCCCTCTGACATCCTTCTGCCTAGCTTGGAAATGTAGAAGAATGAGGTGCCACGAACAAGTAAAAGTTAATACAGAGAAAGTGCTTGTTTCATTTTGTGCTGTCCATAATGAACACTAGACATTTTCACTTTCTCTTGAAATGTTCTGCTCTACATCTCTACTCCTTCTTGGCTCCACTTGAAGTTACCTCCTCCACCTTCCACCATTCTTATTCTAACCTTCCCCATCTCTCTGTCTACCATGATTTGCTTTAATTTCCTCATAGTATGTACCACTATATGAAATTATGTCGTCTCTGCATTTCCTTACTTGTTTAGCTTGTATCTTCTCCAGTAGTATGTGAGCTCTGTGAGGTTAAGTCTTCTCCTTCTTGTCTACCTCTGCATTCCCAATGCCTGTTAGAGTGCCTGGAAAATGGTGGGTGAGCAATTATGTATGTGTTGAGTGAATAAGTGAAACTAAGACTTTCTTCTTAGCAAGTTACACTCTGTAATAGCAGTGTCATTCTTCCTGATTTCCAAGCTATCGATTTTAATTATTTTATATGTCCCAAGACCACCATTAGTTCTCAGCGTTCTGTGTTCTCTATTCTCTTGTCATTTCTTTATATCCTCATATAAATTATTCTTATCACTTCTTTGCCAGAGTTGCAGTTGTTTCCTGCCCAGACTGTAATCCTTTTTGCACCCTTGTAGATTACAGCCTTGCTTTAGGAAGCATAAAGACTCTCTGTTGCCCCCTCATTAGACATACAGTTTTGCCCATAGCACTCAAGGTCTTCTTCAGTGTGTCTCTTAACTAGTCTTGAATGCTTCATTCCCTCCCTTGTCTTTTTTGTATATGAAATATTTCAACTAATTTGACTGTGATTCTAATGTACCCAGTACTTTGTGCATCCTGCCTCATGTCTTTTCCTTTATTTGAAATATTTTCTCTTTGATTTGTATTCGAAGATATCTTATTTATCATTCAAAGTCCATTTAAGATGCCACCTCTTGCATGAAGCCTTTGCTGGTTCTACCAATAGTAAGGCCCAGCAGATATTTATTCCTGTCTTAATATGGGACATTAAGTATTCTCTCACAAGAGAATTCTTAATGTGATAGTTATGTATAAAAGTATCTCATACTCTCTTCCAGAACAGTGTCAACTCTCCCTGGACACAAGTTACTTCAATTAGAAACTATTCTTTATATCTCTTATAGCACCTAGCCATAAAATATATATTAATTAAATTATAACTTAAGAAGCATATTTTAGAAATTAATGAGTGTTTTATCCTTTATCGTGTGTTGATTGCAGAGTTAGTGTAATTACTTTGTGTTCTCTTTTCCCGTATATTACTAATCACTAAATAATTATACAGTTAAAAGAGACAAAGATTTTTAATACATTTCTCAATTAGTTATGATAATTAGAGTCTTAAAGAACTACATAAAATTTCATTGTGGAAATGGTGAAGTAGAGTTTGGTGGAGAGTTGGGGATAACATGATTTAAAGAAGCAAAGATGAACTCTAGAGAAAGGTGTTTAAGAGAAATAAAGTATGATATGGCTCTGTGGTGAGAATAGCTAACATTTTGTTTATTTGGAAAAATTTTAGATATATTGGCTTCCTAGGATATAAGAGCACTAGAAAAGAAATTTTGATTTTTATAGTAGAGAAAATGAAAAAGGAACTGAGGAAATTTGAATTTGGAGTTTTGTAAAATTAATTACTGAGATTTTAACAGCTAGACTGTAGGCTAGAAGTGGTGGCTCATGCCTGTAATCCAAGCACTTTGGGAGGCTGAGACAATATAATCCCAGCACTTGGGGAGACTGAGACAAGAGGGCCTTTTGAGCCCAGGAGTTCAAGACCAGCCTAGGCAAAGTAGCAAGACCCTGTCTCTCATAAAAAAAAAAAAAAACACTTAACAAAAGGAAAAAAACTGAATTGTGACTTTAACCACTATATAAAGGAAAAATTCAGCTCTGGAATAATGGAAGAACAGATAAGGAAAATGAAGTCAATTAAATTTAGAACATGGTAGCATAGGATGTCAGGAAAGAAATGTAATGTTCTAGTTATGATTTTACCCAACTAGTTTTAAGACCTTGAGCAACTCACTCTCTGACCCTCTATAAATATGTTTAGTTAAACAATATTTAAAGTGTCTTCCAGATTAAACGTATCTAAATCAATGAGCATGAAAACTAGAAAAAAAAGAAGCAGGTTTAGGCAGCAATAGACTGATAGAAGATGTGGCAGATTGTTATGATGATCTGAATATGAGACAAGATTGAAAACAAAGTAGAAAATTAATGCTCAGAATGAATAAAAACTAGAGAAGCAAGATTCTGGAAACTTAGTCAGATAGTATTAGTGCTGTGTTATCATCTGAGGTTTTTAAATGATATGATACGCTTGGGTTTGCTTTTCTAGTAAATTGGGTAATTTTGATCTATGATATTGATGATGATCAAATATTACATACCAGTAATTTTTTGTGGTTATGTAAAAATCTTAATTTTCCTTTTTAAGAAATAATCATGGAGGAAGATTAATAGTAGATTTCGTGCATGTGTTTTATAAAGGTAATTCTTCATGGCAGATTATTATGATAGTATTTATGAATTATTCCTATAACTGTAATTGAAAACATTAAAGATGAAAAATAATGTAAATTCTATGGCTTCTTGAACTAGAGTAAATAATATATTTTGGCCAATATTAACCCAGTTTTTTTTTTTGACATATATCAAAAAGGGAGCTGACAGGTAGCATTTTGTCCGTTTATTGATGCAACGAGGCAGTTACTATGTCAATGTGGAACAAAATTTTGAAAAGACTAAATGGAAACTACGAACAAAACGTGACTACAAGACACTCTAAGTCTTTATTCTTTTTTCCATAATGTGGCAGAATAGGTTACTGCATTTCCTTAATTTGATGGAGACATTGCAAAACAGATTCTTATCAAAAAGAAGAAAGCTAACACTGAGGGAAATAGGAAGTGAAATAGACAAAACACGTTCGGAGCAGATGAAAAAACTCTAGCAATTGTCCAGCTGCGTGATGGTGAAGACGTGCGCTACAATGGGAATGGAGAGGAAGCTAGTTTTGGAAGGTGGCAGGGTAGTGGACAGTGTTCTCAAATGTTCCGCATCAGAAACTAAGAGTAAAGTGGTATATAATTTGTTATTTTATTCCCCCAATGTATCTAAAAGACACCTAAAACATTTATTGAGTTCCTTCCAACATTTTGTTAGAAACAGTAAAAGAGCTATAACAATGTACAAAAATGAAACATAATGTGAGATTAATGTTACATGAAGAATAGAATGACAATAAAAATGTATGTTCAACACGTCTAGTTAGAACTCTAACGAAAAGCTTTACCTGTTTTTCTTATTGTAGGATTCAAATACCGGGTATCAGTATTTTTATATAAAAATAGAGAGAGGGATCTTTAACTCCAAATTTTGTAAAATAACACAGATGTATTTGCCGTGATTGAACTAATACTCCAAAATTAAAGCTGTATACAATTCCCATAATTACATGTAATGTCATTGAAAGGATAGTTAGTAATTAGGAGAGTTCCTTCCACCTCTTACTTACCAAAGAAATGGTGAGAAGTCCATCTCAGAGTCTAAGAGTCTAGATCTATTCTCTGTGTCCCTTGTTTCTTCTTGTTTCATGTTCTAGTTTTTCCTGGAATGTCTGCGTCTTGCTTTGGATCCTGAGTTACTAAACTGAAATCTTTGCTTGTGCACTTTTTTCAAAACACCATCCTTGGCTGCTATCGTTGTGCTTCCCTTCGATTAGTTCAACAAAATTCAGGCTGTAAATTGAGTGTCTGTCCTGCTTGCCCCCCTCCCCTCGGATTCATTGCTATGTAGTGATGAATGGATGCAGCCGTATTCATGGTTGTGGAAGTTAAACTCCTTTTCTTGGGAAGTACTACATTTTTCTGCAGAGAACAGGGGCACATAAAGATTCCCTTTGATATAGAAACCTGACATTTCTTGTGCAACACTTAAATGTATGTCTTGCAACAATTAAGCTATACCTTAGAATATAATACACTGGTTAATTTCTAAAAGCCCTGTAATATATTGTTTGCATGACGATTATGTGAAAAAAAAATACACATACACACTTAGGAAAGAAATGGTAAAGATCTTTAGTTAACACAACTACGAATTATATTTTTCCTCACGCTTTTTCTAGGTTTTTATGTTTCCTATAAGTAGAGTTGCTTTTATAAAAAAAATACAGTTAAATGTGTGTGCAATGTTGCATATGAAGAGAAAGGGACATTCTTTTGAGCAGAGTAATGATATCTTGGGCCTCTAAAACCCAAACTGTACCTTGAAAATGGGACATACCAGAGGAATAGACAGAAGTAGAGTCAAGGATGTCAAAATAAGCGACAAAAAAATGTACAAAATACACTTTTTCATGAGATAATCTTTATTTATTTATGTGGCCCCCTCTTAGATTTCTTCAGGTATTATGTGTCCCACCTGATTAAAATTTTTAAACAAGTGCATTCTAACCAGGGATGCTGTATATATTTGTATGTTTTCCTTGGACTATGTATGTGACCAAACTATCAATTGAAAATGCCTCTTTTAAAATATCACTATGTCCTTATTCTCTGGTGAATCTGTGGAATAATGTTTCTCTCTGTTTCTTTCTTCTGGTGTTGAAAAGGAAACTAAGTGTTCTTCTTTAAATAAAGAAGAGATTTTTTTGTCCTCTGTACTCCATATGGAACATGGTATGTAGGTAGGATTACCTTTGAGTTCTAAAGACATGCTAGGTATAATCATTTTAAAGGCATGATGAGCAGATATCTGTTTTGCTGGACACAGAAAATACAAATGGCTAAATCAATGTTGTTTAATCACAGCTCTCAGGAGAGCCACCTGAGAAAAAATGATGAGACCAGAGTTTTCCTTGCAATGTCTCTATTTTGTTTACAGTATTTTTAGCAATCTAGAAATTCTACTTAATATTTTACTTGAAAAAAGAATTCCTCTACTCATTTTCACCTTCCTGCCTTTCCTCATGCCTTTTCATTCCCTAGGAATTGTCTTCCTTCCCCTTCTCTTCATTCTTGAAAGTACCCTTCATATCCTACTTTCTCAATGAAGACTTCAACCATCAGCATTCACGCGGATCTCCAGCTCACTGACAAATATCTGAGTTTATGGTCACTTCCAACAAAGTGCTTTCTGGTTGTATACTGTGTGTGAATTTTCCCTTCCCTTGAGGGTATCACAAATGTCTTTCAAGTTCTTACTTATAGATTTTCCGTATAGTGGCTAACTCCATATTATATCTAACACTATGTCTAACTGCCTAGGATGCGTACAACACTAATGTGACTTTGTGCCAGCCTGCTGTCTTTTCTCTGCCCCCAGGTTCTCAGAACATAGGAAAGTGTTAGGCACACTCACATTTAATATACTGTTAGGTTGTTTACTTTAAGGCAATGTCATCCTTATTAGTATAGGGCATTATATTCCTGAATAGCAGAATACTCCTCCATTCATGAAGTTCAGTCTTATACATTCTATATTATTGCACAACAAATAGAAGACTTTGGATTTCCTTATATAAGTATATTGACAGATGACTAACCCATTTTTCCTATGCTTTACAACTATGATCAGTAACTGTAATTTTTTTAAAGGTCCTCCTGGACCCCCAGGTGAAAAAGGAGATCGAGGTCCCACTGGAGAAAGTGGTCCACGAGGATTTCCAGGTCCAATAGGTATGATAATTATAGCTATTTAATCATATACTGTGAAGATAGATGATATACATCCAGGTATATGTGTAGGGGAGGATTGCTATTTTATTTATATCCTGCAGAGGATGTGTGTGTTTGTGTGTGTGTGTGTGTGTGTGTGTGTATGCACGCACGCACGTGTGTGTGTGTGTGTGTTGCGGGGGTAGTAAATGTTCTAGTAGCCTAATCATGTAGTGAATGATAAGCATTACTCATGATTTTTGAATAAAATAAATGCTTTAACCAGAGTAACCAAATGATATTTTTCATAAGTCTAGAGAGTGACATGTATATAACAGACAGCAAACAGTATAAGGCAGACCTAACCGTAGATCATATGTGAAGGGGAGTACAACAATTATCTTTGCATTGAATAAATCATCTTCACATTTGCAAGCTATCTCATTTTTAAGACACAAAAACTCACACTAGTATTGAGTTATGAATCACAAGCAAATTGGACTATATTTCTTATATAGTATTTCAAATGTATCTGTTTAAACTAATGAAATCTGAATGTAAATATTGGCTAAATTATGGATGACACTTACCTTTGCTGACAGTCACTCTCTGTGCTTTACTAAGAGCAAAATTTTTTCAAATTATTTTCCTCTAAGTTGTAATCTTGAAAGAAATATTTTGAAAGAAGACAATGGAAGACACAGAAGAGAGGACATGAACTTTCTTTGCTTGAAAAAATAAAAAAGATAATAACATGATTGTCATGTTAGCGTTGGCTTGAAATCAAATATCCTGCATGCCGTTTGATGGTAGGAAGTATACTGCAAGGTCTAATTATAACTAGAATGGTTTGTGTTACCAAAACATGTCTAAATACCATGTACTTCATCTTATTTTTCTGTCTTTTGATTATATAAAAGGTTCTTCTTTCTGATCAGTATATTGACTAGCCCTGGTCACTTCAGAAAAATTTTTGAAAATGAAAAGCATGAACTTGATACCTGCCTAAGCACAGATATGTATATATATGTGTATAAATATATATATGGCATATTATATGTGAAGATAGATGGTATACATCCTGGTACACATGTTTTATATATATAAAATAGCAATCCTCCCCATATATATAATATGCCAAGTCAGATGGTATTAGTATTGATGTGCTTTTGAATGCCTTGCCAGGAAAGAATTTTTATTCGAGAAAGTCTTTCTACTTGACTAATGCTAATCAGATATTAACAATGCTGCATTAATGTCATAAGTGGGGAAATAACCAGTATTAAATCTGCTGCCAGAACTACTATTGTCAAGGGTCTATCAGCTCCTCCATACAAGCTGCAATTGTCAGAGCTTCATAACTCAACCATAAAAGTTCAGTCTGGGCTGCAACTTGCCATACAATGCTTCATCTTGGGAGAATCTTCTGCAGCTGTTTCTGAACTATGACTGTATGAAATAGAAGGATTTATAAATTTCAGCTTGTGTTAATGTTATAAATAGACACCATTGCAAAGAATCTTTGATTTTGTTTTTTTTTATTGTAAATTAACGATTTGTCATAGTTTAAATTTACAGGGTAAAAAGTGACGTCATAATTTGTTGCTTTTGGTACTGCTCATTTACACAAATAGGCATTACCCAGTTCCTCATAAAAGACAGGTCGAGTTCCTGGGGTAATCAATGACTCTTCTAGGTTATCAGGTTACCATTTAGTTTGGTGCACTACAAGAAAAGTATTCAAAATACCAGGCATCTTTCCTAATGAATTATTTCTGGATATCTTGCTACGTTCTGTTCATTTCTCCACCAGATGGTCTAATTGCCTCATATTTGATACCTAAATCAGGAAGCAAAGAGTATATGATGGGCAATCATACTAATTCTACTTTCTAATTTGAGCAGGTTTATTATGTCCCCATCTCTACATCCATTTGAGCCTCCTAAACTCAGCTTGACCAAGTCAAACTCACCTAGACTGACAATCATGATGTGAATATCTGCAAAACCTAAGTGGTTGTCCTAGTAGCCTTAAGTAACTAATACATTAAATATAGTAGAATTATTATTCATATACTAGGGTGGATATTATGTTTAAATATGCTTTATTCCCCAAATAATAACAAATTTATTTTAGAGGGCTATTTCTTTGAAAGCATGCTGGGGAGAATGACCTATCACTTTTCACTCAGAAAATATGTGCTGAGCACTTTCTCCAGGCCTGGTGTTCTACAATACCCTGTAGGGTATGTGTAAACAGATACAGAATCTCTGAATTCACAGAGCTTCCAGGATGATAAGTAGTAATATAAGGGAGGCAAATGTCATGATCAAGGATTTTTTATCTCATGTGAGTTTCTTTTAAGGGGCCGATTTTACCCATGACAACAATGTTTTGAAGGAGAAACAACTTTCTTTTCTAAAGGAATTTTTGTGTAGGCCATCTAAGAAGCTGTTTATGCCCAATGTGATCAATAACAAGGTAGTTTGACGTCTAGGCATGGGAGGGGCTACCTACATGAGATGCTCTGGGAGAGAAGTGAAGGCTCCTCTGGCTGCAAACTTTTCGTCATCAACCAGTACTATTTACTTCCTTACGTAATCTGAATTTTCCACCATAGGAATCATGTCTCCAGAAGAGAAAATAAAGCTCATCTTACCCATAGATATTGGAAGAGAGGAACCATATTTTGTTAATGTTTATATCCACGTATATCTTTACCCTGGCCCACCCTTTCCCATAGGCTATGGCCCCAAGAAGGCCCCTCCGTAAAGCTTCAACAAGGACTTATATTTATATTCCCTAAATATACACCTGAGTAAGGAACATTGCCTGGCTGCAGGCTGTCGCTCTACGCCTGAGTATTGAAAGTGGGTTTCTTCTGGAAGTAACAAATTGTGCCAATGAATCCAAAAATGTCACTGCTAACTGTGTACGTATCATTTAATGAAACTAAATTTAGAAGCCTTTACCACAGGCTGCTGAAAATAATGATTGTATTACTGAGGAGGAGGATGAGGAAGAGGAGGAGAACAAGAAAAGCTAACATTTACAAAGTAGTCATTACATGCCAGGCATTTTTCTAAGTGTTTTACATGTATGAGCTCTTTTAATTATCACATCAGCCTGATGATGCAGAAACAAATAATACATCCATTTTACAGGTGCAATGCACAGTGAGGTTAAATGACCTGTTCGAGGTCAATCAGCAACTGGTAAGAGGCAAAGCTGGTATTTGAACCCCAATGGGCATGAGTGCAGAGTCCATTCCCTTAACCAGTCTGCTACATTGCAGAAAGGAGCCTGAACAGAGCAAGATACTGAGGACATGTGAATAATTATCAGACCAGCTTTATGTAAGTGATTTGATCACTCTGGTCTCATGGAACTGTCTCTAAAATGATGGATTCTGACTGGATAATGTCTAACGTCTCTTGGAACATCCCATGGCTCAGGTTCCATGTAACTGTGCTTATATTGTCCATGAGTTAGAAGCAAGTGCCAGACCCTTTCCCATTGCCACAGATTATTGTAGAAAATTAGTTAATTGCCTCCTGAAAGCCTCAGGGTATCTGATCTTATGGAATAAAGTTCAACAGCTGTGCTTATATTTTGAGGACTACATTTTGAAACATCATTAAACAAACAAGTCACGTAACTCCATAGGCGATATAGAGTCTGCTTAACCATCTCCAAGAACAGGGGTCTCTGACTACCCATTGAAAATGTACTTGATTTGTAGTTGAACACCCTTGATTTTTAGTTGAACGGCTGTGTTCTGAGCATCACTGTAAGGTACTTGAGAAGTCAGCATTGGAGGGGCTTCTCTGATGCTCCTGTGGCCCCAAGATGCTCCTGTCTAAAGCAGGCACCGTAGCATTCTCTATTCCATTACCCAGTTTTTCTAAAATTATAACCCCCAAGTTACCATCTTTCTTTGCTACCTTTCTCACTATCTGTCTCTCGTTGTTTCTCTGCTCTGGAAGATCTGTTTGGATAAGGATATTTTTAACTCCAGGAATGTACTAAGACTGGTACAATATATATTTCTCGAATTAATGAAGGACAGAGTAAAAGTGGAGGTTACTTGTGAATGGCACTCTACAAAGAGTAGGGGAATGTTTTCAAATTTTTTAAATTGGCAGAATTTACGGTCAGTGTTTTTATTTCTAAATTTGAATGACAGGTCTCAGTAACCACAAGTGCAGAAGTATCACTGCATTGCTTAGATAGTGAAGGAAGGTGTAAATATTAATCAGCTTGTACTGAGAACAGATGTTAGGTCTTTGTTAGGCTGTATACTATGAAGTCCAGCCAATATCTACTACTTTGTAATTAAATTGAGTTGAAATATCCTGACTTTACTAATATTTCTATATATAGTTTATCACTTTATTGCTTTGGGAGCAATCGTTCTAAACATAGTTTATCACTTTATTGCTTTGGAAGTTTGCTTAATTTCTGTTGGAATCAAAGTTTTACACTGGCTTAAATACTATTTCTTACTATTAAGAATCATATACTTCTTAGTGAGCGCTTCTTAGAGGGCAGTTAGCCCAATTTTAAGTGTCTCTATTAATAAAACTCAAGAAAAGATTTTAAAAATATATTTAATATATATAAGCCATGTCTTCTGGAACTTATGAACTAAAAGTAATATTCCAAAACGTTGATATTGGGAAAAGATGTATAATCAGTTTCTTACAATGTGCCTCCCCAAGGGATCAAGTGAGACTGGGTGAATGAGATCTCTCTGAATTGATGATGACACAAAATAAGATGCCTAAAGTGTTACAATAGTTTATCAAAAAGCACTGAGCTCTAGGATAAAATATTTTATTTCATAGGAGTATAACATTTTCTTTTATATGCAGTTGTTACAATCACCATAGTAATATTGGGTAAAAAGATAGCCATTTTCAGTTTTCATTTAAGCATATCGATCCCTGGATTTGTGTAAGTATATAGTACATACTCATAAGTAAATCTGTGTATCGTGTGTGTGTGTGTGTGTGTATCTTTATTTACACTGGGATTACAATGAAATATGTAAGAACAGATCCATGACAGATAAAGTAGTATATTTCAGAGCCAAGACACCAATTTATTTCATAAACACTCATTGATACTTTACATTGCTTGAGTTGCATTTTTTTCTAAGGCAAATCTTAAGAATTCAATTTTCAGCTTATGCATTTTAAAGTTGTCATTTCAGCTACAGCAAAATCCTGCCATTTGATGATTACTGGTTGACTACATAAGTCTTCTGGTTAAAACTCCAAGATCTATTTTTTCTGATGTGCTTTTATTTCTAGCAACAATATGTTATTTATTGAATAGCTACAATGTGCTGAATGTACTAAGGTTTATATTTATTTCTTGTATTATCTTTCAATGTCAAACATTAAATTTTAGGAAAGATATTATTCCTTCATTTGGATATTCTCTAATTTCATATTCACTTATAAAACTAGATGTCTTCATTATAGTTTAAAGTCTGTATGAAAACGAATTATTACCTCCTTTTTTTCTTCATTAATAATGTAGGTCCTCCAGGTCTTAAAGGTGATCGGGGAGCAATTGGTTTTCCTGGAAGTCGAGGACTCCCAGGATATGCTGGAAGGCCAGGTATTACAATCATGTGTATTTTCTTTATAGAATATGTGGAAGAAACACCAGATAATTTATATATATACATAATGTTATATATGTTGTATATATATTTTTAAATTCTTGGATGATGAAAAATGGTCATTGTGTGAATACTAGTATTCACATGCAGTTATTTTGTGGTCTAAAAATGATTGCTGAAATCAGATTTTTGAAACTGACTTCTCTTCACCTGAGGAAAGTCTCTATATCCCAAAGGAAAATTGTTTAAAAAAAACACACAGGAGTTATAAACTCCTCACAATCATAAATCATCACGAACGATGATATCCATCTTTGAGCAAAGAGATTTGAAGGACTGGCAAAGAAAAAAAAAGAAGCAAAGTGTAAATACCTGTTTAACCACAACTGGCCAGACTTTGTGAAGTTACAGTTAGCAAAACAGAGAGAAGTCTGAAATCCTATCCTCTGCAAAATAAATTGTCTGCTATTATCTACTAGTGCTTAATAATCAAGGTTGCTCAGCATTTTGAAATGTACACACATGATGATATTATTTCCATCAGCTCTGCCAGTAGCCTAAGCTTGAATTGCAAACTTTGAACAGCAATTTTAGAAAGAGCTAGGCTTACTGTCTCCTAATTTCAAAGTGAATTATCATCAAGAGAGTAGAGTCGGGCCAATTGCAGAGGTGAGCACCTGTAGTCCCAGCTATTTGAGATGCTGAGGTGGGAGGATTGCTTAGCTCAGGAGTTGGAGATGAGCCTGAGCAACATGGTGAGGCCCTGTCTCTAAAAAATAAGAAAAAGAAAAAAAAAGGAATAGGGGCCCTATCATTGAGGTATTTTTAAAATACATTTTATTTTTAGAACAGTTTTACATTTGTAGAAAAACTGCACAGAAACCATAAAGAGTTCCCATAAACCACCCATGCACATGTGGTTTCCTTTGCTATTAACATCTTGCATTAGTGTGGTATGCATGTAACCATTAATACACCAATACTGACATATCATTATTACCCAAAATCTATAATGTACATTAGTGGCCACTCTTTGTGTTGTACATTTTGTGTGTTTCAGCAGATGTATAGTGTCGTGTATCCATCATTACAGTATTAGACAGAATAGTTTCACTGCCCTAAAGGTCCCCTGTGCTCCGCGAACTCTATTCCTCCCCACCACAATCTCTTGGCAGCTGCTGATCTTTTTACTGAGTCCATAGTTTTGCCTTTTCCAGAATGTCATATAGTTGGAATCAGACAGTATGTAGCCTGTCAGACTGGCTTCTTTCACTTAGCAATATGAATGTAAGGTTTCTCTATATCTTTTCATGGTCTGATTGCTCATTTCTTTTTATTACTCAATAGTATTCCATTTTATGGATTTACCACAATTTGTTTATCCATTCATCTATTAAAGGACATTTTGGTTGCTTCAAAGTTTTAGGCTGGGCATGGTGGCTCACACCTGTAATCCTGGCACTTTTGGAGGCCAAGGCAGGCAGATCACTGAGGTGGGTGGATCACTTGAGGTTATCAGTTCAAAACCAGCCTGGCCAACCTGGTGAAACCCTGTCTCTACCAAAAAATACAAAAATTAGCCAGGCATGGGGGCACACTCCTGTAGTCCTAGCTATTCAGGAGGCTGAGGTGGGAAGGTCACTTGAACCCAGGAGGCAGAGGTTGCAGTGAGCCAAGATCATGCCACTGCACTCCAGCCTGGGTAACAGAGTGAGACCCTGACTCAAAAAAAAAAAAGTTTCAGAAATTATGCATAAAGCAGCTATAAACATTAATATGCTGGCTTTTTTTGTGGACAGAATTTTACCTAGGAGTGTGATTGTTGGATCAAATGGTAAATCTATGTTTAGCTTTGGAGAGTATTATTTCATTCATTCACCCAGTCCGCACAACTTGATGAGGGGTCACTGTGTGCTGGAGATAAATACAGCGCAGCTGCTTTTCTTTAGGAGCTGAAGACAGGAAAAAAATGCATAAGCAATTAGCTATTATACCATGTGGTAAGTAAACAACCTTGATAAGGTTGGACAAAATACTATATGGAAATAGAGAGTAAGGAGTGATTAAATCCATACCGTAAGAAAATGTGTTAGAAAGCAGTGTTTGTTAGTGCTGGACTAAAAGAGGCCTAGAATTTCTTTAGGTTTGTATTTCTCAAACTATAGCAGGCATTGGAATCACCAGGAGGATGTGTTAAAACAGCTTACAGGACTCCACCCCAGAGTTTCTGATGCAGTAGATCTGGGATTGGGCTTGCATCCTCACCAATTTCCAGGTGAAGGTGATGCTATTGGTCCAGGGACCACATTTTGAAAACCATTATGTTTAGGTAGAAAAAAAAAAACAATGGAGAAAGTATAATCAAGCACAAAGAAAAACAAGGGCAGAGGTAATAAGTCCCTTGACAAAACATATCCTTAGGACATCACTTCTTATTAAAAGACACCAATCTGATAGAGATGTGAACAGCAGTGCCAGGTGCTGCTCTAGTTGTACTGCAGACTAAAAGAAGGAACAATACAGTCTATCCTCTACAAGAGTCTGTAGAAGGTGCTAAAATTAGAAATCAGTCCGATAATTGTCAAATATGAAATATGTAAAAACAGGTCCATGATAGATAAAGTAGTATATTTCAGAACTAAGACCCCAATTTATGATATAAACACTCTTTGATACTTTACATTGCTTGAGTTGTAGTTTTTTCACAGCCTGGACTATGTGAATGATATCAGAAACATTATCAGATTCTGAAGGAAAAAGTTGAAAAAGAACATCCTCCATCTATTTTCTTCTATTCTCCCTCCCACGCTCCTTTTCTTCTCACCTTGCCCTTTCCTTCTGCATGGATTAAGTACACACTGCTCATAAGGATACAGTGCTAGAAGTAGGGAAATGAAGGGTAAATAAGACAGTCTACAACTGAAAATATACACAAACATGAGAAGAGAAAGAGAAGACTTCATGCTTTTTCCATGCATAGCAGATCTATAGAGTAGTGCATTTATAAGACCTGACATATTTACTTCAGAAAGTTTGGAGGATTTAATTGAAGGGAAACCTGGCATGTCTTCAAAATCCGTAGAAGGTTCTGTTCTACCTCGTTCAACGTAGTAGAACTTTCAGCATGCAAATAACATGCTTGTGTCCGTTTTGCCTCTTGAAGTCCATTGAAAGCCTGATTGTTTCCCTCAGGGTAAGTTATGGTCATTTTCAGGATTATCTAAAATATTAGACCATACATAGTTCATTTATTAATTCAACACATTTACTGAACATTTTATTTCTGTGATTCATGGAGCTATCTACAGACGGTTGAACACATGTGTCTGAAGTTTTGAGGAGAGGCCAGAGATTAAAAGATGAAGTTTAGCTCTGATTATATAAATATTCTTCAGAACCACTGATTTTAATAACATTTTATGGGTAGGGAGTGGAAAGGTACAAAGGGAAGGGGCTTAGCATAAGGCTTTAAGTAGTTCCAGAAGTACAGGTTGAGATGAACAAAGCAGCAAATGGAAGAAAAGTAGCCCAAGTGAAGAAGAAAACCCAGAGAACAGAGAATGAAAAAAGACAAAGACAGTTTCAAAGGTGGTCAAGTAAGGTGAAATCTACACAAAACTCTTTGCACCTGCTACTGTGGGGATGTTGCCATTGTTCAGAGCAGATTCTGTTGGGTGGGGTGATAACCAGATTAGAGTATGCGGAGAAGGGAATGGTTGATAAGGGATGGAGATGTGGTAGACTCAACTCTCAAGCAACCTCGCTATGCAGAGGAGGAGGGAGAGATGCATTTTTTGTTAGTTATGTTTCATTTGATTTTTTTTTCTTTGAAGGAAGGATCTGAGTACCATTTAAATGCTTATGGAAAGATAAAATAGAGAAGGAGTGGCTGAAGACAGAGGAAAGCAAAGCAGAAAGATAGCGTAAGGTTAATGAGTGGGTATTAAGGTTAGGAATTCAGGGACCAGGAAGAAGCACAAGGCTTAGGAGAGAGGATGATCGCATTTCAAAACAGCTTAAAAAAAAAAAACGGGGGGTGGAAAGGCGGGCTACAGCTGCAGAAATTTGGTTAGTATAATTCAGGCATGTAAGCAGAAACGTCTAACCTAGTATCCGGCTCATATAAGAGGCACTAAAAAATGCTTGAAATCATGATGATGTTATTGAAGACACCTCCTCTTACATTCTTTCAAGTTAGAATGTCCTCTTACATATGACCTGGTTCTTACTTTTGAATGGCCTTTAGAAATATAAGTTACTTTTTATTAAAGAGTAATACATAGGACAGAAGATAGTTAACTCTAGGTTTGGACCAAGCCCTTGCATTCATTTTTATTTATTTATTTATTTATTTTTATTATTATTATACTTTAAGTTTTAGGGTGCATGTGCACAATGTGCAGGTTTGTTACATATGTATCCATGTGCCATGTTGGTGTGCTGCACCCATTAACTCGTCATTTAGCATTAGGTATATCTCCTAATGCTGTCCCTCCCCCCTCCCCCCACCCCAAAATAGTCCTCAGAGTGTGATGTTCCCCTTCCTGTGTCCATGTGTTCTCATTGTTCAATTCCCACCTATGAGCCAAAGGTGTCATTCTGAAGGACCACTACATTCCTTTCCTTTAGAAAGGATATTTTTGCTGTTTTCAAGTGTGAGAAAAGATTTTCAGGTATCATCAGTAAGCAAATCTCTGAATCATGTTAAAATGATACAAAACATTTGTTTGTTTTTTTATAAGGAGATAAGGCATTTTATTTTACCATCTTTAAAAGGAAAAGTCACAGTGGTATAAGAACAAAAGCAAAATAAAAACATGAAGCTAATTTTTTATTTATCATAGATTCTGAGAGCTACAAGGACCTTTCGTGGGTCAATGCTCTGGCTTAAGCATGTCTATTCTGAAATATGTAAGACAAGTTGCTGTGTGAAAAGACTTCTAAGAACAATGCATAGTTTCTATCTCTTTTCTCATTGTGAAGTTAATGTTAAAATAATGAAATTAAGCTTGCTTATTATGTTCTTTTTTGTGAAAAGAATTAGAACTGATCAGTTACGCTTTGTTTTAACTCCTTCCTTCCCAAATTTTTAACAGTTTCTTAGACCTGTTTCCTCTTGGACAATCTGAAAATTTGGTACTATATTTTATTAAAGCATGCTCTCAAAATATAGGAAAGGTTTTGGGTGCTTTGTGGTAACAATGATTTTTGCCAATTTAACAGTACCTGAAACAACTCAATTACCATTAAGAAATGAATTTAGTGATATAAAGTATAATCCCATTATGCAAAGCAAGTAGGGAATTAGAAGTTTGGTATTATGACCCTGATATAAAATGGTTGGCATTTCATTAAATCTTCAAAATACAATTTCAATTGGGAATAATTTTTACTCTTTAAGTGCCTCAAGTCTCATGCTACTAATTATATACATTATATATATGTATTTTTTTAGTTGGTAAATAAGGATCCAAAAATCTTATCTAAGAAATACTTAATGACACGTGTTCAAAATAAAGCACAGATGATGACAATGTAAACTAAAGATATCAAAAATAAATATAAACGAAAATTATATATAATGGTACCATATAAAATGAACTGCGATGAAAAAGTTTTCCCCTCATTCCCTGAGAATAAAATCACAGAGAGAAGATTCTAGCTAAGCTTTAGGAAGTGAAGAATAGAAATAAGAAGAACTAGATCTTTTATCTGTTTCTTTTATGGGCAAAGTGCTTAATGAACAGGCAACTCTACAATGGAAAGCATTATTTTTTTTATTTTATAGAAGAATAAACTTTAGCTCAGAAAGATTTAAAGACTTAACCCAAACCACATACCCAGAAAGTGGCTGAGCAAAATAATTCAACACAAGCGTTTCTAAATTATAACTATTATTATTTTGAAATCTATGGTTGTTAAACTACATCCTCTGAGCTCTAGGATGAAAAGGTTGACAGTTCTCGATTTTGCTGGAGGGAATCAAAAACATTAACAAAGATTTTGACTTCGAGACAGAGAGCACTAGGATCAGTTCTACATTTGTGTCAAGACAATAATTACTTGCAAGATCTGATTGTATCTGATGGCTGTTGGAAAAGAAACTCAATAAGCAGGAACAGCACCAATCTTAAGAGATTTCTTGGTACTAAAGAAAGATCTCCTGCAGACCCCTTTAAAAATGGGACAGTGGGTGAAGTAGCAATCCCTTGGCAAAAACCAAGATCTAGCAGTGTTTCCACATCCATTTGAAGCCCTGACCCTCGTATAAAATATTTGTACCACACCCCTGTATAAATGGGTGAGGTTTCTCAAAACCAAAGGTGATCATCCTAGAGATGTGAATGCTCCAAGCATCTTCCTACCTTCCCCATGACTAAAAATCTCAACACTCCCAGAAATTCATTGGCAGCCCAGTTTTGGGGGATGGTACACTCTAAAGAAATGAAAACCATAAATGTAATGTGAATAGAAGAACGGGATGTGGGAGCTCATGGAATGCACTGGATTACCTGGGAGTGTGAGTAAGACCCAGTCAAAGGAAGAGGAGAAAACGAGGATGAATAAGTACAAAACAAACTCCTTATTCTTCAGCTTTGCTTGATTTAGGAAAATGGGGCATTTAGGGCCTTGTAAATAATTTGAAATATCACAATACTGAGTTCAGAACGGAGCTTCCTAAGTAATAACTATTATTATTGTTAACATTATACAATGTTATTATACATTTCAATATCTGTCAGTTCTTACACATTTATATTTTAATTACCTTGTAATGATCTGTCTCCGCTTACAGCAAACATTGTGAATTGCCCTGATTAAAAACAAATATTTTTCTTCTTTTCTCAAGGAAATTCTGGACCAAAAGGCCAGAAAGGGGAAAAGGGGAGTGGAAACACATTAAGTAAGTATATAGTGTTTTGTTTTCTGTGTGAATTCTTGTAATAAGTAAGTCTATGATACTAGAGATCTGGGCTTGAGGCAAATGTTGGGAACTTCAGCACAGATCCATAGAGACTCTTTGGAAGCGAAACATAATTTATTACAAATATGCATGCTAATTGGGGTAAAACAAATAGATTATATTATACAACTGTTTCAATCTCATTATCCATTTGTCTTTTGTTTTTATGATGAATGCTATTTTCTAAAAATTCCACAAGGAAAATTGTTCAATTTTCAAGTCAATTTCTATCCACTGAGGGAAAATCAAGCTTATGAATAGAAACAATTACAACCTCCTTCCTTACTAAATGAAACCTTAAATATAAGAATTTGGACAGTTTAAGAACCCTGAAAAATTAACTATCTGATGGCTGGGGCTTTTTGTTTATTTTACTAAAAACTTGAAATGTGGTATTTTATGTTCTAAACCTTTAAACCTACAACAGAATAGATTTCACAACAAGAATATTTATCAATCTAAAGCCGACCTCATGTTGTAATATACACAATCTGTTAATTGGACCTTAGAAACTAAATATTAGATGAGATGTCTTCTATTTGCCATGCTGTACGTCAATTGTTGTGTCTAGGCTGAATATATACTGATATAATGAAAGGATTATGAAGAGGAATATGGAATCCCCACTTAACTTCTCAGAATCAAAAGGCTCCTCCCTCTATATTCCCAATAGAAACTACATGTGATGTCTGTGTGTGTCTGTGTGTCCATGGGATAGCTGACACAAACAGGGTGATCATATTTAATCATCAGGGGTCTGTTTTAGACAGATAATGGCAAATCCTTTTATGTACCAAAATCTAGCAGTTTTTAGTTGTAATCATTATCTAGAAATATACAGTACCAATTTATCTGCCTTACAAAACCTAATTATTTTAAGCTAATATTGTGTAGGTGTGCCATATTTAGACAAAGTAGGGCATGGTTGTGAATACCAGCCATTAGAGTAGTCATTAGTGTAACCATGATGCTTTCAAAGTACAACAGTATTGTGTGTCTTCGGAGTACTTTAGTGTTACTTAATGAGTATTACTGTTATTACTATATTAAAACAACAGAAACATTAATCTGTCTTTTCTCCATTCTATCCACTCATTCTTTAATGTGGTCACTTTTGAATGCTGTATACTTTTTTCTTTTTTTTTTTTTTGTTTTTGTTTTTTTGAGATGGAGTCTCGCTCTGTCGCCAGGCTGGAGTGCAGTGGCACCATCTCAGCTCACTGCAACCTCTGCCTCCTGGGTTCAAATGATTCTTCTCCTGCCTCAGCCTCCTGAGTAGCTGGGGTTACTGGCGCATGCCACCACGCCCAGCTAACTTTTGTTATTTAGTAGAGACGGGGTTTCACCATGTTGACCAGGCTGGTCTCGATCTCCTGACCTCATGATCTGCCCACCTCAGCCTCCCAAAGTGCTGGGATTATAGGCATGAGCCACTGTGCCTAGCCCACCTGCTGTGTACTTTTTACTAGACTTACTTCTTTCTTTCTCCTTTTCACTCCATTTACTTTCAGCTGAGCTCTTCTTAAAAAGTTCTCCTTCTTATCCTTATGTTTATCTCTATCTCTGCCTTTATTTTATCTTTTGTTTTTATCTCCTTTTCCTGAGGCTTTCTCTGAGCTTCTTAACATTGACTTTAGTCAAGTTTTGCAAATAAGAAACTATTTTTTCTAATTTTTACTCTGCAAACAGCACCCCACTGTCTTCCATTACCTAAGGTTATCGAATGCTTTGAACATTTTCTCCAGATATGTTCAGAAATGCTTTCAGTTACAGTTATTTTCATGGCTATTTTGGAGTTTATGTACATACTTTCTTTGAGGAAGGAGTAAGAGAGATGTTTGCATACAGCCTCTGCATTCTCCACCATGCCCTCCCTCCTCATGTAAAGGATGTAACAACTGCATAATGCTTTAAAAAGAAAGAATGATATACATAAACATCTAATGTGGTATATTCCGCTTTTTGCTTATGTTAATATGTCAGTCATCTGTCCATATCATTATGTATGGCTCTACCTCTTTTCTCTCAATGGCTACACATTATTTTATTATTCAGCTATACCATAATTACCATAATATAGCCATTCACTACTCTAGTCCTGAACACTAAATGATTTTTGTTTGCTTTGGTCAGACTTTAATAAACAATGCTACCTTCAACACTCTCACATATAATCTTGTGAGAATACTTTGTAATAGGGAATTTGCTAGAAGTAGAATCAATAGTTCAAAGGTTATATACATTTTACCATTTGATGAAATTCTTGTAAATGGCTGCTAAAAGGTTGTACAAACTTATTTTGTATGAAAGTGCCTGATTCCCCACATCTTTAGTTAATTCTGGTGTGTGAAAATTTATATTGAATTTTTTCATAAGCATTTTTAAAAATTTTTAAGGCTTTCTTTAAATATGATAAAAATAATTAATTTCCTCTTTTATATATGTGTCAGGACCAGTACAACTCACTGATCATATTAGGGCGGGGCCCTTTTAAGATCAGGTGGGTTGGGCGGGACATCTCTGCTACCATCTCATTAAAAGGCCCTTCACCTCTGGACAAGTCATCTGCGCAACTGACTTCCAAGATCCTTTTGTGACTCCTCCAAATGACTTTGGCTCCCGTGTTGTATCTGACTTCCACATGGCCTCCTCTCCTGGTCCCTGGTGCTGTTTGGGCCTATGCTCTTTCTCATCATGCTTTGCTCATGCGCAATGAGACTACAACTAGGGTGTGAATTTTAAGTATCCTATCTAAAACTCAAACAATGATAGGAAAAATCCATTTGTTTTTCATTTGATTTTTACTGAGGAATCAGCTCAATCTTAAATGAATACTGGTCTTTTTCCAAAGCATTTCTGATCAAGGTAAAGGCTGAGTCAAGGGCTTTTTCTTTTTTCTTTTTCTTGTTTTAAGAGACAGAGTCTCGCTCTGTTGCACAGGCTGGACTACACCCATTCACCTAGAGTCTAGAACACAATTTAATTTATTGAGTTCTAGGAGAACTGTCATGGGTACTTATAATATGCGAGTTCTTTATATTCAAACATTATTCTCAACCAGAGATAGGGATGTCATAGAAGAAAATCCATTCATTCAATCATTAATTCATTAATTCACATGTCCGTTGTGTACCTCCATGAGCTGGGCATAACAGCTAATAAGAGGTAGTTGTCTCTGGTTTTACAGAGCTAATTGTCCCTGAGAGATGTAGACAAATGAACAAGCAATTGCAATACATCTACGCTATATTGGGGGAAGAACAGGGCTGGATAGGTATACAGAGGAGATAAAGATTTTTTAATTCCTTAGAATATTTTTAAAAAATTGATTCTTAGTTTACCTTCTCATCTTCTTATTTTCCAAATTACAGCATATATATATAATATATGTTTTATATATAGATATATATAATTTATATATATATATAATATATATAATATATATATATATATATATGTTTTGAAGTGAAGTCGAGCTTGGGCAATTTATCCAACGCATTTAAACCAAAAATAAAACTTTTCGTATATTCCCTGGTCATTTCAAACAAAACTATTTTGATCATGAAAAAGAATACCAATATTCTTTTGTTCTAAAAAGCTCTTATGGGATTACGTGTTATATTTTTGATTTCTCTCTACTGATCAACAGACTATATTTTCAGAACTCTTCTTTCCTTTACGTTTTAACACACAGACCCAAGATTCATACTATTAAGATTCTAGTAGAACTCTATATAGTATGCCTATGTATATCTCAGCATTTTCATTTCCACCCTTGTATAATGAACATGTTAACACCTACCTCACAGGGTTGTTGTGAGGATCAAGTAAGATATTGTGTGTGTGAAGATGCTCTGTGAAATCGTAAACTCCTTTAAAGATGTAAGGTATGCTTCGCACTGATCTCTCTCAACTGGAACAGCTTTTCCTCGCTGGTATAATGCAGACATTTTTAATCTATAGTCAGAATAGGAGTGAAAGCAAAATGAAAATGCAAGAAGCTGAGTAAATGTCATGGCAAAAAGAGAGACGCTAGAGAAAAAGAGAAGATTTTATATTAGATAGAGCAATGCAAGTGTGACCAGATCGCAAATCGATGAGTTTGTGTGAGTCGAGCAGAAGAGCATTAGTTATAAATAAAAGAAGCTACTAAACAGAGTGCATGCCAGGGGCCAGAAGCTGTCAACAGAGGTCAGAACAAAATGTCAGGCTAATAAAACAAAAGTCCAGTCTCTGAAGGACAAAGCATGGACCCAAGACACTGCTGATGAGAAAATTCCAAGAAAGGATGAAACAAGTTAGAGTTGTCAATGGTACTCTGGTTTTATGCCTACATGACACTAAAATCTCCAGAAATAAAAGGGAGAGAAGAATTAGCCACTTGTTCAGATACTCCTGACTATTGCAGGCTAGCAACATTGAATAGCCAGTTTATGCAAACATCTAGAGATAAGTTGTATCTCTTTTTCCTTGGTTTAATTTTATGAGACCTGCTGTCTCATTCTGCACTGCAAGTCAGGTAGAGTATGAGCAGCTTTCTTCAGCAGACCTTGGTCTACATCAGCCACAAGATGGCCTTAGTCCCAGAGATGCTGGGAGACAATTCCAGGGATTCAGTTAAAAAGTCATCTGACATCCTAGGCTAAATACAGATTTTTCAGTGTGAAAAACTTTTCCAAACTTTTCAACTTAGGGAAGAAAGGCTTCTCTTCTCTCTTTAGACAAAAAATGGATGCTGAATGCCCTGTTCAAATTATTGGCACAAATGGCACAAATTTTATCAACTTTAAAAATGCATAATGAAGAGAAAAGAAGCCTGCACTAAGCTCTGATGCTAGTCATAGTGAATTGTCTGCTGTGTTCTCACCTTAACTTGGAAGAGTGATGTTTCAGTCAAGCAAAATGATTCCTGCCATACAATATAACACTTGTGTGAGGCTCTGTCCTAAATATCTCAATTACCAATATGTGGTTTGGTGGTATTTCTCATCATTCTTTGCTCATGTGCAATGAGACTACAACTAGGATATGAATTTTGAGTATCCTATCTAAAACTCAAACAATGATAGGAAAACTCCATTTGTTTTTCATTTGATTTTTACCGAGGAATCAGCTCAATCTTAAATGAATACTAGTTTTTTCCAAAACATTTTGGATCAAAGTAAAGCCTGTGAGGCAAGGGCTTTTTTTTTTTTCTTTCCTTTATCTTTTTTTAAGAGACAGAGTCTTGCTCTGTTGCACAGGCTGGACTACAGTGGCACGACCGTAGCTCCCTGCAGCTTTAAGCTCCTGGGCTTAAATGATCCTCCCACCTCAGCCTCCTGAGTAGCTAGGAACACATCACCAGGCTTGGCTATTTAAAAAACAAATAGAGATGGGATCTCACTATATTGCCAAGGCTGGTCATGAACTCTTGGCCTCAAGCGATCCTCCTGCCTCAACCTCCCAAAATCTTGGGATTACAGGTGTGAGCCACCACTCCCAACCCAGTAGGGTTTTTGGTGGATTATACATTAATCCTCAGAAGAGCATTTGGGTGAAGGACTATTACCCCAATTTCTAGAATTATAAACTGAGGCTTACTGCTAATAAGTAGAAGAACGGAAGCTCAAAGCCAGGTCTTTAAATCTCCAAAGTCCTTATGACTCTGTCCAATATTCCCACACTAGTGTTATGTATTTTTATGTGTAAATATCACAGATATGTCATGTGGTGGGTGTGCAAAGAGAAAGGGGGGGAAGAGAGAAAGAGATAGGTAGAGAGAGAGAGAAAGGCAGAAAAGGAAGAAATTTGTAATGAGCGGTTTGGTTTTCTAGAATGGGCCTAGTAATTTGAATAGCTAAAGAGGTAAAAATTCTTACAGCAGATCGAATTCCAAATAAGCATTCTCAATTATTCTTTATATGTTTATGTTTCCACCTTCACAACTACTTCAGCTATTGCCTCTAGTCTCCCTCCTAAGAATATTACTCAGAAACATAGTCTTCCTGGAATGCTCACAAAGCTTCCATTATCACTAATGAGAGCTACTTATGTGCGCCTGGGGTAGAGCTACCTGTTAATATTCTATCTGTATTTCGGTAACTGGCTCAGCCTTAACATTTTTCACTATTATTTGGCTGCTACAATGTCTCTCTTTTTTATTGTGTTTTTTTTTTAACTCCATAATGTACTTTCTTAGTAGCACTAGTTACGGGGTAGCAGAACTGAGTGTACCTGAGTAGTGATGGTTCCAGGTAACTTAGGTAAATGCTGCTCATCCTTGACAGTTACATGGTGTTTAGAGCTTTCTGTGGGTTCACAAATTAGTGGTGGCTCACACCTGTAATCCGAGCCCTTTGGGAGGCCAAGGTGGACGGCTCACAAGGTCAAGAGATTGAGACAATCCTGGCCAACATGGTGAAACCTTGTCTCTACTAAAAATACAAAATTTAGCTGGGTGTGGTTGTGCATGCCTGTAGTCCCAAATACTTGAGAGGCTGAGGCAGGAGAATCGCTTTAACCCAGGAGGCAGAGGTTGCAGTGACCCGAGATCGTGCCACTGCACTCCAGCCTGGAGACAGAGCAATACTCCTTCTTAAAAAAAATGCAGCGTTCCATTAACACAATAGATGTGTTCCTTAATAGAGTGTATAGCTAATACAAGCATCCTGTGGACATATTGTGGTTTTAGTTCCAGACCAAGGCAAAAAAAAAGCAATTATCACAATGAAACACGCCGGACAAATTTTTTGGTTTCCCAGTGCATATAATAGTTATATTTACACTACACTGGAGTCTATTAAGTGTGGCATAGCATTTTGTCTTTAAAATAATGTACGTTCTTTAATTTTTAAAATACTTTATTGCTAAAAAATGCTAACAATCCTTTGAACCTTCCGGAAGTTGTTATCATTTTCTGCTGGAGAGTCTTGCTCCAGTGTTGGTGGCTGCTTACTAATCAGCGTGATGGTTGCTGAAGATGGGGGTGGCTGTGGCAATTTCCTAAGACAACAGTGAAATATGCCACGTTGACTGAGTCTTCTCCTCATGAGAGATTTCTCTGCTGCATGCAATGGATGCTATTTGATAGCATTTACCCACTTTAGAACTTCTTTCAAAATTAAAATCAGTCCTCTCATACTCTGCTGCTGCTTTGTCAACTAAATTTATATAATATTCTAAATCCTTTGTTGTCATCTCAACAATGCTCACAGCATCTTCCCTTCAGGAGTAGGTTTTATCTCAAGAAACCACTTTCTTTGCTCATCCGTAAGAAGCAACCCCTAATCCGTTCAAGTTTTATTGATTTCAGCAATTCAGCCACATCCTCAGGCTCCACTTCTAACTCTAGTTCTCTACTTCTCTTATTATTTATACCACATCTGTAGTGACTTTCTCCATTAAAGTCTCGAACCCCTCACAGTCATTCATGACGGTTGGAATCAACTTCTTCCAAATTCCAGTTAACCTCAATACTTTGACCTTCTCTCATGAATTATAAATTCTTTTAATGCTGTATAGGATTGTGAAACCTTTCCAAAAGTTTTCAGTTTACTTTGCTCAGACACATCAGAGGAATCACTCTCTATGGCAGTTACAGCCTTACAAGATGTATTTCTTAAATAATAAGACTTGAAAGTAAAAATTAATCCTTGATCCATGGGCTACACAATGGATATTGTGTTAGCAGGCATGAAAACAACACCAGTCTTTCTGTCCATCTCCATCAGGGCTCTTGTGTGACCAGGAGCACTGTCAATGAGCAGTAATTTTTTTTCTGAGCAATAAATCTCAACAGTGAGATTAAAATATTTAGTAAACCATGCTGTCAACAGACGTGCTGTCACCCAGGCCTCGTTGTCATATTTCTAGAGCACAGAGAGAGGACATTTAGCATAACTCTTAAGAGCCTTAGAATTTTCAGAATAGCAAATGAGCATTTCCTTCAACTTAAAGTCACCAGCTGCATTAGCCCCTAACAAGGGAATTAGCCTATACTTTAAAGCTTTGAAGTCAAGCATGAACTTCTCCTCTCTAAGTATGAAAGTTATAGATGGCATCTTTTTCAACAGAAGCTGTTTCATCTACATTGAAAATCTGTTGTTTAGTGTAGTCAGTTTCATCGATTATCCTAACTAGATCTTCTGGACAATTTTCTGAAGCTTCTATATCCACACTTGCTAATTCACCTTGTACTTTTGTTATGGAGACGGCTTCTTTCCTTAAACCTTATGAACCAACCTCTGCTAGCTTCCAACTTTTCTCCTGCAGTTCCCTCACCTTTCTCAGCCTCCATAGAATTGAAGAGAGGTAGCGCCTTGCTCTGGACTTGGATTTGTCTTAAGTGAATGTCATCCTTGTTTTGATCATATATGAAGGCCACTAACTAAAACTTTATATCGGCAATAAGGTGATTTGTTTTCTTATTATTTTTATGTTTACTGGAGTGGCACTTTTAACTGCCTTCAAGAACTTTTTCTCACATTTACAACTTAGATAACTTTCATAATTTCAGTGTATCTTGACTTTCAACATGCCTTTCTCGCTAAGGTTAATCATGTGTAGCTTTTGATTTAAATGAGAGATGTTCCACTCTTCCTTTCACTGGAACACTTAGAGGCCATTGTTAAGGTTACTAATTTGTCTAATTTCAATGTTGTTGTGTCTCAGGGAATAGGGATGCCTGAGGAGAGGAAGAGAGACAGAAGGGGGAACAGCCAGTTGGTGAGCAGTCAGAATACACACAACATATATCGACTAAGTTTGCCATCTTTTATGTGCATGGTTTGTGATCCCCCAAACTAATCACAGTAGTAATCTCAAAGATCATTTATTGCCATAACAAATGCAAGGGGTCTTCAAAAAAATCATGGAAAATATGTATTATGAAAACACTATACATGAATTTCAAAAATTCTGCACTAAAACAAGCTAGCTTGTTATAATATGTCTGAATAGAATCTAATTTGATGCACTAAGGGCAATAAGGTGTCTATTTAAAAAGAGCCCCTATCAGAGCCACATAAATTTTGCTAAAATGGAACCAAGAACACACATAACATTTATGATGAAACTTCTTTGGAAGAATGGTGAAATCACTGATACTTGATGAAAAGTTTATAGGCACAATGTCCCAAAGGAATCAGCAGTTTACAAAAACAGAACTCAGTTTTACAAAGGGATAAGAAAATGTTGAAGATGAAGCCTGCAGCAGCTGACTATCCACATCAATTTGTGAGGAAAAAAATTCATGTTGTTTGTGCCTTAATTGAAAAGAACTGAGACAGCAGAACAACAGCCAACACCACAGACATCTCAACTGGTTTGGCTTGCACAACTGTGACTTAGAAATTAAGGTTGAGTAAAGTTTTTTTTTTTTTTTTTTTTTTGAGACGGAGTCTCGCTATGTTGCCCAGGCTGGAGTGCAGTGGCGCAATCTCAGCTCACTGCAAGCTCCACCTCCCGGGTTCACGCCATTCTCCTGCCTCAGCCTCCGGAGTAGCTGGGACTACAGGCGCCCGCCACCGCGCCCGGCTAATTTTTTTTTTGTATTTTTAGTAGAGATGGGGTTTCACTGTGGTCTCGATCTCCTGACCTCATGATCCACCTGCCTCGGCCTCCCAAAGTCCTGGGATTACAGGCATGAGCCACCGCACCTGGCTGAGTAAAGTTTTTTCTAGATGGATGCCAAAACTTTTGTGTCCAGATCAGCTGCAGACAAGAGCAGAGCTTTCAATGGATATCTTAAATAAGTGGGGTCAAGATTCTTGAGGCATTTATTTGAAGAATTATAGGAGAAGATAAACCATGGATTTACCAGTATAATCCTGAAGACAATGCATAATCAAAGCAATGGCTACCAAGAGGTAGAAGTGTTACAGTCAAAGCAAAAGCAGACCAGTCAAGAACAAATGTTCTCACAACAGTTTTTGAGGATGCTCAAGTGATTTTTCTTGTTGACTCCTGGAGGGCGAAAGAATGATAACCTAGGCTTACTATGAGAGTATTTTGAGAAAGTTATCCAAAGTTTTAACAATAAACTCCCAGGAAAGCTTCTCCAGGGAGTCTCCATCATGACAATGCTCTTGCTCATTTCTCTCATCAAACTAGGACAATTTTTGGGAGAGTTTCAATGGGAAATTATTGGGCATCTACCTTACAATCTTCATTTGGCTCCTTCTGACTTCTTTTTGCTTTTCACTCTCAAAATATTTTTAAAGGACACCAATTTTTCTTCTTTTAATAATGAGAAGATCACAACATTGATATAGTTAAGTTCTTAAGATCCTCAGGTCTTTAGGGATGGACTAAATGGCTAGTATCATCACCTATAAAAGTGTCTTGAACTTGATGGAGCTTATGTTGAGAAATAAAATTTATATTTTGTGATTTTTACCTTTTAATTGCTTTTTTCCACAAACTGTTTTAATCTCCCCATATTTTACTAATAATGGAAAAGTTTGCAAATCAATAAATATGATTCACCTCATAAAACTAAAAACAAAAACTACATGATGATCTCAATAGATACAGCAAATGCTTCTGATAAAATTCAACACCTCTTCATGTTAAAAACTCTCAATACAACAGGTGTCAAAGGAACATATCTCAAAATAATAAGAGCCATCTATGAAAAACCCACAGCGACATCATATTAAATGGGCAAAAGCTGGAAACATTCCCCTTGAAAACCAGCACAAGATAGTGATGCCCACTCCACTCCTCCTGTTCAGCATGGTATTGGAAGTCCTGGCCAGAGCAATCAGGCAAGATAAGGAAATATAGGGCATCTACTTTGGGAGGCTGCGGTGGGAAGATCACCTGAGGTAAGGAGTTCCAGACCAGCCTGGCCAAATGGCAAAAACCCGTCTCTACTAAAAATACAAAAATCAGCCAGTGTGGTGGTGGGTGCCTGTAGTTCCAGCTACTCGGGGGCTGAGGCAGGAGAATCACTTGAACCTGGGAGGCAGGGGTTGCAGTGAGCCAAGATCATGCCACTGCACTCCAGCCTGGGTGACAGAGTGAGACTCTGTCTCAAAAAAACAGAACAAAACAAAAAAAGAAATACACAGCATCAAAATAGGAAGAGAAAAAGTCAAACTATCTCTGTTTGCAGACAACATGATTCTAAATCTAGAAAACCCCATAGTCTTGACCAAAAGCTCTTTCAGCTGATAAACAACTTCAACAAAGTTTCAGGATACAAAATCAGTGTACAAAAATCACTAGCATTCCTGTACACCAATAACAGTCAAGCTGAGAGCCAAATCAGGAATGGAATCCCATTCACAATTGCCACAAAAAGAATAAAATTCCTAGGTATACAGCTAAAAAGAGAAGTGAAGGACTTCTGCAAGAAGAACCACAAACCACTGCTCCAAGAAATCCTAGATGACACAAACAAATAGAAAAACATTCCGTGCTCATGGATAGGAAGAATCAGTATCATTAAAATGGCCACACTGCCCAAAGCAATTTATACATTCAATGCTATTCTTCTCAAACTACCAATGACATTCTTCACATAATTAGAAAAAAAAAAAAAACTTATTTTAAAGTGTATATGGAACAAAACAAGAGCCCAAATAGCCAAGCCAATTTTAAGAAAAAGAACAAAGCTGGAGATACCATGGTACCTGACTTCAAACTATACTACAGGGGTACAGAACAAAAACAGCATGGTACTAGTACAAAACAGACACATACACCAGTGGAACAGGATAGAGAACCCAGAAACGTTGCCAACCACCTACAACCATCTGATCTTTGACAAAGCCGATGAAAACAAACAATAGGAAAAGGACTCCCTTTCCAATAAATGGTGCTGGGATAACTGATTAGCCATATGAAGAAGATTGAATCTGAACACTTTCCTTACACCATATATAAAAATCAACTCAAGACGGATTAAAGACTTAAAAGTAAAGCCTAAAACTATAAAAACTCTGGAAGATAACCTATGAAATACCATTCTGAACGTAGGACCTGGTAAAGATTTCACGATGAAGATGCCAAAAGCAATTGCATCAAAAATAAAAATTGACAAATGGGTCCTAATTAGAGAGCTTCTGTACCACAAAAAAAAACTATCAACAGAGTAAACAGATACATAGAAGGAAGAAAATATTTGCAAACTATGTATCAAAAAATGTCTAATATCCAGAATCTATAAGGCACTTAAATTAACAAGCAAAAAATAAACTCGATAAAAAATGGGCAAAGGACACAAACAGACAATTTTCAAAGGAAGACATACATGTGGCCAATGAGCATATGCAAAAAATGTTCAACATCACTAATCATTAGAGAAATGCAAACCAAAAGCGCAATGAGATACCATCTCACGCCGGTCAGAATGGCTGTTTATTAAAAAGTCAAAAAATTACAGCTGCTGTGCTGACGAGTTTGGAGAAAAGAGAATGCTTATCGTCTGCTCATGGAAATGTAAATTAGTTCAGTCATTGTGGAAAGCACTTTGGTGATTTTTCAAAGAACTTGAAACAGAATTACCATTTGACCCAGGAATCCCATTACTGAGTATATACCAGAAGAATAGAAATCGTTCTACCATTAAAAACACATACTTGAATATGTTCATCAGTGCACTATTCACAATAGCAAAGACATGGAATCAACCTAAATGCCCATCATTGCTAGACTGGATAAAGAAAATGTGGTACATATACACCATGGAATACCATGCTGCCATACATAAGAATGAGTCATGTTCTTTGAAGAAATATGGATGGAGGTGGAGGCCATTATCCTTAGCAAACACACACAGAAGCAGAAAACCAAATACCTCATGTTCTCACCTATAAGTGGGAACTAAACTTTGAGTAGATACGGACACAAAGAAGGGAACAACAGACAATGGGGTCTACTTGAGGGTGGAAGGTGGGAGGAGGGTGAGGATTGAAAAGCTGTCAGCTGCTATGCTTATTACCTTGATGACAAAATAATCTGTGTACACCAAATTGCCGCGACACACAATTTACCTATATAACCAACACGCACAGGTATGCCTGAACCTAATATAAAAGTTTTAAAAAAATGAAGTAAATCAATTTGTCATCATGTTAATATACTTAAAGATAAAAAACAGTGATTATCTAAGTAGGTGCAGAAAAAATCATTTGAAACGAAGGAAAAGTTTGAAATACTGTGAGAATTTGCAAAATGTGACACAGAGACATACAGTGAGCACATGCTGTTGGAAAAATGACACTGACAGACTTGCCGGACACAGAATTACCACAAACTTTCAATTTGTAAAATATGCGGGATCTGTGAAGTGCAATAAAGTGAAGACCAATAAAACAGGATATGCCGGTGTATGTTTTGTCGTTTGAAATAGAGATTTAAATCAATTACGGATCCAGCAGTTAGCACTTGTCCTGCTTAGTCCCTATCCCAGCTAACTCTCACAGCCTCACTCTCACCATACCCAATTAAAAGGAAAAACTTCAGCCCCGTTTTTCACAGCAGCAAAAGTGGAAATTTATGCAATTATGTGCAGGAATGCAGATGAAGCAGAGGTCCAACACTCCACTTCCCTTTCCTCCATAGCCTGAGTACCAAGTAGCTTTCCTGCCCTTTGAAGAAATGACTCCAGGCTTCCTATTCTGCAGTGAGAAATTTAGCCTGATACTCACACAAGATTATTTATTTTGCTCAAATTAAAGCACTTTCCTGTATAGGCTCACAGCCTATAATTTGCCCCCCTCAGCCGATCGTCTCTGGAAATGTGCTGCCCTTAAGGTGTAAATCTTTTTTAGGGGGTATTGGGGGATAGTCTCTCTCTGTGACCCAGGCTGGAGTGCAGTGGCATGATCTTGGGTCACTGCCATCTTTGCCTCCTGGGCTCAAGTGATCCTCCCACCTCAGCCTCCCAGGTAGCTGGAACTACAGGCACACGTCACCACACTCAGCTATTTTTTAAATTTTTTTGTGGGGAACGGGGTTTTGCTATCTTGCCCAGGCTGGTCTCTAACTGATAAACTCAAATGATCTGCCTGCCTTGACCTCCCAAAGTGCTGGGGTTACAGACGTGAGCCACGGCACCCAACCTGAGCTGAATCTTAAGACCAGATTTCCTAGAACGGCACAGTTGGCTTGTTTCACATGGAGTCTCCAAGAAATTCCCCCATTACGGCTTAGCCTACAGACTCTTAATCCTTTCCTGGACGCTGTAGTTATTTTCATTTTCTACTTCTTACTCACATCCTGCTTAATCCATGCCAAAGTAAAATATTGGACCCTCACGTATTTTAGGGACCTATATAAAGGAATTCTAATGTGAATTATTTAGCAAAATGACCCATTTCCTAATGATGTTTTATGTAATTCTGAATTTTTATTTCCTAGAAAGCTCAAAAGACAAGTAAACCTCTTTAACTGCATACAAATATTCAGTTTCTGTGTACAATATTTTCACAAAAACTTCATATGATTTATAACAAAACTTATTTTCTCCTATAAAATGATTGTTTTATTATAAAACATCTTCCACCTCAAACTCTTTCCTGTTGCATTCTCACTTCGTCCTGTTACCCAGTACATTACCTGCACCTAGAAATACTATTTCTGCACCAAAAGGACATGTGCTTTATCAACCACAGAGTGTAAGCTAACAAACGTATTATTATTATTATTAATGTATTAAAACATCTAATAGGTCCTTCGTAAGTACTTGTGTCATTTTTAAATAAAAATCAGCCTTTAAAGTAGGTGTTTTAGGGACGAAGTGGTTATTTTCAGAAAAGGGATTTTCAGTGTGTTCAAATCACATCATAGCAAGTATGGCAGCTTAACTCCACCTATAAATTAAAGAAGAAGCTTGTATTTTTAAGTTTATATGCACTGAAGTATGCTGTTTCTCCTTTGCAAGTAAAAACACACAACGTAAGTGAAAAAAAGAAAACTTTTTAGTCTGCTTGGGCTGTCAGAAGAGAATACCACAGATGATGTAGCTTTAATTATAGACATTTATTTCCTCACAGTTCTGGACATTAAAAGCCCATGATCAAGCTGGGGGCAGGATTGGTTTCTCCTGAGGCTTCTCTTTGGCTTGCAGACGGCCACCTTCTCATTGCGACTTCGTGAGGCAGTGTCTGTGTGAGCACTGAGCTCCTGGTGACTTTATCTCTTCCTACAGGGCGCCTGTCCTATCAAGTTAGGATTCTGCCCTTATGACCTAACTGAACCTGAATTACCTCCATACAGGCTCTATCTTTAAACACAGTCACATTGGGGTTTAGGACTTCAGTATACGAATATTGGAGCGACACAATTCAGTACATAATAGGAAGGCATCAAGAATTGATCTTGTGTCTGTGGGCAGGAGCTCTGCAGCACACGGCTGGAACTGTTTCAGAATGAGTTCAGTTTTCTCTGTCTGTCTTTCTGTAACTTTGTTACAGAAGAGGGCCTAAATCGCACCATAAATAAATTTGATGTGTTCTGGTGTTTTTATAGTTACGAGAACAATTTCACTTTTGTTTATTGTCAATATTGTATATTTACATTTCAGTGATGTTTTTTTACATTGTCTCATGAAATTATAAAAGTTACCAGAATAATGCAGTTTAAATAGACAATAACCAATGGTGATGGGACTAATGACAAACAGGATGACCTGGGCAATCACTTCTAATATTCTTTGACAAATAATCACCATCGAGGTATTTGTAAGAACTGTTAAGTGGAAAGTAACAGAAACATCTTTAGTCACAAAATAGCGTCTATTGTTTTACATAATTAAGAACTACAATTCCAACAGATGGCTTCAGGCATAGCAGGATCCAGGTGTTCAAAGTAAGTCATTTGGACTCAGCCTCGCTCTCTCTTTCTCTTTAGATATGTTATATTCATTGTGAAGTCAGCTCTTGTTTTGTGGCATTATCTTAACATCTAGCCATGGCTAAGAAAGAATGGCGCATTTTTTCCTTCAAAATAACTCTTTCTGTCTCTACTTTTGATCCTGAGCTTTCCCCTTGACAAGCTATTGTGTGTAGAGATAAGATATACTGGTTGCCTAACCCGAAGAGATAATTACCAAATGGTGGATAAGACAAGATTTCCTTTAAGAATCTCAGAATGCAGGATCTAGGGCACTAAAAGATATTTACTCACTATCTTGTTCAATCATGTTTAGAAATAGGCTTGCTGATTGCTTATTTGGCAGCCATGTATTAGTTTAATTATTCCATAATGCGAATGATTTGTAACTCTCTAAGTGATCGTTTGTATTCTAGTATTGTTCTAGGAGTTGGGCTCAGGATATTGTGAACATGAGAATGATTCGTGAGGCTTTTATCATATAAAGATGCCTGGACATGACATACAGATATTCTGATTTCAGGGAGTTTGTGCTGTGGTCTTGATACATGTGATTTCCGAAAGTTCTCCTTGGGATTCTGAAGCACAAAGTAGTTCAGAAACTGTTATTTAATATGTGATACTTTTGTTCTCCCATCACCTATTCCCCATCATTAGGCCAGAAATTTGAATTTTTAGCAAATAATAGTATCAATAATACCTATAATATGTTGAATGAACCCTCTGTACCAGACACTCTGAAAAGCACTTTATATACCTCCTTTACTTAATCCCCACAAGGAATCTATCACTCTGGTGTTCTCCCCGTGAGGATTTAGAACCATTAAGTAAACTGTGCCAAATTACACCTATGGCCAGGTGCAATGGCTCATGTCTGTAATCCCAGTATTTTGGGAGGCCAAAGTAAGCAAACCGCTTGAGCTCAGGAGCTGGAGACCAGCCTAGGCTGCATGGTGAAATCCTGTCTCTTCAAATATTACAAAAATATCTCCTCTTGCCTCTGTCCCAGGATCTCCAAAATACTTGTCTCCCTGGCTTTAGAAGTAACACAATCTGTTATGTTATTTTTCTAGAGAAATTTTCTAGAGAAATTTAACTCAGTTTCTTCAGGTATCTGGTATTTGGGTTGTACATGTCCTTGCTAAGTATCTCATTAAGGTAATTATCTTAAAGAATCAGTTGTCTTCTTAAAGGAATTTTGCCACGTTGTGAGAACTTTCAGGTCAAACTGCAACCAGATTTTTTTTTAATTTCTGTATTATGTTTGCATCTCAAATATCATAACTACCATTGTAATAAATTTATCCCTAAATCCTAATTCCAATAAATGATCCAAAAAAGAAATCATGACTATGAGTAAACAATAGGATAATAACTGTTATGCTCGTCAAAAGTCATTTCTAACTTCAGTTATTTCTTTCCACTGAGTAGTGGTAATTAACACATGCAAAGAAGACCTTACATGTTCCCTGACTTTTCAAGTTTAAATGTTGTCTTTCTAACAGCGATTAATAGATTTGTAGTATCTTTTCTCTAACTGTTAAGGGTAGACTCGTATATGGAACACTTTAAATAATTTGTTCAGGATTCAGGTATGGGTCTGTCAACACTGCTGTGAATGTGTTGTTTCCTTCTTTAGATAAAATATATTTCAACAATAAAGAAAAGCAATAATATTTATAATAAATAGCTAATACACAGTCATGTGTACCACTTGGACCTTTGAAATGTTCACGTTTACCATCTTGACTACAAGTATTTGTTTTTTAAGAAATATAATTTTGGCTGGGTGCAGTGGCTAATACCTGTAATCACATCACCTTGGGAGGCCAAGGCAGGAGGATCACTTGAGTCCAGGAGTTTGGGGCTGCAGTGAGCTACAACTGCACGACAGCACTTCAATCTGGGAGACACAGGGAGACCTTGTCTCTAAATAAAAACTTAAAAAAATTTTTAAAACAAATACAATGTTATGAACAGAGTTGAAGTCCCAGTATGTCTACCTGTGTTCCTTTCCAGGATAAACCTTTATCCTGGAGTTTCCTTCCATTCATGTTTTTGTGCATTTACTACATATGTATGTACTGTTCTTATGTCCCAGTTCTTTCCTAAAGAAAGGATTGAAACTTCTCTGAAACTAGCTAACTCATTGTCATAGAGATGTAAAGAACTGGGACATAAGAATAGTGAGATTGCCTTCAAAAAGTTAAACTATAGAAGGAACATTCAATGAATCACCGTAGATATGTCAAATCATTTAACCTGACTGAATGTATTAACATATATAAAGAAAAATGTGTTAAACAAAGATCATTGGCCAGTCCCAGAGGCAAAATCTCACTGCTAAGTCTCATTGTAAATTAATAAATTAATTAAACTAAGAGTTCACTGCCTGTGATTTGGCTTCCCATGCAGATTGCCCAAGGGGAGAAAATGGCCTTGTCAAGCAGATTCAAATATTCCAGTTTTTGAGGCAATTACATTTCTCATTGTAAATTGAATTGACATTTAGTCCCAAGATTCTGTTTAACATTAGTCTGCCTCTAAGAGATAGATCTGCTCACTGAGCTGACAAAATCAGATTTTCTAATGTCTCAGGCTTCTCTGATCACATCCTCCCACCAAACCCTCGTATTTGGAGAGGCTCTCGGTAGCCAGCCATATGGGTTTTTTTTCCACAAAAACACTTATGTTTATGCCAGTTAAATCAATCTTTCCTTCATGATTTTTCTGTTTCTACTCATAGAAACTATGTTCTATTCCCTCTAAAGACTTATGAAATATTAAATTCAGTTTCTTCTATGATTTGATATTTTAAGCATTTGCCAATTTAATCTCACTGGGTAATGCAGTTCATGTATCAAGAGAAGCTTAGCATTCATTCATTTACTCATTCATGCCATAACTCTTCATCAAGTGACTACTAAGTGACAACTTGCATTGTGTCAGATGCTGAAAAGATGACTGTAAGGGGTTTCTTTCAGTCTACTGAGGAAAACAAACAAGTTTACTGTGGTCTGGTGTAGCATCTGTAATAGTGCTATCAAGTAACCAATCCAAATTTGGAGATTGAGAGTGTAGAAATGAGAGGGCAAGTGGGAAGGGAAGAAAAAACACTCCAGACAGGAACCATAGCCCCACAAATAAAGGAGAATGAGACTTATTTGGAAAATGTGAGTAGTTATATATAAAGTAAAAAGACAAAGCAATGCAGGTGGGGAGAATTTCTCAAGGGTTAGGTTGGAAAGGTGAGCAGAGATTAATCATGACCTTATTTATTCCATAAGTCACTTGGCAAGAGTATTCCCATGAAATCCTCTATCATTCTAGTCTACCATGTTTGTAATTCTACCAGGGATTCCCAAACTTTTTCTGTAAAGAAACAGCAAATATTTGCATAAATGCACCAAGATTATTAAAATATCTTTTATGGAATGGACTTAAGATTTTTTGTCTGCTGAAAACTCTTTCAACAAGGAAATGCCTCTCCATTCTCACTCTGGGAATGCCATGCTTATGCAAGTGACTCTGCCTGTTTGTCCAGTCCACAGATGGGCATTTGACCCAAACTAGGCCATAAAAGAACTTCCCTGGATATTTTAGAATATATCACTAAAAAAATAGGCTGTAAAATGTCAAGTTAGGTGAGTGTCAGAACTGTCAGTCTGACTCTGAGAAAGAGACATGACTGTCATCGAGAAAGAAACTGTAAAATATAAACTTAGGAGCTGTTAACAGACATGTTCTATCAAGTGAACAGCAGAGCAAAGATATCTAGCTTGCAACGAAAAAAGAGTAATAAAGCAACCTATGGAAAGAAGGTTGAGTACAAGTTGGAGACTCCTAAGCAGATTCGGGTTTGGGTCAGCTATTCCGGATACCTAACTATTATCTCATCCTTGGGTTCTATGAAACATCCAGTGTCCTTAAAATACATTATTATTTTAGTTTTCGTTTAAGTTAGTTTCTGTTTCTGTTTTTTCACCAATTAAAAAATAGTAATACATGGAATCATTGTTTAGGCACATAGTCAATGCTTATCTGTGTTTATTTGATTTGAATCTAGAAAATGTCTACACAAATAAAGAGGAAACAGCTATCCAGAAACACACACACACCCCACACACACGCACACACACACACATGCACACACACACATATATATATGTCTTCTGAAATCTTTATATACAAGATAAAAATACCCAAATGGAAAAAAAAAAGCCCTGTCTGACTAAATATATTAGCTTGATGCCAGAGAAACGATAGACATTCTTTACATCTTTATGACAATGAGTTAGCTAGTTTCTGAGAAGTTTTGATGCTTCAGTCTTACAGAGAAAATGCTATGATCAAGGTTGATGACAAAATGAACTTTTCTAGATCACCAAAACAGAGCAGTTGAATAGTAGGTGAAGCCAGCTCTCAAATGAGTCTACTGACCTATTCAGACTCCTTTCCTCTGTATTACTTCAGAAATGGTCAAGGATTAGCAATGTGCAGTCACATGTCAATAGTTTATTTGTAACTGAAAAATATTTCTGGTGACAGATATGGATCAGCATATCCAAACATATTTGGCCCTAAAGAATTTGAATAGAGGGGCGGGCTCCGTAGCTCACGCCTGTAATCCCAGCACTTTGGGAGGCCGAGGTGGGCGGATCACGAGGTCAGGAGATCAAGACCATCCTGGCTAACACGGTGAAACCCCGTCTGTACTAAAAAATACAAAAAATTAGCCAGGCGAGGTGGTGGGCACCTGTAGTCCCAGCTACTCGGGAGGCTGAGGCAGGAGAATGGCTTGAACTGGGAGGCGGAGCTTGCAGTGAGCCGATATCGCGCCACTGCCCTCCAGCCTGGGAGACAACAAGACTCTGTCTCAAAAAAAAAAAAAAGTATTTGAATAGAGGTACCTACTCCCTCTCTCAGGATCCCTTGAGCATAGGGAATTTGGCAGAAATTTACAGTCAGCCATTCTCTTTGCAGTAAATGAGATCAAAGGATTATATCAGCAGCACCATCTGTTTCTGATGTAGTATGTCTCCTCTTCTAAATATATACTGCAATCATCTAGGTTAGTGGTTCTCAAAGTGTGGTCCCTGGACCAACAGCATTAGCTGTTGGGAGCTTGTTCTGCTGCATATTATTGTTTGAGAACCACTGCTCCGGGGCAGGCAAGGCTCATTCATGACATTTTGGAGGGAGTAAGAGGTAAACAGTGGGCAGTGAGAATGCTTACATACACTTGTTTGGGCAACAGGACAACGATGCTCATAGAATCAAATGTTCGAATATGCCTGATTTTTCATAGCATGCATGCGTGATAAATATATTACGTTTGGATATATTTGACTTGTATAAGAAAAACATTTGGATGTCACACTAGTTAATAAAACATGTTTATAATATGTAAAGGCTTCTCACAATCTATTCTTGGATTTTTCTTTCTCATTTTCTTTAGGCAATTACAGGAAATGATTGAGCCACTCAGGAATTTTACTAGTAAATGAAAGTTGAAATACTATAATAACAAATTATTTTCATTTTTTAAAATTTTTTAACTTACGCTTGTTAAGTGAAGAAGGGCTTATCCACTCAGGCATGCTTACACTAGGTCAGTATTTAGCACTGACTTATATTTTGGAAGAATCAAGAGAATAATTATAATTATATATATAGTAACATGCCACCTTTTATGTCTCTGCATGGCTCAGGTCAGTCAGTTTCATTACAGGAAATTGTGAGTAATCTAATAACTTTAAATGTTATTAAAATACTGTTACAACAGTAATAAGCAGAAGTTAAAAACATTTGTTGGAACAATAATCTAATAGCTTTAAATGTTATTAGGTTACTATTCTAACAAAATGAATTCAAACTGGAGAAAAAGAAGTTACCGAATATTTCTTCAATTAATTGAGCTCCAAAAAGCCATTCCCTAAAACTCCGTTTTCACATTAGACAGATATTTTTGTTTTGAAAATTACATCTTGCTTTTTTATAATACAGCATTCCTCAAACTTATATTTGAAAAGATATCTTTTGCTTAAATAGAATTACGTTTATTAATTTGTTTTTATGATTATTAGAAAATATTGTTATTTTTATTTGGTATTAACTAAATTTTTAAAAATATTTTTCATCTCTGCCTTTTATTCTGTTCTTTAGCCAAATAGTTTTCTAAACGAATTCTTAGCAGAATAATACAGGCTGTTGAGAGATTTTTCATATGCCAAGTGAATTGCTCTTATAATATTTGTTGCACTATTTTATTTAATTTGTCAGTAGGTCAAAGTGCATATATATTGGTTTTTAAAAATAGAAAAGAGCCATTTCTTATTTATGTAAATCTTTCTGTAGCATAATCAAGATTTTACAAAAGTTTATTGTACATACAGTCATTTTTATTAGACATTACGGAACAAAATTACTTTTATAGCTATAAACAAAGTTTATTTCTTTGTAGTTTACTATTTGAATCATTTCTCAAAATAACAAAATTGTCTGATTTTTTATCTCATTAATATTTTTTTCCAAAAAAGAAAAACACAAAAAACTTTGTTACAGAATCCAGGAACCTCACAACAAGGAAATCCTTTGCTATTTCTAAATGAATGTTGTCACTGTAGTTCCCTTGTTTCCCGTGGTAAAAGATATGAAGTTTGATCACCTATTTTTGTGTTTATGATATTCTAAAATATCTGTTCCTCGACCTCCTATACCATTGAAAATCTCTGCATTTTATGTTCATTAAGTTTGTATGTCTGTATGTCTAGAAAATGATGAACCATTTAGTTCTTATTTTTCAATGGTATGAAAAATCTTTATGACAGTAAACTTGTGTCTGTTAAAATTCAAAGTCGTTGGAATATAATCTTTGACGTGTCCTCATATATATAACTTACATGTAAGACAGATTGGATTTTGCTCTTAACAGCTGTTAAAGCTGCAATATTTGCAGTTAAACTCTTTACCAATAGGTGGTGCTAGAAAGTTTAATATTTATTCCAACAGTTGAACTTATTTGGAAAATGTGCTAAAATTTTTTTGTGTTAAAAAAAGTGCTGTAAAGCAATATGTACATAGTTAGTCCTTGCTTGTCTTTCTTTTTTTTTTTTTTTTTTTTTTTTTTACAGCTCCATTTCAGAAAGTTCGACTGGTCGGTGGGAGCGGCCCTCACGAGGGGAGAGTGGAGATACTCCACAGCGGCCAGTGGGGTACAATTTGTGACGATCGCTGGGAAGTGCGTGTTGGACAGGTCGTCTGTAGGAGCTTGGGATACCCAGGTGTTCAAGCCGTGCACAAGGCAGCTCATTTTGGACAAGGTAATTTAAAGAAAATCTTGTGGGGTTTGTTGTTGTTGTTGTTGTTGTTGTTGTTGTTGTTGTTGTTGTTGTTGTTGTTGTTTCAGACAGTGTCTCATTCTGTCGCCCAGGCTGGAATGCAGTGGCGCGATCTCGGCTCACTGCAACCTCTGCCTCCCGGGTTCAAGCGATTCTCCTGCCTCAGCCTCCCGAGTAGCTGGGATTACAGGCATGTGCTGGGACTGCAGCCGCGCGCCACCCCGCCTGGCTCATTTTTTGTATTTTTAGTAGAGACGGGGTTTTACCGTGTTAGCCAGGATGGTCTCGATCTCCTGACCTCGTTATCTGCCTGCTTCACCAACCTAAAGTGCTGGAATTACAGGCGTGAGCCACCGCGCTTGGTCAGAAAATTTTGTTTTTAAAAAAATTAAATGTAGGCATTCTCTAATGATAGAGAATAAAGTAGTGACAGGAACGTCGTCTAGGCTTGGTACAGTGGCTCACACTTGTAGTCCCAGCACTTTGGGAGGCTGAAGTGGGAAGATCACTAGAATAAATGAGTTCAAGACCAGCGTGGACAACATAGTAAGATCCTATCTCTACCAATTAAAAAAAAAAAAAAAGCCAGCTGTGATAGCATGCACCTGCAGTCCTAGCTACTACAGAGGCTGAGGTGGGAGGGTCGCTTGGGCTTGTGAGTTCCAGGTTACATGAGCTATGGTCACGCTTCTGCACTCCAGCCTGGGTGACAGAACAAGGCCTGTCTCTGAAAAACAAATTTTTACAGAAAACTAGAAAAAGGTAAGATGAACTTCTCAAATGCCTAGAAGATATTACCAAGTGCTAATATGCTATGATTTATTGAGTAATGACTACATGCCAGGCATTGTGTTAAATACCTGCATAGTATTAATAATAGGTCACGATTACATCCTTTACTATTTTACCTAAAATAATTTTCATATTAGGCCGGGCATGGTGGCTCACACCTGTAATCCCAGCACTTTGGGATGCTGAGGTGGGTGGATCACTTGAGGTCAGGAGTTCGAGATCAGCATGGCCAACATGGTGAAACCCCATCTCTACTAAAAATACAAAAATTAGTCAGGCATGGTGGTTCATGCCTGTAATACCAGCTACTTTGGAGGCTGAGGCAGGACAATTGCTTGGACCCAGGCGGTGGAGGTTGCAGTGAGCCGAGCTGCACTCCACCCTGGGTGACAGAGTGAGATTCTGTCTAAAAAAAATAATAATAATTATCATATTAGGTTTAAGAGATGGATTTAAGCAGAAGTCTCAGGTTCTAGAGTCTTCAGATCCCAGAAGGATAATTTAATTTCATGAATAGAGGAGGTGTCAGAAAATAGAGTGGTAATGTGCAGAACTTCTGTAGCCAGGTTCAGCCCCTGGCCCTAGTTTTTAACTTTCACCCTAAAGGTTTACATAGAAGAAACAAAGGAAATAAATAGCTTCAGACAGAGCTCTAGAGTTTCCAAATTTTCCATCCCCGTCCCATATTTAGAACATTTTTCCCAGGTTGAAAAGTGTGGGTTTGAAATCATTCTTGCACCTATAAAGTTGATCTCCAAAAGTAAAATAATAAGGTATTTTCAAGGTCAACAGCTAGATTTTTTTCTTTTGTTTTTTCTTTTTTTTTTTTAAAGAAGAGGAAAAAGAAAAAAAAAAATCCTCAGCTCTTCATCCCTAGAGAATTGAATGATGCTATCAGTTATTTAACAAGACTGAGCTCCCAATCTGAGTTTCCACACTGGTTTTTTGTTTTGTTTTTGTTTTTTGTTTTGGAGAGAGATCTCCCTCTGTCACCCAGGCTGGAGTGCGGGGCATAAGCTTGGCTCACTGCAACCTCTGCCTCCTGGGTTCAAGTGATTCTCCCTCCTCAGCCTCCTAAGAAGCTGTGACTACCGGCATGCACCACCACACCTGGCTAGTTTTTGTATTTTTGGTAGTTATTTTTGGCTTCCCAAAGTGCTGGGATTACAGGTGTGAGCCACCACACCCAGCCCACGTTTCCAAATTGTTTTGTGGGAACAGAATCCATTTCTATGATAACTAACATCCACAGAATGAAAGACCATTTATTTTAAAAACATAATTGTATAAAACATTTCAAGTAACTATTACCATCTATGAAGGGGACACCCACAGTTCTAATAGAGGACATAACGATTCTTATCCGTGCTCTTAGTCACCTGGTAAATGACTGAAGATTCTTCAGCTTTAGAAACAAAAGATGTTTTGGATTCTCAAGATGTGCTTTTGTTGACAAAACGAAGTAAAACAATTGCCAGTTATTTAGATAATATAATCAATGCAGACAAGCTCAGTATAAAAAAAGAAAAGTATCCTAAAATACCACTAGTCTGGATGAATTATTTCGGTGCTTACATTATGCAGAGATCTGACAACTCTGCATTTAACATTGTTTCTTTAAGACAGTGGCTCCCAACCTTTTTGGCACCAGGGACCAGTTTTGTGGAAGACAATTTTTCCACAGACCAGGGATGGGAGAAGGTCTGGGGATGATTCAAGCACATGACATTTATTGTGCACATTATTTCTATTATTATTATACTGTAATATATAATGAAATGATTATACAACTTATTATGATGTAGATTATACCACTCACTATGTGGAATCAGTGGGAGCTCTGAGCTTGGTTTCCTGCAACTAGATGGCTCCATCTGGGGCTGATGGGAGACAGTGACACCCGAAGTGTGTTGCTTATGTCCAGTCTATTCCATAATCTCACTTTGGTTGCTGTCACTGCAGAAAACCCTGCTTCACTAAGATAGGATGTTGGAAACGGAAGCAGGCTTTTCAGTGCTTTTGTGGCAATTTCAGGATATTCGGCTTTGAAACTTTAATCCAGAACATATGGAGATTTGAAGTTGTCTCAAACATACTTTTAAAGGCACCAAATGCACCTGTACAACTGAAGTACATCAACTCACTTTCCACTATAAAGCCTGCCGTCAGATGCAGCTTGTCACTTGCCATTCACTGACAGAGTTTTGACATGAGTCTGCAAGCAATTGATTTATTATTGCCTCTGTGCCGTCACACCTCTCTGCTAATGTTAATCTTTATTTGCAGCCACTCCCCAGCTCTAGCATCACGGCTGCAGCCCCACGTCAGATCATCAGACATTAGATTCTCATAAGGAGCGTGCAACCTAGATCCCTCACATGTGTAATTCACAATACAGTTTGTGTTCCTATGAGCATCTAATGCTGCCGCTGATCTGACAGCAGGTGGTACTCAGGTGGTAGTGTGAGTGATAGGGAGTGACAGTAAATACAGATGAAGCTTTGCTCACTCACCTGCTGCTCACCTCCTGCTGTGCAGCCTTGTTTCTAACAGGCCATGGACACTATTGGTCCATGGTCTGTGGGCTCGCGACCCCTGCTTTAAGAAACTAGCCCAGTAGTACAGTGGTTGAGGTGAGGCTTTTTCATCTATTACAAAGAGAAAATCAAATGGAGAGCAACAGTTGTAGTATATGTACTTTAATTCAAGGAAAACTAGTAAGTGCTGGCAAAATACAGCCTGTGGTATGAAAGTGAACAAGACGTCATCTCTGGCTTTATTTCTTCTCTGAGCATGAAGCTTTGCCATGGACTTCAAAGATATTTTTCCACTAGAGTTACAAACATAGGTGAGAAACACATAGTTGAAGACTATTGTCCTAAAATTGTATTAACTTTAAGGCTTAGTCTCACGAGTAACATAGTATTCTCCTCAAAGCTTTTATTCATTCCTGCTTATATCTCTATAAGATAGGGATTTCTGGTCTAAAGAACTAGTAAGAAAGGAAGACAATGAGTATACTGAGATACCAAGAAGAAAATGGTTTGTTTTAAACTTAAATAAGGAATAAAATGACAGAGTTTACTCTCACGTGAACTTATTTACTTGGCTATGTGGAGATAAGTCTCTCAAGTTTTCTTGACGTAATTTGTCTAAATTTTCAGGAGGCTGTTTGTTTATGGTAGTTGGTGATTCTATACAGTGTCCCAGAGTTTTATTATTATCAAACAATAAAGTGGGTCAGGATTTTGGTTTCCTTTGACATTTTTCAGCATCTAGTAAAGCAAACTGGAAAGATTAGGAGTTTTCTAACTTAAAAAATTGCAAGTTTAAACTTTAGCTGTGGTTATTGTGTTTCAGAATTTCAATTTCCTTTCCAATAACATGAGAATAATACTGACCTGGCAGATTTGTTTTGAAGCTTAAGTTAACTAGCATATGGAAAGCACCCACTACAAAATCTGATTCACAATGTTGTGTTGCTCAATACTGAAGGAGATCACCGCTAGCAGCAATACGAAATGTGTTATCACACATTTATTTGCTATTCTCTTTGAAAGAGTCAGATCACTGTTACATTGCATGTTGACATCAGTGATATTCCAAGGGTAATTCAAAGTAGATATCCCACTAATATGACTTAGATTTTTTATTTTATAGACAGGGTCTTACCCTGTCACCTAGGCTGGAGTGCTTTGGTACAATCACAGCTTAATGCACCCTCAAACTCCTGCACGCAAGCGATCCTCCCACCTAAGCCTGCAGAGTTTCTCAGGACCACAGGCCTGCACCACATACCTGGCTATTTTTTTTAAATCTTAATTTCTTATAGAGACAGGGCCTTGCTATGTTGCTCAGGCTCATCTAAATCTCCTAGCCTCAAGCAATCTTTCTGCCTCAGCCTCCCAAAGTACTGGAATGACAGGAGTGAGCTACTGCACCTGGTTTGACTTAGCTCTTGTTTCCACTCCCTGCCAAGATTTCGGTACCAAACAACTAAAGAATAATTATGAGAATTTTAAAATAATAAAGCAAAATGAGCTGAGAGAAAAAAATAGAACCAACATTATTTGTTCTGAAGAAAATGATTTGAAAAGTAAGTTTTATGATTTACTTCACTGGATATTGTGTTTTAAGAGACAGGCTTACATTATTAACTGATTGGGGATTAGACATGGCTAATGAGGTTACTATGGAAAGCTGTTTAAAACATTCCTGATTTTTTCACTCCTTCACCTTAAATTTACAGTTTAACTCAAGAGGAAAAGAAAAAGCAATTTTGAATTCAGAGTAGAGACAAGAAAAGAAACTTAGAAAAATGAGTGGATGAGTGAAGAAGTGAAAGAGAAACATGCATTAATGTTTTAATTATTTAACATTCTCTTAGGAAAGTGAGAAGAATCAGGTTCATATCATATTGTACATCATTACCAAAATTGAAACAAAAAGGACAACAATTTTTTTTTTTTTTTTTGAGATGGAGCTTCACTCTTTTTGCCTAGGCTGGAGTGCAATGGCACAATCTCGGCTCACCGCAACCTCTGCCTCCCAGGTTCAAGTGATTCTCCTACCTCAGACTCCCAAGCAGCTGGGATTACAGGCATGCGCCACCACACCCAGCTAATTTTTTGTATATTTAGTAGAGGTGGGGTTTCTCCATGGTGGTCAGGCTGGTCTGTAACTCCTGATCTCACGAGATCCACCCACCTCAGCCTCCCAAAGTGGTGGGATTACAGGCATGAGCCACCGCGCCCAGCCAGAAAACAAGTTAAATGAACCCTCTTTTTATAATCTGCCATTACAGAATATAATTTTTGGACAGTCTCCACATATTTTTTTCTGGTTTTAAATAGCAAACCTGGCTTAGCAGATAGAATCCTTGTTAGTTTTAAGAACAATTAGTTTTGCAGCTGCAGGTAAAATGACTTATAGGAATAAAGTTTCAAGCATGCTCCTTTCAATAGGTTCTCTCATTTGGATGCACCTTTTTTTCTGACTAGACAAAACAAGTTTAATTAAGGAATCACTGAGGGGCATCTACTGTTTATCAATGCACAGAGCAGGGAGAGGAGAGTGAGTCACTTTTTGCCCCGTATCCAGGCTTTCCCAGCTCTTGTGCCTGTAGTCTCCCTGCAGCAAACATGGATGAGCTTTATCAGACAACACTGGTGCCTCCAAGAATTTGTTCCAGGTATATCTGAGCCTGTATGGATGCTGATGAGGGAAGTAAGATCTGGAGTAACTATTGCATCGTCTCCTGAGTTTATAGTGCTGAAACTCCAAACCTGAAAACAGAAACAAAACTAATATATAAACATAAATGCCATTTAAAAGTTACTCTCAGCTGACTTTTCTTTGCTTTTTTATTACCACTTTTACATACCATAATCAATTTTCTATGTGAAAATTTCAAGAAAAAACATAAGGGTAAACAGCAGGCAATCAAAAACTGCACCTCTATACCTCTGAACTATCCTTTAATGAATGGGAGTAAATATAATCTCAAAGATAAATAAATATATAAAAAGGTCACAACTCAAATTTTTACATACTGCTCCTTGGAATTTGAATGTTTTAAAATGTAAACGTTTGAATGTTAAATATTATGGAAAGTAATATAGGGCCGGTCCATAGAGCTGGGTAATCACAGAAAAATAGGATATTTTTTTCATAGAGAAAATAAGTAGGGCTAGCAGAGGTCACCAAAGTTGTAGAAATTTACATAGTCATTATGGTGGTTGGAGGTGGGTGGGGATGGGAAGCAGCGTCGAGATTCATGCCTTACCCTGGTTCTCATGCCATGCTTTCTCCACCAGGTGGAACAAACTTCCAAGTCCTTTATACTTAAGATCTTCGTTTCTAAAGAGTTTGCTTCTTCAGAATCTTAGAATCATGAAATATTAAAGGTAGACAAAGTCTTAAAGCTATGGTAGCCATACTCCTTTATTCTGCATATCATGAAATTGAGGAAAAATGGGTGGTTTCTCTATAAGCACAAAACTAGAATCCAAACTATAGGCTATATTGACCCATTGTTCTCTACTTTGATTCCCACGGTGTTTTCAACTTTAATTTACAATGTTTTTCTCAATGGAGACCCTGTTCCGGAGACACTGTTCACAAAACACTTCCCAACTAGGCTTAAAAGTGATACAAATATATGTCACTCAGTCATGACTAGATACAATGAAAATACGTGTTCAGACACTTAACTCTTAATGATATTTGCTCTCCCATTTATCTATTCAGCAGCTGATCTCAAATCTCATCATTTTATAATATATCTGGGTGATGTATGAAACTGATTACCTTTTATTTTTCATAGAAATGCTGGTAAGATTAAAGATACCCAAATCCCCCAAAGAAATATCAGTAACTTTCATTTTTTATAAAGAGGTTAGTAGGTCAGGCACAGTGGCTCACCCCTGTAATCCAAGCACTTTGGGAGGCTGAGGTGGGCGGATCAGAAGGTCAAGAGATCGAGACCATTCTGGCCAACATGGTGAAACCCTGTCTTTACTAAAAATACAAAAATTAGCTGGGCGTGGTGCTGCACACCTGTAATCCCAGCTACTCAGGACGCTGAGGCAGGAGAATCGCTTGAACCCTGGAAGTGAAAGTGCAGTGAGCCGAGATCACACCATTGCACTCCAGCCTGGGTGATAGAGGGAGGCTCTGTCTCAAAAAAAAAAAAAAAAAAGAAAAAAAAAATATATATATATGTGTGTGTATATATATATGTATATATATATATAATCTATATCAATCCCTACAACCCTCAAATGATAAAGGAAATCATAGATATATAATGGCTAGGTATATAGGTGGAAAGATGAGAAAGAGAGAGAAGAAGAGGATTAGAGATTAAAAACATATCTAAGAAACACACATAACTTTTGTATAGCTTTCCACTTCCCACTGAATAGAAAGAATAGTTCAGAGGCACAAAAAAAATAATAATAATGACAGCCCCAACAACAAAAATGCTTGAGTAACAGTTATTATCTAAAGAAATAAAAAGAAATTTGTTTTTTATCTCATTGGTTTACACAAGGATAAAATTTTATGAATTTTATACTATCTCTGCATTAATTTTTTAATGTGGAAAACAATTTGGAATGAGATGGAAAATATGTATTAAATAAATTTTTCCCCTGGGCTCAATAGTCTTGAATATATTAATATAAAAATAAAACAACAAATCTTTGGAAATTACTTTTATAATTCTATCTAGACATCTATGTAACCAATGAAAATCACTAAGCTTTAAGTGTCATCATGTTCTGTTGCCTGGATCTATTCTTTGTAATTTTGAGAAAGTCATACACCCTTTCTCAGTCTCAGTTTATGTATCTATGAAATGGAGATAATTACCATTATTTAACAAGGTTATTATAAAAAGTAAATTTAGAAATGTATGTGAAAAGACCTAGCATATTACCTTATACACAAGTATTTAAAAATTTTTCACTGCGTCTGAAACTTTTCCACATAGCAAAAGACAGAGATGCCAAATTCCACAATAAATTTGTCACATCCATGTGTCCTCAGAGGAAAAATAACCAGAATAAGAATGAGAATCTCTAGATGCGATTATCTGCTCTGGCATGATTGCATATGTGATCTCAGCTGCTTCATCTACCTAGAACATAAGCCCTCCCAGGAAGTCAGTCCACAGGAGTATGGAGTTTGGTCTCGTTCACTCACGTAGACATTCAAAGAAGATTTGCTAAATAAGTAAGTCTGATGATGAAGGAGGTTGCAGTAAGTCATTGATTAAAGGCAGTGGCTGAGGGTAGATACAGGGTGGGAATCCTATGTGACTTTGAGCACACACAGTTCCTTATCCTCTCTGATTTTCAGTTTCCTAAACAGTAAAATGACACAATAATGGCATTCAATTTCTGAAAGTTATTTGAGGATTCCATGGAACAATACATCAAATGTATAAGTGTTTCCTGCCACATAATAAATTCTTAAAAGAATGGGCTCAAATTTTCATTATTATGACCACAACCTTGGTATTCTAACATTCGTGAATTTCCTTACTGCAGTTTCTAAAAACGTGCTTACATGTCAGCACATTAACCAACTAAATAATTTCTTTCCTTTGCTGTTCATGTTGGGATGGCCTTGCTGGTGCTGTAGACATTGGGAGAATTCCCACTTTAAATTTCCTTTTCCTGGATTGTACAAATTCTACACTGCTGAAATCTAAATTCACTGAGTTTACCTACAAAATATAATGCGAAAGCATCACAGTAGCCCGGGTTCAGAATTCATGGAGCCATTCTCGCACTCTCCAAATTATGACAGAGCCACAGCTTTCACGAAAAGTTTAATTTCGGTTTGTTTATACAATTTATAAATGACAATAAATATAATAGATACAATTTATAAATGTCTCGTACTTCAGCTTCCTCCTGTATTAACATGGGAATAGTCTTACTATTTGTGCAATTGTTTTTATTTGCCTGTATTTTTAAGTAGCCCTTTGAGGCTTTCAAAAACTTTTTATCTACTTTTATACTTAAAAGGAAACACAGATATACAAACACATATACACATACAAACATGCTCACACATACAATCATAAACACAAAAGGGAACATGCCATGCCTAGTAAGATAATTTGAGAACTAAAAAGTGTCCCTGGCAAGGTTTCTGATTTTGAGATCATATTCCTTTATTCTTTTCCTTCTTCTGCGTTAAAATTTCAAGTCAAAACCTCAATACTGTTATAAACACCTCAAAAAATGCTTGGGCTCTCCAACTTACTATTACCACGCTTACAATTGATCAGCTCAGGAAAACCTTTGCTTGTCATTTTGTTGCTGTTTGTTTGTGCTTGCAATTAGTAACATTCTTAATCCATGGTTTCCTTACAGGATGGTTTGTAGGCCCTTTGCTGATTAGATTAGTTCTACTTTAATTAAAGATAGATAATGTATTTGATAAACCAGGCACACATAAATTGAAATACACGGGAAGCTAAGAAAAGGAGGAAGATGCTGATATTAAGTTTTCCTTTTTCCAGTTTATCTTACGTGCAAATACACCCCAAGACCCTTTGACATACGGATACACTTGGATCATCAGGTTATTACATATACCCATGATTATTAAGGCTGAAACTTTCTTCTTTATTTTTAGATTAATAATAAAACTAATTTGTCAAATCCTTAAAAAAAATTATTAATCTCTACTTTTATAGAACTGTGTAGGTAACTTTGTTATAGCTCTTATTATTTGCATTTTAGTAGTTTACATATTAATAGAGTATAAAGTGTTCTGAAGCAGGAGATTGATTTTTGATTCCTACTAGAGAGCACAGAACTTGCATACAGAAAATAATCAACACTTTTTTGTTTAATTAGTGAAGGAATTAATGGCTTTGCCCCACACAAACAGAAACGCTAAACTCTAAACTTACTAATGCAGTTGCACCTCATTATTGCAGGTACTGGTCCAATATGGCTGAATGAAGTATTTTGTTTTGGGAGAGAATCATCTATTGAAGAATGTAGAATTCAGAAATGGGGGACAAGAGCCTGTTCACATTCTGAAGATGCTGGAGTCACTTGCACTTTATAATGCATCGTATTTTCATTCACAACTATGAAATCGCTGCTCAAAAATGATTTTATTACCTTGTTCCTATAAAATCCATTTAATCAATATTTAAGACATTAAGAATATCGCCCAAATAATATTTTAAATTACAGGATTAATATATTGAACACCTTCATACTTACCATTTTATGTCTATATTTAAATCATTTTAACTTCTATAGGTTTTTAAATGGAATTTTCTAATATAATGACATATGTTGAATTGAACATACTGAAGTTTATAGCTTCCAGATTACAAAGGCCAAGGGTAATAGAAATGCATACCAGTAATTGGCTCCAATTCATAATATGTTCACCAGGAGATTACAATTTTTTGCTCTTCTTGTCTTTGTAATCTATTTAGTTGATTTTAATTACTTTCTGAATAATGGAAGGGATCAGAAGATATCTTTTGAGCTTAGATTGCAAAATCTCAAATCCACACATATTATTTTAAAAGAAGAATGTTTTCCAACTATTAAGATATCTCAATGTGCAATAACTTGTGTATTAGATATCAACGTTAATGATATGTCTTGGCCATGATGGACTAGGGAGCTCATTTTTCTTGTCTTGTACTGACAACTGTTTAATTGAATCATGAAGTAAATTGAAAGCAGGACATATGAGAAGACTGACCATCATTATATTTGTCCAGATAATTGGTGGATCAAAAATGCCACTTAACAGGAAGCTTAGTTTGTTATGCGTTTTAAATGGAATAATTAGCTTGTTAGAATTCTAGGACATGGTGTTTAAAATCTGAATCTAATTAATCCATTTTAACAAACAGAATGCAAACATCTTCAGTGCAGAAGGAAGAGACGTTGCAACTTTTTGGAGTCTTTTATGAAGTCAGTCAACATTTACAAGCGGCGGGGGGAGGGGGAACATCTTTAGTCCTAAAGGGACAATAACTCTGAGCATGCCGCAAAAAAGTAGCTTAGCAACTTTTTGTTGGTAGTCAACCCATCCCCAGGGCCATAGTGTAGAGTGTGAAAAGCTACCCTGAAACCCAGTAATTCTACCCTGAAAGTGACTGCAGAAAGGCCAGTAGTTGATATTAAAGCCCAAATGAATTCAACCTCAGCCCTGAAAACAGCAGAATTCTCAAGTTTCCTATAACCAATTCACAAAAAAAATGTAATTGTAAACTAGTACTATTATGGAATTACTCTACTGTTCTTTCTTTAATAGCGGCAAATGAAAGCATAAGCTTAAGCACTTTTTCATATCCTGAAGTCTCACCACACATAATAACCAAGTGGTAGACTCACAACCGTTCAACTTAAAAAGGCAAAACCTTACCTTGGAATTGGAATTACTGTAAACAGCCTACTGAAAATGCATTTTTGTCATGTAACATTCTTCTACTTGTTTAACATTGCTGATTTTCTCTGACAGCATAATTTTGTGGTTAAGAGAATGAATTCTGAATGTACACTTTCTGTCTCAAACCCTGGCTGTACTTTCAGCTAGTTAATAATTCTTTGTGTTCAGTTCCACTATCTAGGTATTTTCTTCAAAAGGTAAATACAATGGTTTCTGAAAGAATCATTTGCATTATCAGCCTGTTTAGGATGTCTGAGATCAGTGCCTCTGGGTTGTTAATACTATATTGCTGTATGGTATATGTATGCTGATTTACCACTTATGCATAAGTGGTATGCATGGGATGTCTGAGATCAGTGCCTATGGGTTGTTAATAGTATTAGCTATTAGTGTTAACTATTAGTATTAACACTATTAGTGTTAATAATACTATTAACAACCCATAGGCACTTGGGATGTGTGAGATCAGTGCCTATGGGTTGTTAATACTATATTGCTGTATGGTATATGTATGCTGATTTACCACTTATGCATAGATAGTTATATCTTTAATAAGTAATCTAAAAATCCTTTTTGTATTTGAGAGAATCTACTAAGTTCAGTCCAGTCAGGAAAAGAACCTAATAGCACCAATACAAATTGAGGACTTAATTTACTTTGGAATGCTGAATTGCATTCACTCCATTAAAAAAAAAAAACAGAAATTTGCTATTTGGTTTTTTTGAAAAAATAGCCATCTAGCATCACGTTAAATGCAAAATGTATATTTAAATAAAAGAAGAAGAAAAAAGACCAAAGGGATGTAGAAAATAAAGAATAACCATTAATATCTAAGGGCAAACATATTCCACCTAAATTATCTAAATAGTTTCAAATCAAAACTTTCCATTTTTTCAAAACGTATAGACCATAGTAGTTTGTACTTAAGTAAAGTATTAGATTAATTCGTAATGTGCCTATTACAAATAATATACAGTTGACCCTTGAACAATGCAGAGGTTGGGAGCACTGATCCCTTCACAGTGAAAAATCCACATATAACTTTTGACTCCCCCAAAACTTAACCACTAAGAGCCCACTGGTGACCAGAATCCTTACCAATAACATAAATAGTCAATTAACACATTTTTTGTATTACTAATACTGTCAATTAACACATTTCATATGCATGATGTACCGTATTCTTACAATAAAATAAACTAGAGGAAATAAAATATTAAGAAAATCATAAGGAAGAGAAATATATTTACTATTAATCAAGTGAAAGTGAACCATCATTAATGTCTTCATCCTTCATTGTTGTTTTCATATTGAGTAGTCTGAGAAGGAGAAAGAGGGGGAGTTGGATTTGCTGTCTCAGGAGTAGTAGAGGTGGAGGATCCATATATAAATGAAACAGTGCACAGTTCAAACCCATATTGCTTAAGAGTTGACTGTAATAATATTTGCTATTAAGGGTAAAATGAAATATTTGTACCCTCAGTCATTTGCTTGATCAGTATGGCAGTGATATGTATGCCCAAAGCAATCACAGTCAAGAGATACAAATTTACCATCACTGGGTTACGATGATAAGCATTATTTACTCTCCAGAGTTGGAGAAGCTCAAGGCTGGTGAAGCTTAAGATGCCATGTTAAGTAAATAAAATCAAGAATCTGGCAGAGAGGAGGAAAAAGTCAATGTTTGTCAGGTAGACAATTAACAATGTTCCCTCAGAAAAGCACAATTAGGAGATGATTATGTTGAGATTTTTTTAATTCATTGAGACAGTAGATAAGAATTTTAGGAACATGTGTTTGGCACTAGATGTGGCTTTCGCTTTTAATCACACATATAACCATAATATAGCCGGATTTTTTTCAACTATGTATTTTCTTTGCACTTTTTCTTTATTGAATGTTAGGTAATACATTGTTAAATGTTTTTTTCTTTAACCACACCAATTTTCTGGTTACATAACATGGTGAAATATGTATTCCTTTCTGATATTTATCAGCTATTTTCCTTTGCAGAGTAATTTATGTTTAAAACTCCTAGAATTTATATTTTTAAAATGTTAATATCTTAACAAGAACTTATTTTATGTATATGTTATTACTGAGTACATTTACTTAAACAAAAACAAAGAGCAATATTAACAAAATGATGGAGTAGGCAGCTTCATGAATCCATTCCTTTAGAGAAATATCAAAAAATAAATAGTGGCAGAATCAACTTTGTCAGGACTCTGAAAAAAGTCAAAATTTTACAGCAACTAAGCAAATGTTGTGTCAAGAAAAAGGCAACTTTGAAACAACAGGAAAGTTTGTGATGTTTTTACCTGCCTTCCCCCTACCTCCTCCTGGATGCAGCAGTGTTGTTTGTTTGTTTGTTTTGTTTTGTTTTGTTTTTTGTCTTGAGGCAGTGGTAGGCAGTCTACATTCATAGCTTGGGCCCTTGGTCCCTGGTTCCATAGGAAGCAAAGATGACCTTCTTCACAAATGGTTGTGTTTGTCTGTTTTAATCTGTCTAAGAAATTCCTTGAAGGACTGATGCAAAGCATTCAACTCTGTTTCACTTAATTTTGAATTCAGGTTGGTAAAGCAGTGTCCATTGTTCAAAAACACTGTAAGCTGAAATAACAACCCTCAAATGCATGGGTCACAGCATTATAGTTGAAACACGAAATAGAGAGCATAAGGCCTGGTAGCAAAAGCTGAAGACAGTTTCTTTGGGAAATTAGGATGTTCAAAAAAAATGAATGCAGGGAAATTCAGAAAGCCGCATGCATGGCCAGGGCAAAACACATGCCTTGAAAAGAACTTAAGCTTTCACCTTGGGCTGATCTCTAGGATTAGTGCAAATCTGGTTAAGTGTTGAAGGCGTGCCCAGACTCAGAAACAATCTGCAAATACTGAGAGAGATGGATTGTTGTTGGTTGTGTTGGTTGTTGCAGATTTTGTATTTTGTCTTTTATTTCTGTTTTTAGTGCTTGGCATTCAAAAACACTAGCTTAACACAAAGTGAGGAACAGAGACTCCAGTGATCATCAACAATAAGGAACACAGTCTTGGTAAAAATCATTCAGGATAGTCACAAAAAAATAAGCAAAAGAAATTAAAAGAATGGTCACTGAGGAAGTACACACGTTGTACCTACTTGACAAAGACATTAAAACAACTGTCTTAAATGTGCTTTAAAAAGTAATGGACAAAGAATGTAAGGAAATAAGAAAAATAATATATTAGCCATATTAGAATATCGATAAAGATACACAAATTACAAAAAATAGAGCCAAACAGAAACTGCATCTGAAAATACAATTACTAAAATGAAAACATTATTAGAGGGCTTTAACAGCAGATTTCAACAAGCAAGAGAATCAGTTCATCTGAAAATAGGACAATTTAAATTGAGTCTGAGAAGCAGATAGGAAAAAATAATGAAGAAAAGTAAAAAGAGCTTAAGGGACATGTGGGACGTCATCAAGTGGGCCAAAATATGCATTATGAGAGTCCCAGAGATAGAAAGTAAAAGAAAGAATATGTAAATAAATAATAAACAAAACTTCCCAAGTTTGATGGTAGGCATGAATCTACAAGCCCAAGAACCTCAAGAAACTCCCACACCAAGACAAACTGGTCAAACTGCTGAAAGAAAAAGACAAAGAGAATCTTGAAAGTAGCAAGGGAGAAGCAACTTGTCATATACAATGGACCTTCAAAAAGATTAATAGCTGATTTCTCATCAACAGAAACCATAAGGCCAGAAGACATTTGGATGACATATTTAAAGTACTGAAAGAAAAAGAAGAAACAAAACCCCCAAATCTGTTAGCCAAGAATACCATGTCTGGTAAAACTGTCCTTCAAAAATGAGAGAGAAATTAAGACTTTCCCAGATAGGCCGGGTGCAGTGGCTCATGCCTGTAATCCCAGCACTTTGGGAGGCCGAGGTGGGTGGATCACCAGGTCAGGAGATCGAGACCATCCTGGCTAACATGATGAAACCCCATCTCTACTAAAAAACAGAAAAAATTAGCTGGGCTTGGTGGCAGGCACCTGTAGTCCTACTCAGGAGGCTGTGACAGAAGAATGGCGTGAACCTGGGAGGTGGAGCTTGCAGTGAGCTGAGATCACACCACCGCACTCCAGCCTGGGCAACAGACCGAGACTCCATCTCAAAAAAAAAAAAAAAAAAAAAAACTTTCCCAGATAAACAAAAGCCGAGGAAGTTTATTGCCAGTATGTCCTGCCCTCTGAGATATGCTAAAGGGACTCCTTCAGGTTGAAATGAAAGAACACTAGACGTTAAACTGAAGTGATATGAAGAAATAAAGATCTTCAGTAGTGGTAAGTACATGAGAAAATATAAAAGCTAGTATTGTTGTATTTTGTGTTTATAATTTCATTTTTTAATTTCCTGCATGATTAGAAGATCTAAGTGTTAAAAATAACTATATGTTTATTGTATAATACACATAATATATAAACATGTAATTTGAGACAACAACAAAGTGTGAGAAATATGGAGTACTTAGAAGCAGAGATTTTAAATGCTATTGAAGTCAAGTTGGTATCAATTTAAGATAGTTGTTATAAATTTAGGATGTTAATCACCATGGTAGTAACTAACAAAACATCTAAAAATATATTCACAAAAGGGAATAAGAAGAAAACAAAATGGTTCACTACAAAAAAAAGTCAACTAAATACAAAAGAAGGCAGTAATGGAAGAAATGAGAACCATAAAAGTATGAAGCGTTTAGAAAAATGTTGGAATGTCAGAAGTTAGTTCTTGTCAGAATTACATTAAATTCAAATGGATTAGGTTCTCTAAGGCAGCAATTGGCAGAATGAAACTTTCTTTTAATGATAACTGTATGTTGTCTGCATGAGACTCACTTTAGATTCAAAGACATAAACACATTCAAAGTGAAATGAAAAAAAGTATTTCATGCTAATAGTTACCAGTAGAGAAATGAAGTTGTTCTTTTAATATCAGATAAAATATAATTTAAGTCAAAAACTGTTAAAAAATGTAAAGACCGTTATATATCAATTAAAGGACATGATATATTGATAAAAGAGAGAAGATACAAATTCATCAAAAAGATATAACAATTATAAACATGTATGCAACAAAACTCTGAGCCCCAAAGTATATGAAGCAAACACTGACAGAACAAAGTGAGAAATAAACAGTTCTACAATAGTAGTTGAAGACTTCAATACAATACATTCAATGATTCTTAACACTTATAGAAAGAAGATCAATAAGGAGATAGAGGACTTGAACCACCCTATACAACAACTAGACCTAAGAAGCATATATGCATATATATATAAAACATTTCACCCAACAGCAGTAAAATGTACATTCTTCTCAAGTGCACATGAAATATTATCCAGCATGAACCTATTTGTGATTGAATGGCCACCATAAAATCTCAATAAATCTTAAAAAACTGAAATTGTACAAGTATCTTTTCTAGCTACAGTAGAATAAAGCTAGAAATTATCATAATTATTGCATTATTATACAAGGAAAACTGGAAAATGTATAAATTTGTGGAAATTAACACACTCTTAACCATTGGGTCAAAAAATAACTCACATGGGAAATTAGAAATACTTGGAGGAGATGAATGAAAATTAAAACATAATACACCAACACTTAGGGAATGCAGTGTAAGCTGTATTCAAAGGAAAATTTATAGCTGTAAATACATATATTAAAAAGAAGAATGATCTTTTGGTGTTATGATGTATGTGTTAATTTTCACCCAAGCCTCCTGGCTTATAACTAACATAGGCCTTGTTACAGTCTTTTGTTATAATGTTGGGTGTGTTAGGCCACAGGGGGAGGCTGCTGACCTTTTCCTACCTTCTTTTCACCTGCCCTCAGGCAGGACTCCAGGCTTCCCTCAGCTTTCTTATTGTGGGTCTTAAGGCCTTCCAAAAGAAAGAGTCACGACCTGTACTTTGGGGGAAGGAATGCTGACATCGTGAAGCTTTAATAAAAACCAAAAAGGACTGAGTTTGAAGGGCTTCCAAATAGCTGAACATGCGGAGGTTCCTGGAGGGTGGCATGCCCAGGGAGAGCATGCACACTCTGCACCCCTCCCCCCATACTTAATTGTATGCATCTTTTTATCTGTATCCTTTGCAATATTCTTTATACTAAACTTGTGTTTCCCCGAGTTCTGTGAGCTACTCCAGAAAATTACATGAACGCAATTATAAGAAGGAGATGTGGGAACCCCAAATTAAAGCCATTTGTTCAGATACTTGCACCTAGTGTTTGAGGGTATGGGGGACAATCTTAGTGACTGAGCCTCCAACCTGGTATATAGTGTCAGAACTGAAGCAGAAGGCACTCAGCTGGTGTCTGCTGGTTAATGCATGGGGAAAAACTCCCCACATATTTAGTCACATAATTCTTCTTCTGTGTCAGTGATCATTGTTTTGGTGTGACAGTGGAGGAAAAATGCAGTTAAAGAGAGTCTTCCCTACATAGATCTCAAATCAAAAACCTAACTTTACACACGAGGAACTAGTAAAAGAAAAGCAAGGTAAACCTAAAGCTAGCGGAAGGAAAGAAATAATAGCAATTAGAGCAGATATGATAAAGTAGAGAATAAAAATACAATAAAGGGAATTGGCCAGGCACATTGGCTCACACCTGTAATCCTAGCACTTTGGGAGTCCGAGGCGGGCGCATCATGAGGTCAGGAGATCGAGACCATCCTGGCTAACATGGTGAAACCCCGTCTCTACTAAAAATACAAAAAATTAGCTGGGCGTGGTGGTGGGTGCTTGTAGTCCCAGCTACTCGGGAGGCTGAGGCAGGAGAATGGCGTGAACCCGGGAGGCAGAGCTTGCAGTGAGCTGCGATCATGCCACTGCACTCCAGCCTGGGTGACAGAGTGAGACTCCATCTCAAAAAAAAAAAAAAAAGGAAGGGTGGGCCTCATGGAGGAGGCAATGGCGAGAGCACACAGAACAAAGAAAGGAAGGATTTTTGTCCGTAACATAGTCAGTCCCTGCTACTGTGTCCAGTCTCCATAGGCTGGGGTTGGACGACACAATCTAAGCTGATCCCGATTGGCTACTTCAAATGGAGCAGGGGTGGGGTCTACAGAGCAATTTCGGAACTAAGGGTGCCAAATAAGGAACAGATGTGAGTTGTTACAGATTGGGAATGGAAGTAGGTTACAGATTGGGAACAGATGTGGGTTAATTGATTTGGGTTACAGATTGGAAATGGCTGGAAGGTTGTTTAGCCTAACTAGGGGCAAGGAGGAAAGGAAGTTAGGCTTTGAAAACAGAGGACAAGTGTAACCTCTGAAGAGGATCTCACTGTTTCCAACAACTTCTCCGTCTTGATTTTCATAATTTTTCCTCTTCAAACTTTTTAGAATCTACCTACAAGAATAAGTACATCTATAAGAACTTTCAGAGGTAAGGCCTTGTAAATACTGTTGTAATTGTTCCATCGAGGGGAGCTGTGTTATTAGCGATGGAATAAGGACAGACTCGTTGTTAAGCTCTTTGAAGGGCTTAAGCTCATGGCATCCCTTTAGGTCTCCAAGGAATGCTAAATTTTCCCCCTGTCGTGAGACACACGAGGTAAAATTGGCATAGGGAGATGGAGGCTGGATGGCCCTCGGGGGCTGACCTGCAGGGTTGTCGGACTTCAGGGAACAGCAGAGAGAGAGAGGGAGAGCGTGGCAGAATTCATTACCCCAGGCTGTGGAGTCTTGTAAGAGAGCTACCATACAGCTCACGTCCTGTCAGCTGGAAGGAATAAAGGAGGTATCTTAGGTTTAGTTTGGTAGGACTCTCTCCCAGAACAATGGCCCATGACTCGAGGTGGCGATGCCTTCTTGACTTGGGTATGATGAGTCCATCCTCTTTCTGCTGTTCGTACTGTGGTCTTGGTGGTTGGAAACACTAGGAATGGTCATTCCCAAGCAGGTTCAAGTTTTCTTTCCTTCCAACTTTTGATGAGGGTGTAATCCCCAGGCTGATGCTGATATGCTAGGAACTCTAGGGGTGGCGCCTGTGCTAAAAGACGTTTAGTTCTGACGGAAGAGCAAGTGGAAGATCTGATCTTTTGTTTCAAACATAGGAATGTCAGCAGTGGAGTGTGAAAAGGGCAACCCATATAGCATCTCACAAGGAGATAAACCAGCATCTCTCTGAGGGGCAGTTTGGATTCTTAATAAGGCAATGGGAAGGCATTCAGTCCTTGGCAAGCGAGTCTCTAAGACTAATTTGGTTAAGTGACTCTTCAAAGTTTGGTTCATTTTCTCCAGTCTTCCTGATGAAGGTGGGTGCTGGCAGGGAGTATGGTATTCCCATGTTATGTCTAGTGCTTGGGTTAATTTCTTAATGCCATGTGCAGTGAAATGAGTCTCATTATCTGCCAAACCTGGGTATAATCTTTTCCATCAGTGCTTTAACTACATCATTAGCAGTTGCAATTGAAAAGGGAATAGCTTCCACCCAGTGAGTAAGGCGATCTACTATCACTAATAAGTAATCAGTATAAATAATCCCTTCTTGGTTTTGCAAGTGATTCAAAGCCTAATTTAATGCAAACAATTCACAAGTTTGGGCGGACCAATTATTAGGCAGTCTTCTTGACTCTGTTCCTGCGAGAGCTTCCCCATCAACTACTGAATACCCTTTGTCTTTTTCCTTCATTTACCCAGGAAGAGCCATCTATAAATAAGTGCTGCCCTATTTTGAAAGGGATCTCTTAAATCAGGCCTGACTTTTGTGTGATAATCAATTAAATATAAACACTGATGCTTAGGTCCTTTTAGATTTGGATTCCCTGTTAGAAAACCTGCAGGGTTAAGTGAATTATCAGTGGTTACTGTTAAATCATCTCTTCCTAATAGGACAGCTTTATACTTTAAAATCCTTGAGTCAGTGAGCCATCTTCCTGCTTTCTGGTTTAAAATATTTCTAACTTGATGGAGTGTGCCACCTTACATATTTTAAGTTTGGGCTAGAGGTTTCTCCGTACTTAGTGAACTGTAACTTAATCGGATGTGTAAACAGACTGTAACTTACTCTTGTACCAATCATGAGTTGTGGTCAGCTGTTCAAACTGTGTTCCAATCAGGCAAACACTGTAACCAATCTGGCTGTTTCAGTACCTCAATTCCATTTTCTGTGTGTCACTTTCCTTTTTCTGTCCGTAAATCCTCTGCAACCATGAGGCAGCATAGAGTCTCTCTGAACCTATTCCAGTTCACTGGGCTGCCTATTCGTGGACTTTTCTTTGCTCAATTAAACTCTGTTAAATCTATTTGTTCTAAAGTTTTTCCTTTAACGAGATGTACAAAAATGTTCTAAAGTTTTTCCTTTAATGAGATGTACCAGAATGTACAAGAATGTATAATGTTTTAATTCTCAAGATAGATGGTGGCCTCATAGGTGTTCATTCTATTATTATTCAAGTTTTTTGGAAGTTTAATTATTTCATTACAATGTTTAGAGGAAAAGGTATTGTAGTGGTGTTACTAGAAAGGGGTCCGGATCCGGACTCCAAGAGAGGTTTCTTGGATCTCGTGCAAGAAAGAATTTGGGGCAAGTCCATAGAGTAAAGTGACAGCAAGTTTATTAAGAAAGTAAAGAAGTAAAAGAAAGGCTGCTTCATAGGTGACGCAGCAGCATGGGCTGCTCAGCTGCGTATACTTATTATTACTTTTTAATTTTATGTTAAATAAGGGGTGGATTATTCATGAATTTTCCACAATGGTGGACCTATTGCGGTTCCTAATTCTCGGAACTAAGAGTTCCTCCCCTTTTAGATCATATAGGGTAACTTCCTGACATTGTCATGTAAACTGTCATGGCACTGGTGGAAGTGTCTTCTAGCATGCTAATGCGTTACAATTAGCATATAATGAGCAGTGAGGGTGGTCAGAGGTCACTCTTTTCACCATCTTGGTTGTCCTAGGATTTTGTCCAGCTTCTTTACTGCAACGTGTTTTATCAGCAAGGCCTTTGTGACCTGTATCTTTTGCCAACCTCCGATCTCATCCTGTGACTAAGAATACCTTAACCTCCTGGGAATGCAGCCTAGTAGGTCTCAGCCTTATTTTGCCCAGCCCCTATTCAAGATAGAGCCACTCTGGTTCAAACGCCTCTGACAGGGGTATATTTGAAGGTGATTGTTTGCAGAGAGAGGGAATGGTGGCCATATCAAACGCTGCAGTGAGTTCAAATGCAAGAAGTAGCAAGTGTCCTTTGGATTGAAGAACCTAGTATATTCCTGTTGACTTGGCAGTTGTGTGGTGCAGTAGGAATGGAGGTTGAGAAAAGATAGGAAATTGTGAGGTAAAGACAAGGAATAGCACCAACATATATGAAAGACATATTTATTCCAACAGAATTCTGTTGTAAGATGGCCTGGACACAGTTCAAAAATAGACCTAGCTTGAAGAGGTTTATCACATGTGTTTTTCTGTGTTTGTATTCCCATTGCACTTTAAACCAACACGCATTGTAAGCAGTTTCTCTGCTGAGAAGCAATAAAGATGCAGCAAGTGCTTGTAGTCATGCAGTATGCATTTTTAGAGACCTTGATTGCTTGACTTTATGCCACTATATATAAATGACAAGCATCCAATAAAAGTTCAACAGGATGGGTACGTTTGGGGCAGATTTACCTTAAGTAGGAGTGTACTAGAGGTAGAAGGGGAGTTTCCAATTGTTGACTCAGTTTAAGGGGTTAAGAGGAAAATGAAAGATGGAGAGGAATAGATCCAAGAATCAGGAAGAGACAAATGAGACGAGGAGAAATAAAATAGTATGAGAAATGAGGATTAGGAAAAGCCTTCTTCAATTTGCAATTCTTGACCCATGAGAGTACATTTAATACTTCCTTTGCCTTCATTAAATTAATTCACAGTTAAAAATGAATTATCTGTGTATAACACATTGTAAAACTATGTACTCTCTTCTTGAAGCAGCCAAGCTGTGGTATTTAACTATATGCTTACAAAAATGTTAATCTTATGGCAACAACTACCAGAAGATTTTGTAAAGTCAGAAATAAATGATCACAAATGAAGGTTAAGTCAGAACACCATCCTAAAATGTAAAAGTGGAAGATAAAAATTTAATAGTAGTAATCAAAATAAAAGATAGTCAATGATCTGTTCTTAATAGGGTTGCCAGATTTAGCAATGATGACAGGATGACCAGTTAAATTTGAATTTAAAATAAAAGACAAATAATTTTTACAGTATAATTATGTTCCATGCAATATGTAGAACAGACTTACATTGAAAACCTTAATTTGCTGCTTATGTGAACTTGAGTTTTAACTGAGTGCTCTGTATTTTAGCTGACAGTTCCATTTCACAGGTGCTGTCGCTGATCTTCAGAGTTAAACAATTTCCTTCTTTCTGTTTCTTACTCAATTTCATTTTCAATTTTTCTGTCATATTCTCTTTTTTTAATATTGTATATCTTTCAGAGTAGTAACAAATAGAATGAAGTTTCAGTTCTCTGAGATCTTATGTTTTAGACTAATTGCTTTATTTAGAACCTTTTCTCAATTATCTAGTCACACTTTGACATTTTCTGGTAATAGAGTTCCTTAGTATTCTACTTCTCCTTAAAATTAATTTTGTTCAGAAGACTTAGTTCTAAATTTTATGTCTCTGAATTTTGACTTTTCAGTAAACTCAGTTGAAAAGTGCTTTGGTTATAGTACCATGCATTTTGTTGCAGATGCAAGAAATGTTAGCATCCTGTTGACAAATGACAGATTCTCTGCTTGACTAAACTCTAGTCAGGCTCCTCCTAAATCTCTTCTCAATTAGGTCCTGACATTTGAACTTTCGTGTTTGTCTGTACGTTGCCCAATTTTAGCAAGAAATCTAAGTCAGTTTAGCAATGATGCCCCATCTTCAATATCTGATCACCCTTGATATCTTATCAGGTTTCTCCTCTTCCACCATCCCAGAGGTGACGTCTAATCATCCTGGCTGGCCTTCAGCAAGAATCCTGGTAGATCAGCTTAGCCAGAATCCACCCAAACTCCTGCATTTTCCCCTACTGGCTCCCCACCTTTACCCTGATCCTGCTACTTGGCTGTAAATTTTCACATTTCCTTGTTATATTCAGAATTGAGCCCCATCTCTCTCCTGTATTACAAAACCTTGTTATTGTAGCCTCTTTCAAATGAAGTCTTCCTTACTGTTTTTAATGGGTGTCATGAATAGTTTTCTGTCCAACACAGAAACAAGTAATTTTTTAAAAATTGAAAGAATTATTCTGAAATCTACTCTGGGAAATAGACATGGCTATGTTAATAAGGATTACTTTTGCAAATGCGGCTCATGTGGAACTCTATACCAATTTCCACCAACCCCCTTCTTGGTGCAGTAAAAGAGAATCAAGATACTCATTTAGGGAAATCAATCCTCTAAACCTGTAGTAGATTTCATTGCTTAATACTCTCTCCAAATACAAATATAAAAATGGATTAAAATGATTTATTCCAAGAGCAATGCATTTCTCTTAGTAAATTTTAAATGCATTAAATAAATGCATTTAAATTTAGTAAATTTTAATGCATTTTACTTTGTTATATGAAAAAGATGTTAAAATACATTGGATTTTACAAAAACTTGCCATGCTTTGCAGTTGTGTTCAAATCTGTATCTTCATTTCCCTTGAAATTATCGATGTAAAATAAACATTTGTAATTTGATTCTCATTAAATGTAAACTATTAACATTTTAAAGTGTTCTTCTTAAGGCAAATGGCTTTCTAAAGATAAATAACATCCATATTATTGATTATATTGATGTATATTCCCAATATCACCAAAGAAGAAGTACAAGGCTTTGTAGTAAAACTAACGTGGGACTTAGCCCTAGCTCCACTCAATTCTGCCGTGTGATATTGTATAAGCCACTTAAACTCTGTATCTCAATTTTTATTTTTCTAAAAGTGATCTAATTAGAACTGCTTTAGAAAGGTACCGTGAAAGTTAAAAATACTAATGCAAGCAAAACACTTTTAATGCCCGGATGATTCTGAGTGTTCATGGTACCATTTATCAGTGGGGAATCTTTCATCTGAGACTTTTTTTCCATTTAGGAAGCATTAATGTTTATTATATGGACATTCATTATCGTTTAGGATTCCTTACACCTTCCCTACAGAAAGGTGAATACATGGCAAAGTACAAAGAATGTTGTCAGGAAACCTTCCAATGCCTATTTCCAGTCATATTTTTCATCTTGCCATCCTCTTCCCCTGTCCCAGTTACTTGATATCTTTATGTTGGCTCTCATAAGATGTATAAAAGGAGGGTGGAGAAAGAAATTTTCTTAGTGGCATGTCATCTCCCTGGATCTATAAAACTTAGATCTTCAGAACTACTCACTTGCAAACTCGTACCTCTGTTAGCATTTATATGATGCATTATTTAGAACTCAACTGTGAATCTCAGATCGGATCTGTTTCTTTTGTGGCCAAAAAAAAAAAAAAAAGCTACCACCATATCTGCTTGCCTTCCTCTTAGTAATGCAGGTACAGATAGGTATGACTATGCTACTGGGTTCTAACTAAAGAAATGTCGGAAGAAATAATATAAACTACTCAGAGGCATCATCCATAACATTTCCCTCTGAATCTTTCCCTCTCTCCTTCTTTCTCCATTTTCAGCCTGAAAGTTATCAATGAAGAAGCCAAATCATAGAAATCAGAGTCTCTTACAGTATTATGAACTGAATATTTATGTCTCCCCCAATTCATATGCTGAAATCCTAATCCCCAGTGTAATGGCATTAGGAGGTGGGAGGAGGAGACTTTGAGAGACAATTAGATCATAGTGTGGAGCCCTCATGAATGGGGTCAGGGCCCTTCTAAGAAGAAACACAAGATAGATGATTTATTTCTCTCTTGACCATGTGAGGATACAACAAAAACACGACCATCTGTAAACCAAGAAGAGGGACTTCAAGAAATGACCATAGTGACAGCGTAATCTGGAACCCAGTTCCAGCCTTCAGAATTGTGAGAAGTAAATATTGTTCAAGTCACCCAGTCGATGGTACTGACTTATAGCAGCCCCCACTGACTAAAACAGAAATTGGTACTGAGAAGTGGAGTGCTGGTGCAACAAATACCTAACGATGTGGAAGGAGGTTTGTTACTAGGTAATGAGTAGAGAGGCTGAAAGTGTTTTGAGCTGCGTTCTAGGAAAGGCTGCTGTTATCATTAGGTGACTTATAAAGGTGATTCTGGTGAGGGCTCAGAAAGAAAAGGGGAGAGCTGAAAATTCTTAGAGAATACACAAAGAATCAGCTAAGAATGTGGATAGAAATATGAATATGAATAGTGACTCTGATACAGTCTCAGACAGCAATGAGGAACATGTTACTGGGCAATAGAGAAAAGGAGATCCTGATTACAAAGCGGCAAAGAGCTTGGCTGAATTGTGCCTGCGTTCTCATGTTTTATGACAAGTCAACCTTGAGAGGATGGAAGTTGGATGTTCAGCTGAGGAAAATTCTAAACAAAGTGTTGGAGAAGCAGCTTCGTTCTTCCTGACTGCTTATGGTAAAATGTGAGAAGAGAAGAAAAAAAAATGAGTTGAAAATGGAATTGTTAAGCAAAAGGAATCAGAACTAAAGATCTGGCAAATTCTCAGCCTGTCCACATTAGAAGAAATATGAAAGTCCATTGGAAAGGGAACACAAAGGTGTGAGACACCTGCCATTTGATAGAGATTAGGGTGGATAAGAACCACAGATTCAATCACCCATCTCAACGGAAGCCAGGACTAGAGATGGGCTGTTACCAGCAGATACCCTGACAACTGGGACTAATGGAAACACAAAGTGAGACAAAAGGAAGAAAGACTGTGAATGTGTGCTGTCCTTCAAGAAAGGGGAAGAAGAACCCCAAGGGCGATTTGGAGACTCTCTGGGCCACTGCTTAGGTTTCAGCGTGGCAGATGGCCTCCAACGGAAGTCGTGGGAATGGGCCACTTGGAGTTGTGGGCAGGGGGATGCACAGCAGAGCCTTTGGGGCAGTATCTCAACCCCAGGGAACAGTGATTTGGGCAGGGCCTTGCTGAGTGAAGGGGTCGATGTTGCCACCCTAGTGGGTCCAGAAGTCACCTCATCAAGCCAAAGAAGATAATTAACAAGACTTAAGATCTCATAGAATTTGCCCTGCCAGGTTTTGGGCTTGCCTGGGGCCCAGTCTCTTCTTTTCTTATTTCTCTCTTTTTGGATAGGAATATTTATCCCACATCTATCTCACCATTGTATTTTGGGAGAAGATGACTGTGGTCACCGTGCATTTGGTGCTAACAAGTAGTGACTATGTATGATAAACTACTATGGAGTAACAACTGAGAATTTCACTATTCCCAAAGAAGCTTAAAAATTAACAGGCAAGTCAGGGTCCAGAGAAATAGGTATACATGAACTCAGACATCAAGAATACTAAACTAATATATCTGTATTTATAGTTACACAGTACCTAAATGTCATGGAAAACTAGAAAGATAGAAACATGTTTTTGAGGTAGTGAAGTTACTGGAGTGAAAATAGGCAAGTGGAAGCACCCTAGAACATATTTGAAGGAGTTTAACAGTTAAGAATTTTGGAAGGAAGTATTTTACATGTAATAGAAAAGTACAGAGGGGTGGCTTAAATTCGGTACAATCTGTGAAAGGGTTAAAGGCACTGAAGATTGTTATAGGAGGACGCAAGAAGAATACCTACCCATCCAAACAGGGGAGTAGGAGAGACTTCCTGACAGAAGTGTTTGCACCTGCTTCGGTGATTAAGAACCTAAAGATAATTTGGAGGAATTTTGGAATGTTTATACAGGAGTAAAGATGGTCAAAGATACTCACTTCCATCTTCCCTGAATCCATAAATGTGCTACGTTATATGACAAAGAAAATTAAGTTTACAGGTAGAATTATAGAAGTAAAGATGGTCAAAGATGCCCACATCCTTATTCCCAGAAGCCATGAGTATTACATTTTGCTGTATGGCAAATGAAGACTAAAGTTACAGGTAGAATTAAGGTGCTTATCAGCTGACTTTAAAATAGAGAAACTATCCTTGTGAGCCCAATGTAATGCTTTAAAACTAGAAGAGGGAGGCAGAAGAGGAGGTGAAGAAATGTGAGGGGGACTCTCTCCACCATTGCTGGCTCTGAAGATGGATGAAGAAAACTTTGGACCAAGGAATGCAGGAGCATCTAGAAGCTGGAAAAGGTAAGAAAATGGATTTTCCTTCAGAGCTTCCAAAAAAAAAAGCAAACTGCTGAGATCTCGATTTTTGCCCGTTAATATCTATGTCAGACTTCTGATTGTATTTGTGTTGTGTTAAACTTCTAAATTTGTCCTAATTTCTTACTCTTCCAGCTTCAGGCAGCTTCTTGACTTGTAGCTGCATCACTGCAATCTCTTCCTCCAAGGTCGCATTGCCTCCTCCTTCTTCATTCTGTGTGAAACCTCTCTGACACACAAATGTCATTAGATTTAGGGACCAAACAGGAAAGTCCAGGATAATCTTCTCACATGCAAAACTACCAGAAGGAGAGAAAAAAAGCAATCCTGTTCTGATTTCTAAATTCTGAAAATATGTTGCATGCTACTGAGAAGCTAAAGTCAAAATTCTAGGTAGTGACAAGCCAATAATTTTGAAACAAAAATGCCAAAAATAACAAATGAAAAAAATTTTAAGGAATCATCTCTTTAGAGAGCACATATATTATAAATTTAAGAAACATATTAGTTCATAATTTTTAAAAAATATATTGGTAGAGAAAGGAGAGAAGAGGCAACTTTACTATATAAACTTCAGGGGAAATCTTTGCCCTTTCTAATCTAATGGGTTCTTCTGTTTGTTTCGGGAATGTTGTTTTTTCTCATAGTTGGGAAAAATCATAATTATTTATATTAATTTTTATTAATTTAAATGACAAATATCAATTAATAGACACTTTGAAACATTACAACTGAGACATTCAATCCTGCAGTTGGGTAAGAGCCCATGTTATAATCCCAATTTTATAGATAAAAATATTAAAAATAAGGGTTTAAGTCATATAGAATACAGAAGAACTAAAATTTGAAGACAGTTCAAGTTTTCCACTGCTGTATAATAATATCACACTGCTTTTTAAACTGTTAAATCATTTAACACTGCTATTTTGAAAAAATCAAGTTTTCTTATATCCCACTGCTATTTTTTGTTGTTCTTTTGCTTTGTTTTGAATGGAGTTTCGTTCTTGTCGCTGAGGTTAGAGTGCATTGGCATGATCTCAACTCACTGCAACCTCCACCTCCTGGATTCAAGTGATTCTCCTGCCTCAGCCTCCTGACTAGCTGGGATTACAGGCACCTACCATCACGCCCGGCCAATTTTTGTATTGTTAATAGAGACAGGGTGCCATGTTGGCCAGGCTGGGTTCTCAAACTCCTGACCTCAGGTGATCCGCCCGCCTTGGCCTCCCAAAGTTCTGGGGTTACAGAGGTGAGCCACCGTGCCCAGCCCCCACTGCTATTAAAGAAAATAATTTTCTTATATCCACAGACTTAAAGATAAGTACAATATTATGCAGAGCTTGTGTTGAACTTACCTCTAATAGATGTCATGATTCCTTTCTCTCTGAATTCAGGTACTTCAAGCTGCCTTACTTGTAGAGAATTTTCCTTGATGGTACAGTTTCAGGGAGAGCATTGGCATCAGAAAAGCATAATTGCTTCACTGACCCAGTTCATGACATGAGTTATATCCATGTCTACAAATTGAGAAGACTGATTGTTGCAGAGTCACCTCACTGAGTTCAGGGTTTCATTACCCACACCCTGTTGGGGACTGGTCATGGTAGGAAGCTGACCTGGTCCCTGTTGTTGTGGTTGCTTAGTGTATTTTATCTTAACATCTTGTCTAGGTCTTTGATCCATCTTTACCTTCCTATTGATTATCTTACTACTTGACTGGTTTTGACACATTGTCTCATTCCCATTTATGGTGAAACAAGTTTCTAATGACAGTGGTGCCCCCTCAGAACTAGATTAGGATTAAGATATTACAAAGTTTTAGAAATTAGCTTATTAATGTTTCTGTTGATTTTTATGACGATGTTCTCACATGAGTAATCAGTTAAAATCAACTTTAAGTTATCTAGATCCAAAATAAAGAAGAAGAAATCCCATTAACTGTGTCTCTCAATTGTTCCTCTCCTACTCCTGTTGACATGATTCTGATGCCTAGAGAGGTCCCCACTCCCAGGCTGTCTTCTTCCCTGAGTAGAATCACAGTCCTTCTCTGTCACTATTCTGCTGTCTTAAACTATGATTGAAATGCCATTTTCTTCTCTTGGCTTACATGTATTCTGTTTTTTCCATCCATCTCTTTCCAAGGACCTCTGTCTCACTCTATTTGCCCAAACCAGAGAAGACCCTCATGCTCTATAAGAATTTTACTCCCAAATCTTCCTCCACCTCCTTTTTCTATGCATTCCATTCACAAAGCAGTCCCCTCTAGTTAAGAAGATCTATAAAACTCTTAAGTACAGGCAGTCCTGACTTAGGATGGTTTGACTTAATTTTTTGACTTTACGATGGTACTAAATTGTCACAATTTTGACATAATATGCAGTATTCAATAAATTACATGAGATATTCAATACTTTATTATAAAATACCCTTTGTGTGAGATGATTCTACCCAAGTGTAGGCTAACATAAGTGTTCTTAGCACATTAAAGGTAGGCTAGGCTAAGCTATAGTGCTTGATAGTTTAGGTGTATTAAATGCATTTTCAATTTGTGATATTTTCAGTGTGTGATGGATTTATTGGGACATAACCTCATTCTAAGTCTTGAAGTATCTGTGTAGAGTTTTGCAAATGAAAATTATAAAGTAAAATGTTAAACATATATAAATCCATATATAGAATAATTTCCTCTCTGTAAAATGTCTAAGGTGATGATAAAGAAAGGAATAAAATAAAATGGTAACATAAGATCAGGGCAAAAGCAGTGACAGGAGACAAATTTATATTTAATACTCTGTTAGAACCATTTGTCATGGTGTGGGGCTCATAGTACTGAGATGAGGACTTGGAATGCTCCTCTAAGAGATATGGAAGCAAGGATGTTTTGATAACCAAGACTGAGAGGCCAGGTGTCTACCAGTCATTTCATTTGCTATAGCTACTTTTAATAAATGGACAGAACTTTAATCAGGCCACCCAAGTTAAAGAATCCTCTCAGATCACTTCTATCTCAGTATTTCCTGAGTAGGCCTCATGATAACATTCATCTACCCCTAAATCAGAAAACAGTTGGCACCAGCCTGCAATCCAAAAAGGGGCTCATCTTTTCTTAACCAAGAGCAATCGAAAACCCTTCCTTTCTCTCTACCTCCACCCTTTTCTGTTGCCTGTTTCTTCTCTAGGTCAAAATTTGTAAAAGGATAAAGGAGAAAGAATGATATCTTTGTAGAAGGCTTCTGCCTTTTAAAGTCACTCCTAAGAAAATGTTAGCACAAAATTATCTATTTGACAGAAAATTTAATAGGTGATTCAAAAATAAAATGTAGGACAAGAAGGATTTTATTCGAGTTCCAGAATTAGACTTTTTTTTCTTTTTAATGCAGTACAAAGGCCGGGCGCGGTGGCTCACGCCTGTAATCCCAGCTCTTTGGGAGGCCGAGGTAGGCAGATCATGACGTCAGGAGAATAAGACCATCCTGGCTAACATGGTGAAACCCCACCTCTAATAAAAATACAAAAAATTAGCTGGGCGCGGTGGCGGACACCTGTAGTCCCAGCCACTCTGGAGGCTGAGGCAGGAGAATGGCGTGAACCCAGGAGGCAGAGCTTGCAGTGAGCTGAGATCAGGCCACTGTTCTCCAGCCTGGGCAACAACGACAGAGCAAGACTCCATTTCAAAAAAAAAAAAAAAAAAAAAAATACGACACAAAGCCTAGATTATGTTTTGTAAAAATGTGGAAGTATAAAGCACGGCAGAGAAGGGGCCTTCTCTGCAGACTCTGTCTCGTGGGTGGACACGTGATAAATCCCTTAAATTGCTTCCCAGGTATTCACAAGCCTCAGTAAGAAAGCTGAGTGGCGTGGTTTCTGCTGGAATGACTCTACTCGAGAACTGTAAACATTGCTGACTCTGGTAAAGTGGAAAAGGAAGTACTTGCTAAATGACTAAGAGAGCTATGCTCCAGGGTGGAGAGAAGGAACCACTCCTGCTTAATAGACAGTGTAGAAAGAATAGCTATTTGAAGCTGCCATGTTTGCAATTTTCTTCCAAGATGCAATTTACGGTTAAAAACTTTAAAATTATTAGTGCTTTCAGTTGACTCTTTTCTATAGATTATATTTTAATTGAGAAATTATTCTCTCTGCAGGTGCAAAATCTGCTAAATAGAATATATTTTCAATTCTATTTTCTGTATTAAAATGCATAAATACTGCAGATATGATGGTGACAAAAATAGTGTTTTTGCCTCCTTTCGGAGTACCTTTATTCTATAAACATTTTTGCAAGACCACGATAATTTGTTCCTATTTATGGCACTTTTAAATGTTTTGTAAAATTTAGATGCTACAAAAATCATAGTCCTTCTCATTTCATTGCAGTGCAGAACTGAGTACAAATGTATCCAATTATAAAAAGGAGTACCATCAAAAGATTCTTCCCACATGTTGAAATTTCGAAAGCATACGTATAGTTTCAAAATTATATCTTCTTTCCTGAGCTCTCATCAATTAATTTGGTCATTTCCACCCTTGCTCTTGCTGGGATAACTTTAATCATCTTTCTGTTTGCAACCATTGTTTTTAAAGATATTTCAGCACTTGTTGATATTTTTATCTGATTTTTGTAATAGCATTCACAATGATGTCAGCTAGTTCATCTTTGGCAAGAGAAGCCCTGGGTTACTGACAACAATGGATACGGAGGTACATCTTGTGAATGTATAAACATTCAAAATTATGAGAAAACAGCCTGAAAGAATCTGTATCACATTTCCAGAGTTTGTAATAAGGAAGACCATTTCCTTCCCATCTGTTTTCCATATTGATTTAAAATGAGTACTGGCCAGAATTCTTGACTGATTCATTGATACTCAAATCATTTTCCACATACACCAAAGTGTTTGACTCCAAACCCCTATATTAGGTAAAGATGCTGCTAACAGTTCTGGTTATCAGGAAACAGCCTCAGATCTCAAGCTCCGGCCAAAAGCAAAAGCCAGGGTCAGGCATGACTTTTTAATGAGAAAAATGTGTAGGCATATTCCTCACTAACACTGCATGGGGAACTTTTGGTTCCTATGAACTTATGCAAATTGATTATTAAAATAAATATTAGTTTGGACTCATAATGGTACAAAAAACTATATTAATAAAAGAGGATATAAGTAGGTATAAACTAGGAAAGGGGAAAAAATTGGGTGTCCTATACTACATTGATTTGTCCCATTGGTACTCTCTGTAAATTTGATGAAAGAAAAAAAAGTCTAGCATAACATAGGCATCCCACACACATGTACCATCCTATAATGATAATCAGATATTCTTTTTGGCCAAAAAATTCCTTGAGAACAACAGTGTATCAAAGATTCTATCATGTCCTCACTCCTGACAGCTCAGGGCTAACCAGGTTCTATGTGAATATCTCCAAGTATAAGAAAACAATACTTACCCATTACGTGGGAATAACATTAAACGTCACAGTCGCAGTTTCAATGACATCTTTTTAAAGCATTATATTGCCCCAGTCCCTTGATATCTAAGTCAATTAGTGACAATAGTGGCTGGTGCTCCGGTTGCAAAAAAAAAAAAAAAAAGGTGGCATCCAATATTTGATTTCTTGGCAGTCTTACCAACTTATAAAGCTCTTTGTCTACTTAGCACATTGGTTTGTGCACAGGATGGACTCAATATATGTTTCGCAATTAAATTAGAAAACACGCATGTGAATTATTTCTGGAAATCAATTTTTAACACAATGTCAATTTGTGTGAGTATATACTGGTACCTAGGAACTGAGTATCTTTATTTTGCTGACAGTTTCTTAAACTTTCAAAGCCTGTTACTTCCCCAAACTCTATTTTAATCTTGAAAAACTTCATTTTCCTTTCCTGTACATGTGCTATTATTTTAGCTGGGAATAAATTCCAGAGCATTGAACCACATTCTACAAATTCTGTGAAGTTTGAGAATATGACCTTCTTCTCCAAAATGGATATTGAAAGAGTTGTTCATCTGACAGGTTTCAATGGTATTGAATCACTTTCCTCCTTCTCCTATTGGAACATGTGTTTTCTTTACTCAGGCAATTGAAAAATATTGTCATTATTTTGAATTATCTTGTCTTTTAAAAGAATTTTATCTCAGGAGTTACTTCAGCTTCTTTTCAATGTGTATACTTTTTAACCTGTCTATTTTCTAGAGTGTTAAGTATGTTTTTCTTATTTCTCTAGTGTCTTTGACTGATTTATAAGGTTTTACTTTTAACTTACAAATTGTAGTTTTTCAGTTCTAGGATTAAGGGGATGATTTTTTCTTACTATGATGAGTTCCTTTACAAAGGACATTTTTAGTGTCGTCTACCTTTTCTATGATCACAGCTCAGTTTTGTATTTCCTGTAATTTTTTTCTGACCTTAGTCTTTCCTATAAAAGTCAGTTTTTGAACTCTTTCACATTTCTTGCCAGAATCAATTGTTTTCTTTTCTGACTCCTGTTTCATTCTAGGCTCTTCTCCTCTGTTTTTGATGCTATCATTCCTACCTTTGCTCATTTCTCTGTGTCTCTGCCTACCTGTCCACATTGCATCACAGTGATTATTTAAAATATATGTTGTAGACATCTCTCTGGGCCAGGTCGTCACCTTTTATATATTTGAAAATACAGTTTATCTCCAAACCTACTTCTCCATTATTGGAGAAAATACTTTGGCTCCTTCTCTACCACACAAAGTTGGAAAGTTTACAAGGTGGCAACAGTCTGAATTTAAGAATTCTGGGGATCTACACATGTGAGTAAAGATAAGCGACAATTTGGAATAATGAGAGAAGAAAACCTAGGAGCAAGTGATAAAGTGAACTTAAAGAGAAAGAAAAAACATAAAATGAACAAATAAGAGTATAAGAAATGTTAGGCAAATCTACTTTCCTGATTTGTATGTAAACCATATTGAAGAAGTGGAAGCAAGTTTCTCATCAAAATATTTAATTCCAAGGGAATATTTTTTAATACAGATATCCCAGGCAGCAGGTATGGTTCTGGAGGTGGGGTTTTAGGTACCAGAAAAGAATGGTGTGCACTTCATGCCTTCTGGGCATGAAGTTTACTTATGCTGAGAAAACTTGCAGCACAAATAATTGCACGAGAAAATAAGGGGTAATACAAGGTCACTGTTGATTAAGTTGTGAATAAATGGAACAAACCATCACATCTCTAAAATCAGAGGAGAAAGGAGTTTTGTGACTTAGATCAATGCCTTGATACTATTGTATTATTATTTTAACATGTATTTCTATTAAATAATAATGCACATTTTTCTATACTTTTTTGTATATGATTTTTGAAACCAATAACTTGTTGATTATTAAAAACCCAAACATCCTTGGTTAATTTAAAAGGCAGATTTAGTCTGGCTAGGAGTTATCCATTTTATTATCATTTGAAAGCATTAGCTTTGAGCTTGAAAAGGAAGACATGATCTCACCTTTATGTAGAATTTTTTTAAAGTTGAACTCACAGAAGTAGAGAGTAGAATGGTGTTTACCGGGAGTGGGTGTGGGAGGGTGGGTTGCATTGATGTTGGTCAAAGCATATGAAAGCAGAAGGAAAAAGTTCGAGATTTATTGTATATCAGTTAATAACAATACACTGTATTCTTGTGAATTGCTAGGAGAATAGATTTTATTAAGTGTTTTCACCACAAAAATATGATGAGTATGCGAGGTAGCGTATCATTACTTCATATACTCTTGATTTAGCCATTTCATAATGTATATATATTTAGCTTGATTTAGCCATTTCATAATGTATACATATTTATAAACATGATGTTTTATGCAATACATATATAAATTTTTATCAATTAAAAATAACTTTTTAAAAAGAAAAGGAGTTTCATATATCTGCAACAGAAAGTTTGAAATGTTTGCAATTTAATTAAAGACAGGAGTAATCACAAAATATGTGCATAAAATGGCAGTCTTTAATAAGCATTCATCACCACTTAGAGCTGTAGGCCTCAATATGCAACTGCCCAGGTGTTTGGTAATCAGGAATGAATAAATGCTTGCTCCTGGGATGCCAGATGGAGAAGGCCAGACAGTCTTAACATAAGAAAGAAAACTGAAAGTGAAATTTAAGGCTGTAGCTAAATCATGGATTGCATTAAATAAATGATAAAATAGCAGGGTTTGAGAGAGAGGTTGTTAGTAACTGGAAACCATTTTAACTGCTTTCTTTTTTTAAAAATGTTCTTCAGTTTTCCACTTTTTCTGCTGAAGCTATCAAGGAAGATCACTGCAATTTTGAATGAGATGTTCCACAATTTTTCCATGGCACTCATTAAAACTCAATGGCAAATAATTTGTGCTGCCCCCACATTCACCTGATAATGGATCACAATCACAACAAGTAACTGAAATCTTTCTCAAGAAATAATATGCTGCCATTAGGCATTTGGGGTGAAAGGAAAAATGCACTGAATAAATGCCTTTATTCTGATATTATTTGGGGTCCTTTCTCCACTAGCCTTTCAGATTGCTATAGTACAGCTTGGATGCACTCAAAATACACAGTGAAGAGAATGAGCTTGAGCTTCCAGAAACTCCTTGACAGAGGCTCATGAACAGCTGTGAGTGAATCTGCATACACCTTGCATCTCCTCTTTAAACAGTGCTGGCCACACAAAACCTCACTGGTAAGGTTTGAAGCAAATAATGGGTTCAGCACTTCCTGAGCAGGAGATGCTCCTGAGAAGACAGTATCAGGCTATTTGCTTATAAAATTATTTGGGAAGGGATCATAAATAAAAAAAATTTTCTCTTATTTGTTTATACATTTCCTTAGTAAGTCCTTAATCAACTTATATTAGAAACAATTTTTAAAGCAGAACAGGTCACTCTGTTTACTATTTTGAAAACCCTTGAAGGGGAGCATCGCCTACAAGATAAAATACATGATGCCTACCACAGAATGGAAGGCCCTTTAAAATCTTTCCTGATACCTAATGCTTCCGCTGCCTCAAACCATGCTGCTTTTGCTCCTGCGTGAGTGTATTAGTCATTCTCACGCTGCTAATAAAGACATATTCAAGACTGGGTAATTTTTAAAAGAAAGAGGTTTAATGGACTCATAGTTTCACATGGCTGAAGAAGCCTCACAATCACAGCAGAAGACAAAGGAAGAGCAAAGGCGTGCTCTCACATGGCTGCTGGCAAGGGCTTGTTCACGGGACTGCCCATTTATAAAACCATCTGATCTCATGAGAGGTATTCACTATTGTGAGAACAGCATGGGGGAAACCTCTGCCATGATTCAATTCTCTCCGCCTGGGCGAGCCCTTGACACGTGGGGATTATTACAATTCAAGGTGAGATTTGAGTATGGACACAGCCAAATCATATCAATGAGCTAGAGCTGGCTACTCACCCCCACCAAAACCCTTTGCATTTTCATATCTCTGTTCGCTTGTTTTATTTTTCCGTTTGACTAAAATGTCCTCATTTCTCTGGTAGACTCCTAAAAAATTAACAATCAGAATGTTTCCAATGCTTCCATTCTACCCTTAACCCTCCAAGTAACTGCCCCTTTCTTCCTCTAGTTTTCCCCCACAGTACCTTATAAATATTTTATTGTTGCCTTATGTTAATGCTATTTTAGTTTGATCTCCTCAATGGCAGAAATTATTCCTGTGTCACTGGAACTAAGCATAGTGATGGGCACATGGTAGAAACTCATCAAGTATTTGTAGAAAGAAGCAACCAGAAAGATAGGAGGATGCAGAGGCTGGCAAGGAGAGAAAGAAGAGAAGAGATAGAGAAATGAGGATATGCAGGAGAAAAAAGGAAAGGAAGGGAATGAAGGGTTGGAGTGAAGGGAAGAGAGAATTACATAAACAGAAAATAAGTCTTCAACCACGTGAGTACAATTAAAATGTCACTATTCATCAAAAATAAAAAAAATGAAAATTTAAAATGTGCTAATTTGGGAATTACAGGAATCGAAAAGTAGTTAGTAAATACCTATAATATAAATATCCTGGTAGGTAGCACCTGGCCAAAAAATATGAGAGTGACTATGAAACAATATTCTAGAGTCCTCATATCAAAAGGACTAATCAGTTAATATTTTCTCGACATTGCTCTACTTTTATTAGATTCAAAAATAAAAATAAGGCAGTTGTGTGAAGGCACCAGCATCAATTTCTGAGCCTGAAATGAACATTTTTGAGAAACATCCTCATAACATGTATCCCTAACCACATGTTAAGGACTAATGACATTTATTCTAAGATTGTATTTTAGAATTTACTGGCAAAAGTAGAGTGATGATGATGGAAATAACAGGATTGGAAAAAGAGAGGGGAAAAAAAAAGCGAAGATATTTTATCTTAACATATTTACATGTTAAGTCTATTCAAAATATTTTATATATCAAACCTGTATTGGCCCAGATCAGGAATGAAAACTATAACAAGTCAAGTAGAGCTCATTTGGTGAGATGCAGACCATTTGGGTTGCTATCACAGGTTTTTAATTTCTCTCTTACTCTGGTACCTTTCATTTCAATTTCCTTGGATCAGGACTTTATTATATCAGATTAATGGAAGAAATCTAATTCTATCATACATATGGTTACTTCTGGATTAATTTGTTAAATAGGCTTTAATTTTATTGTTTGTTCGAATCTCTCTCTAACCTGAAGCTTCCTTCTAAGTATTTGCCTAATATATCAGGGTGACATACTTCATAGAACTCGAGTATTCACTATGTGCACATCTATATTCAACTTTCTGTCTGTGGTTAATGGGTTATCTTAGTTCACCCCACTGTAATGGGTCGGTCATGTTTGCCCACTACATGAAAACGTAATGACATTTTGCTCAACCAAGATTGTACTTGAGAGGGGAAAAAAGTGAAAGGAGAGATGCTTCTGTTTTCTTTCCATTTTTCCTTTATTCCTTTAGTCTTTGAGTACATTGAGTTGAGAACAGGAAAAACTGAGCAAGCTGGAAAAAAGAAGCTTGACAAACAATCAAAATTATATGAGGGAATTACTTCTAAAACACCTTACTACAGTTTTCTCCCTGGCCAGCACAAACTTCTGTTTAGAAGAATATTAGAGGCCGGGCATGGTGGTTCACGCCTGTAATCCCAGCACTTTGGGAGGCCGAGGCGGGCGGATCATGAGGTCAGGAGATCGAGACCACAGTGAAACTCTGTCTCTACTAAAAACACACACATACACACAAAAAAAATTAGGTGGGCACGGTGGCGGGCGCCTCTAGTCCCAGCTACTCGGGATGGTGAGGCAGGAGAATGGCGAGAACCCGGGAGGCGGAGCTTGCAGTGAGCCAAGATCGCACCACTGCATTCTAGCCTGGGCGACAGAGCGAGACTCTGTCTCAAAAAAAAAAAAAAAAAAAAGAATATTAGAGAACCACATTTTATTTTCAACATTATCAAACAGTTGCCTTCTTTTAAAGAAACCAATAATTAACCACTGGTTCCGAAAACAGTAATCGCTTATGACTGTCATTGAAATCACTGTTAGTGGAGTATTGATGGCAGGTTCCAGATAATTGTCAGAGACAAAAAAAAAAGTACTATCTGAAATATTTTTCATATGGCTCCTGTGGATATCTCTAACTTCAATTTTCTATTCTTTGTGACAGATATTCCCAAACAGGTCTAGAAAAATATACTATTCCACGAACTTGCTCCACCCCAAGTAGGTCTCCCTGGGAATTAATTATTTTAGCGACAAATTCATTATAAAAGTTACAGCCTATAATGAACTTACACTGTTCTGTTGGAAGCCAGTTATGAACAGTGTGTACTTGAAATCGTTTTTGTTTGATTCCCTCCTTCATTTATGGTTTTAAAAAATCTGCTCATTTAATCTTGTTTTTTGTTTTTTTGTTTTTTTTTGAGATGGAGTCTTGCTCTGTCGCCCAGGCTGGAGTGCAGTGGCGTGATCTCAGCTCGCTGCAAGCTCCGCCTCCCAAGTTCACGCCATTCTCCTGCCTCAGCCTCCCGAGTAGCTGCGAGTACAGGCGCCCACCACCACGCCCGGCTAATTTTTTATATTTTTAGTAGAGACGGAGTTTCACTGTGGTCTCAATCTCCTGATCTCGTGATCTGCCTGCCTCGGCTTCCCAAAGTGCTGGGATTACAAGCGTGAGCCACCGTGCCCAGCCTGCTCATTTAATCTTGATTACATTTTCTGTGTTTTATTTTTCCCTCATTTTTAAAGCAAAAATATGTCAGTAGACCTCAGTCCTCAAATTGGCTTCACCTCTATCATTTCCAGGATCCCTCCTTTCTCTGTACTCTTCACTGCCCACATCAACTTAAAGCAAGCAAATAATGATTCTTAAAGTGAAAATAATTCAATGTATTTGGGAAGGTCTTTAGTAGTTTTTAACATAAAGGAAAAAAATATATAAGATAACAAGGCAAATTGCAGTATGCCTGTGAGAAAGCTTTAATTTTCCTATCCATGGTGCAGTGGGGGTAGGGCATATGAGGAATAATTTATATCTTGAAATAATCCAAGTACCTCACTTTGTGAGTTTCCCAACTACCTCCTCATCATTCTCATTCAAAGGCTAGTGACGTGGTGTTCCCTGTTCGAGTAATGGGTTCACTAAAAACCCAGACTTTGCCACCATGTAATATATCCATGTAACAAAACTGCACTTGTACCCCCCGAATCTATAAAAATAAAAAAATGCATAAAAATGGATGCATTTGAATTCCACCTTTTAAAATTTCCCTATTCTCTCCTTGATGTGCTCCTAATATCCTACGGAATGTATCTGTGTGGTGGGTGGGGAATCCTATCAAATCATAAAACTAGATAATTAGAGCCTTAATAAATAGGCTTTCTGACCTCCTGTGGAGATCTTCAAAACCCTTGGAGAAGAATTTCATACCTTTATTGCATGTTTCTTCTTGCCAGTGGCATAGCAGAAGGCATGGAGAAGAGAATTCCTTTTGGATACAGCATTAGCAGAAAGAGGCCTTCATGGTATGGTGAGCTGTTCCAGAGGAGAAATTGCTTCGTATAATACTTGGATGCCTAGTTCCTGACTTACTAGGCACTCAATAATGAGTGATAAATGAACAAATTAATGACCCAGTCAGTGAACAGGAATGAGAATTCTATTTGATCCTTGCACAACCTACTTCCAGTTAAGTGAACGTGCACATGCCATTTTACCTACTTAAGTATCAGTTTTCTCATCTAAGAAATTGTAACAGAAATAAGAGTTCCGGCTATTTAACAGGATTAGTCTGAGCTTCACATGAGATAATGGATGTGAAAGCACTTGAAAACCTACCCATATCATACGGTTTGATAAGGCATGGAGAAGAGAATTCCCAGCACTTTGGGAAGCTGAGGTAGGAGGATCTCTTGAGCCCAGGAATGTTACCAGCCCTGGCAACATAGTGAGATCGCACCTCTAAAAAATAAAATAAAATAAGCTTAAAAGCATTAGCTGGTGAGGTGGTACACATGCTTATAGTATGGAGGCTGAGGCAGGAGGAATACTTGAGCCCAGAGCTTTGAGGCTGCAGTGGGCTATGATTATGCCACTGTACTCCAGCTTGGGTGACAGAGGAAAACCCCATCTCAAAAATAAATTAATAAAGAGCATGGTATTGCTCTCTTGCTCCCTCTCGTGCTTTGTGATATACCTGCTTCCCCTTCACCGTCAGCCATGAGTAAAAGTTTCCTGGGGCCCTTACCAGAAGCAGATGCCAGCCCTATGCTTCTGGTACACTCAGTAGAACTGTAAGCCAAATAAATCTCTTTCTTCCTAAATTACCCAGTTTCAGGTATTCCTTTATAGCAATGAAAGCTGGACTAATACACCAAATTAGAATGAAAACGATGTATGTACGCTTTCCCGCAGGACCTTCTGGCATGATTTACGTATACGCTCTTCTCTTCATGGTACTGCTTAACTTAAGGAAACCAGCTAGCCAGGCTGGATTGGCTTCGTCCTCAATGAAACCATATTAATGCGCTGGCAAAGCTGGCTTTGGTACTTCCTCACCTGCTCCTAATTTGCACATAGGTCTGTTAGAAATTGCCTGACTCAAGTTCTGTTCAGTTTCTCAGAATTATGATCCAAATGTCTTATTTCCCTCTCCTCTAATCTTTGAATACACAACATAGGCTCCAAACTCTTGTCAGCGTCTCAATAAATAGCTGTTGGTGAAAGGGGCCGGGCGGAGACCAAACTACATCGGTCGTGGTCAAGAGATCTTTATTGGAGGTATCGAGCGGCACCACGCAAGGAGAAGGAAGAGAAGAGAGAGAGGGCTGCTGGTGTGCTGGGTTTTATATCCCTTGGGCCTGCGTGGATTGGGCTAGGGGCGGGCCCAAGGGAAGGCGGGAGATGCTTCTTTCTGATTGGCCCTCCTTTGGCGGGTTCAGACAGTGCCCCGTCAAGGAGGGGAGAAGAGCCCAGAACCGGCCCCATCTTAAGGTACGGCGCCATTTTAAGGTACTCCATGTTACCTAACAGCTGGCCCTGCCCTGTAGCTGATCTAGCTCTGTACATCTTCCCTCTATCTTTGTCCTCAACCCTAATTCAAGTATCAGCATCTTTTTAAACCTACAATATCAGGATGGCCACACTGATGCTTAAAAATAGGTACTCCAGACATTGGTACTCAGAGCCTGCCTGTGCTGACCCCACTGCAGTGGAGAGCAGTGCATCACAGACTCCATTCACACTGGATCCGAGGTGCCTCTCTTGGAACCCCCTGGACTCTCTTTTCTTTTTAACAAATGTTTATTAGCAGTCGGGCGTGGTGGCTCACACCTGTAATCCCAGCACTGTGGGAGGCCGAGGCGTGCAGATCACAAGGTCAGGAAATCGAGACCATCCTGGCTAACACGGTGAAACCCCATCTGTACTAAATATACAAAACAATTAGCCCGGCGTGGTGGCGGGGGCCTCTATTCCCCAGGTGTTCTGGAGGCTGAGGCAGGAGAATGGCGTGGACCGGGGAGGCGCAGCTTGCAGTGAGCGGAGATCCTGCGACTGCACTCTAGCCTGGGTGACAGAGCAAGACTCCGTCTCAAAAAAAAGAAAATAATAATAATTATCAGCATCTACAAAGTACAAAATGTGTTTTAAATTATGCATAAAAAACCTGATTTCTATAACTTACATTGTCTTCCTCTGTTCCTTCATAGATAATTATTTTTGTTTACTCTTCCAGTGTCTATTCAAATACAAGCCAATAAGAAGATACACACACATATTCTTATTTCCCCCACATTCTTCCACGAAAACTTATATTGTAAACTTTTCTTCTCTGTAAATCTTCACTCAACAACACATACCTATAAGTATATAGATAGTCTCCAAAACGTTTTTCAACTGCATAATATTCCATGGTGAGATATGTACTATCATTTTTCCGCCTGTCTCCTACGTGTGGAGTCTCGGCTGCTTCCAGTCTTCTATTACAAATGATGCTACAAAAATGAACCTGGACATGCTGTTTTCATACATGTGGTCATAGGAACGTGGAATTGCCTTGTCAAAGCATTAATGCATCTGTCATGTTTCCAGTTTATAGCCATTACTAATCTTCACTCATAGAATTTGTTTCATTTTTACTCCCAAAGTGTGAATATTTTCAAACTTTGCTGTTTTTCTTTTGACTTTGCTTATGTTTGTGTTTCTGCTGTGCAGAAATTTCTAAAATTTAGCAAATATTTTCTTTTATGTGGTTTCTGGATTTTGAGTCATCAGGCCTTTTGGATATCTTGTTTGCATTGATTCTTTGACGTTTATTAAGGGTGACTTTGTGGACAAAAGCATGGCCAATTTTTATTTATGTTTTACATGGTTTGAAAATTATGTCTAATCCATTTTCCGTACAAAATTCTAGATGTGTATATCCTTTTGAGGCTACTAATCAACTTTTTCAAATATTCTATAACTGTACTTTTTCCTTCTGTGTGATCTAACAATTTCTGAAAACTGTAAGTTAAAATCTCCAAATGTATTTTGATTTATTTCCCTATGGAATTCTGTCAGGTGTTGCATTTTATAAGACTATATTGTTCTGGCACAGGTGTCTATGATCAATTATTATTCTTTTTTTTACGAAATGTCACTTTTATCCGTATGTAACTTCCCTTTTTTGTTCCTTATGACTTTTCCTCTGAATTCTCCCTTGGGGGAATCTGATAATTTGCTTTTGATGGATTAGGGATGGGCTAACCCAGGTGTTAGCTTCTCCCTTTTCTGCCTATTTAGAGATTCTGATAAAATTGGCTTTAGGGTGGAGTGTTTTTTATATTTAATACAGTTCTAAAACCTTCCAATCACACCTTCCCTCCTGCTATAGTTTGGATGTTTGTCCCTTTCAAATCTCATGTTGAAATTTGATCCCCAATGTTGGAGGTGGGGCCTAGTGGAAGGTGTTTAGGTTATGGGAGTGGATCTCATGAATATATTAGTTAGATTAATGGCCACCTCAGGAGTGAGTAAGCGCTCTCTCTCTAGTAGTTCCCAAAGGAGCTAGTTGTTAAAAAGAGCCTGGCATCTCCTTTCTTTCTGTGTCTTGCTCCCTCTCTTGCCATGTATCTCTGCACAGCTGTCTCCTCTTCACCTTCTTCCTTGAGTAGAAGTAGCTTGAAGTCCTCACCAGAAGCAGATACTGGAACCATGCTTCTTGTGCAGCCATAAGCCAAATAAACTTTTCCTCTTTATAAGTTACCCAGTCTCAGGTATTCTTTTATAGCAACACAAAACGGACTAAGATGCTTCCTGTCTAGCAAATTTTGTATTTCAGGGCATCTGTTAATATCTCAACTCTGGGTGTTCTTTTCAAAGAACTGTCCTGGGTATATTCATCCAGATGTGGTAAATGATAATGGAATTCACAGTGGCCAGCCTATCAGCATTAAGTAGAACTGTTACAATTTACTCATTAGTAGCACCTCCTTGATGTTACCCCAGTGAGTCCAGTCAGCACTGAACTGCTCTTACTGCTTTTTGGTCCCTAAATGGATCTGGCACAGTCAATGATCCAGCCAGGGCACAATCTGAAGAGCTGCCAAGGGGCTGTCTTTGGTACTCATTCTTTCTACCAGGATTTTCATTTCCTGAGCTTATGTTATGCCCCAGTCATCATCTAGCAAATCGGCAGTTTCTTGTAGTTGAAGTATTAGCTTCTGGGATAAATAAACATTCTGTTGTTTCTGGGATATCTGCAGGGTCATATCTGGGGGTGGGAATCAGCAGCTTTTATCTTGCCTAAAGTAGTCATTTTGTCTCTCCCACCCTTCCTAATAAATGCATATTTCACAGTTTACAATGAACCTCACAACATCTATCCCGAAATGGTGGCAGAACATATTTTTGCAAAAAAAAAACCTAAGGCTTTATTGCATATCCATTTTATACATAATTTAAATATGTAGGCTTCTTGAAAATTGAGACCATATTTGATTAAGTATTGAATTTTTCTAAATATCTGCTTTGAGCATAGTAGGTGCATTATGAAAGATATTTGATTTAATGGGCATTTTCAACATAACTGAACTTCATAAGAATGCCTTTTACACATGGACGAGGGATATGGAAATTTATGCCATCTCAAATATGCCATCCAGGTTATTTTGTATATGAGAAGTTTATTTTCTCTCTGTCATGTGGTTTCTGAATGAAATTTTTCATGAGTATTATAGCTTAAATTATCTCCATTTCATTAGTTTAAAAGCCCAAAGAAGAAATCTAGTGTAAAAATCTTTCACTGAAACACTCAAGAGCTATATACTCTTTTTTCAAAAAATAATCTAAAACATAACCATGACACAGGTTGAGCTCAGAAAATACAAGTCATAAACTCAATTTTTGAAGAAGAGGTAGTACTGTCTAGTGTTAAAATCCTGAGCTTTCAAATATAGTTAGTTGTGCAATCATGGTTTTTTCTCCAAGATGAACAAATAGGGAGAAATTCAAGATAATGAAGTAAAAGTGGAAATTGAGAAAAACAGCAGAGTCTAGGATAAATTTAAGGTTTGGGCCATTTGAAATATCAGGAAAAAAATAATCACCAATCACCCATGCATCTGGTGAAAAAGCTACCTGGAGAAAGGGAACAGTAAAACACAGCTACTCATGAAGCTATAACAACACTACCAGGAAATCAAATCTCTATTTACAAACATGAGTACTTTCTTGCCAAAACTCTAAAGCTGCTTGACAGTCCTTTGTTTACACTATCAGTTGTACCCATTTTTATTGCTAGTGTCTGGATAGCTAAATACTACTGGAGAAAATGATACAAAATGAATGGATATAACCATAAATACACACTTATTAGATCTTAAAACTGCTTACTGGCTGGGCATGGTGGCTTACACCTGTAATCTCATAACTTTGGGAGGCTAAAGTTGGTAGATCACTTTAGCTCAGAAGTATAAGAGCAGCCTGGGCAACAAAGTGAAACCCTGTCTCCATAAAAAATAAAAAAAATTAGCTGGGCGTGCGTGGCATGCACTTGAAATCCCAGCTAATGAGGAGGCTGACGTGGGAAGATCCCTTCTGCCTGGAAGATCGAGGCTGCAGCAAGTCATGATCGCACACCTGCGCTCCAGCCTGGGCGACAGACTCTGTTTCAGAAACACACACACACACACACACACACACACACACACACACACACACACACAGCTTCTTACTATATTTCTTTAGTTAACTAATTTTCATGCTCCCTGCTATGACAATTAGAAAACTTTCTATAATTTCTTCCAACTTCCTAGCCTAGGCTACAGCCTCCTAAATCTCCCCAATTGTCTTGCTCCTCTCAAATAAACACTTCATAAACAGCTGGTGAAGTTTATGTTTTCTTTAACTTTTTATTAAAGCATAAAATATATGCACAAAAGTCAAAATATCATAAGTGTACCACTTCATAAATTTCCCCAAACTGAAAATAGTCATATAGCCATTAGCAGTCAAGAAACAAAACGTTGCTGGCTTGTAGCCCGTTTAGTTTTGTCTATTTCTGTGCTTTATATAAATGGATGTATAGAGAATGTATTTTTTATTGACTGGCTTTTTTGGTGGGAATTATGATTATAAGTTGAAATCCATGTTGTAGTGTCTATTGTATAATAGTATTTTATTATGTGAATATATGTTTGGTATGTACTATTATATACTTTTATTGTGTAGATATACTAACAGATACTTAGCCACCTATAAATGCCCATTTATATAGTAGGTACTTGGTTACTCTACAATTTAAGCATATCTTGTAGTAGCGTTGCCATCAACATTTCTGTTGATATCTTTTGGTGAGCATATATATGCTGTGCTATTGCATATGTATCAAAAAGTGCAGTACATTCAATTTTACTGAAAAGTGCACTTATTCAGTTTTATGAGGTATTTTCAGTTTACCAAAATTTAACACCAATTTACATTAACAACAGCATGAAATTCCAGTTTCATTTATGATTGTAAATGAAAGTGGCAGCTCTTTCAAATGTCTGTTAGCACTTGATATTGTCAGTCTTTTTTTTTTTTTTTTTTGAGACAGAGTCTCACTGTGTTGCCCAGGCTGGAGTGCAGTGGTGCAATATTGGCTCACTGCAGCCTCAGCCTCCTGGGTTCAAGCGATTCTCCTGCCTCAGCCTCCTGAGTAGCTGGGATTGCAGGCAGGTGCCACCAAGCCCAGCTAATTTTTGTGTTTTTGGTAGAGACAGGGTTTCACCATGCTGGTCAGGCTGTTCTCTAACTCCTGACCTCGTGATCTGCCTACGTCAGGCACGCAAAGTGCTGGGATTACAGGTGTGAGCCACCCCGCCCAGCCCTTTTTTTCCTTTTAACCATTCTTAAGTATGTGTATTTGCATCTCATTGTGGTTTCAATTTCATTTCCCTGATAACTAATGAAGTTAAAAACATTTTTATGTTTACTGAATATTTTGATATGTTCTTTTGGGAAGTTTTTCTGTTGGGTCCACTGTCTTTCCTTGCTGATTTGGAGTTCTTTACCAGACGTATGTTTGCAAATATCTGCTCCCATGCCACTTGTTACACTCTCTTAATGGTGACTTTTCAGGAAGAGAATTTATTAATTTTACTCTATTCCAATGTACCACTTTTTTTCCCTTTCGTGGTAAAAGTTTTGTGTGTCCTTTAAAAGAATGCTTGCCTACTCCAAAATGAAAGTATTATTTCCTCTGAGCATTTTGTCATTTTGCCTCTTACATCTAGATGTATAAATTATCTAGAATTGGTTTTTATGTATGAGGTAGGGGCCAAGATAAATTTGTTTTCCACATGGATATGAAATTATTCAACAACATTTACTGAAAAGACAGCTTTTCCCTCTCTTCATTGAAATGTTAGCTTAATCGTAAATTAGATCACCATGCCATGAATGTGTAGGTATGTTTATTTTCTATTAGCCAGCTTAGCTCTCTCTAACTCAACCTATAATACTGTCTTGATTATTATGCTTTGTAATAGGTCTTATTCTTGATAACTGGTACTGTAAGTTTTTGAGCTATTAATCCTTCTTCATTATTGCTGGGACCATTTTTGGCTCTTTGCATTTCTACGTAACTTTTAAAATCAGTTCATCAGTTTCCTTAGGAGAAAAAGGCTTTAGTTTTGATTGGGATTGCATTGAATCTATCAAGTATTATTTAGAGAAGAAATATTGAATCTTACACTACATGAATGTGATATATTCCTTGATTTATTTAAGTCTACCTTGGTTTTTCTCAATAATGTTTCCAGTGTTAAGCAAAAATGTCTTGTACATTATTTGTTAGATTTATTCGTAAGTTCTTAATTTTTTAATGTTAAGAATGGTTTCATTTTATAGTTTCTTTTCTCTTTGCTTATTACTAACATATAGAAATTCCATTGATTTTTGGTATATTGACTTATACGCTATTATCTTGCTAAATTTATCTTTTCTAATATTGGGTCTGCAATTCTTTGGGATGTTTTATGTACTCTGTCATTTCATCCATGCATAGGTACTATCTTATTTCTTCCTTTTCAATTCTAATGCCCATGATGTAATTTTTTTTACCTTATTGTCCTGACTGAAATTTCTAGTATAACACAAAATAGAAGTGGTGATAGTGAGCATTTTTGTCATATTTCTTATTTCATTTGAAATTTTTAAGTGCTTTATAATTGATTATCTTGTTCACTGAAGATTTTTCATGGATAGTTTTGTTAAATTAAGAAAGCTCATTTATATTTCAAGTTTGTTGAAATTTTATCACAAGTGGGTGGTGAATGTTGTCAAATAAGTTGTCTATATTAATCTAGCTATTTAGATTTTCCCCTTGATTGTATAAACTTGAATAATTACATTATTTGATTTTCTAATCTTTAATGGCCCTTTCATACTTAGAATCAACCCCACTTGGTCCTGATGTATTGTCCTTTTCATATTACTACATTTAGTTGGCTAATTTGTTAAGGATTTAATGAGAGAGACTGGTCTGTAATTTGCCTTTTTTTTTAACCTTTTTTTTTCTTTTTTAAACGAAGTCTCGCTCTTGTCCCGCAGGCTGGAGTGCAATGGCATGATCTTAGCTCACTGCAACCTCCGCCTCCTTGGTTTAAGCGGTTCTCTTGCCTCGACCTCCCGAGTAGCTGGGATTACAGGCACCTGCCACCTGGCTAAATTTTGTATTTTTAGTAGCGATGAGGTTTCACCATGTTGACCAGGCTGGTCTCAAACTCCTGACCTCACGTGATCCGCCCACCTCAGCCTCCTAAAGTGCTGGGATTACAGGCATGAGCCACCACCCCTGGCCGCTTTTGTTAAGATAAATATTTGTTTCTTGATTTAATGTTATGCTGGTCTCATATAAAATAATTAGAAGTTGATTATTTTTTTTTCTGTTTTTCTGGAAGATTTTATGTAAGATCGCCATTAATACTTTGTTAAATGCTTGGGAGAATTCACCAGTAAAGCCACTTTGACCTGGGGTTTTTTTTGTAAGAACTATTTTAAGTAATATTTAAAATTTCAGTTTCTTTAATAGACGTAGAACTATTTAGATTTCCTTCTTTTTTCAGCTATGGTAATACATTTTTGCGAAAGGTATCCATTCTATATAAAATATCAAATTATCAACATGAAGTAGTTGTAATATACATAATTTTGAAGTACAGAAGAGTCACCTTTTCCATATGAATCTATGATCATACTACTCTGCTTAAATATTTTAATGATATTTTTGGCTCTTAGTTAAAGCTCATAGTGTCTAATACCACCCCAATTATGTTATTAATCTCTGTGGTACAACTCTTTACTCTCTGCTCACTGCTTTCTAATCAAAATGAGATTGTCAGTTTCTTAAACATCACTTCTTTATCTCATCATAGGGCCATGGAACAGGTTTGTTCTCTACCAGACATTTCTTTCTCATGCCAGTCTCTTAAAGTAGTCAAGAGTCATAGTTACCTTTCAGGACTCATCTCAAATATCACTTCCTCACAGAAACATTTCTTGACAGCCTTGCTCTTCACCCTTCCCCTCTGAATCAGGAAATGTGGAAATGTTGCCTAGAATTTGCATTTTTAATAGTTTCTCAGGTATTTCTTTTATATATTTGAAGTCTGAAGATTTCTGTCTTAGTACTTGGTTAAAGTAAAACATATCCTAATTAAAATGTGATGGTCACTAATATTGTGGAGTAGAGAAAAGTAAGATACCTTCTCTGGAGGGCAAATAATCGTCTTGTAAGTGCTTTCTTGTTTCTCTGTTTTTAACCTTGCAAGTGGCTCAGTTTGTTTTTTACTAATGAACACTGGGCCATAAGGAACCTGACATGGCAGAGAGCAGTATATCTAATCCATTTAGGATGTTTGAGAAATAGATACTATCCTGGAAAGAGCAGTATCTTCACATTAATGAAGACAACTAATAAGCCCTACTCTGCCAGTCTTACAAGATCACTGTTGGGAAGCTAATAAAAAAGCGTGCAAAAAAGCTCCATAAACTACAAGTTAAAAGATTAGCTACAGATTGATCACCTGTGAAAACACACCTTTTGTTGGAATCATAAGAGCTGAGATTGCAGAAAAAATCTAAGGAAGAGACCAAGGGAGGACCAGCCTCAGCAACAAGGAAAAAATTACATTCATTTGCAGGCTCTTCTCCGTGTACCTATAAAAGCGCTTACAAGAAAGATTGAGGGCAAAGTGAAAGAGTTGAGAAGGCTTCCTCATGATGTACACCTTGTGGGAGCCGGGGACTGAAGCAGCCTCTATAGTAAAGGCATGAAGGCCTGATTGATTGGATTCTTCTTGCCCATCTATCTCCCCAGAAGCAGAGCTGCCCAACTGAGCCCATCTTAGATCAGCTCACCTCCAACTGGCTTGGATTGGGCTATGGCCTGAGTGGAGTTTAATTGTATCTCCATCCACAATATGAGAAAAACTACATATTTCGTCTTTGTTCCTGATCCCTGACACAGAGCTTCAAATATATTTGAAATTTCCTGAGTGATAGAAGTGTCTTTTGTAAACCTTAATTAGCCCTTTTTAACCACACCTGAGTTTATGCTGCTGAGCTGATACATGGTAGATCCCTACAGGTCTTCCAAATGAAGGTAGTCACAAAAAAAAAAAAAAAAAAAACGACAACAACAAAAAACCATGTAATTAGAGAGTTGGAAGTTTCAGCCCCACCTTCCAACCTTCAGGGAAGGGGAAGGGGCTGGAGATTGACTTCAATCGCTAATGACCAGTGATTTAACCAATCATGCCCACATAATAAAACCCCATATAAAAACTACAAACATCAAGGCTCAGTGGAGCTTCCAGCTTGGTGAAACATTGATGTGCAGGGAGAGTGACACATGTGGATTTCATGAAGAGAGGGCATAGAAACACTGCATATACCCTCCACCCCAGAGCTTGTCAAATGCATTTCTTTTGTTAGGCTATTCCTGAGTTAAATCTTTATGATAAAATTGTAATTCTAAGTATAGCTCTTTCATTGAGTTTTGTAAGTCTGTCTAGCCAATTATGAAACCAAAAGCTGCTCATGGGAGCTCCTGAAATTTTAGCAAAGTCAAACAGGAGGGTGGGTAACCTGGTGCTTTGGACCAAGTTGTATTACCCTAAAATTCATGTGTAAGCCCTGACCCCAAGTTGATAGTGTTTGAAGGTGCGGCCTTTGGTAGGTAATTAGGTCCAGATGAAGTAACGATTATGGGCCATTATTATGGGATTAGTGTCCTTGTAAGAAGAGACACCAGAGAGCTTCTCTGTTTTTTACACATGAGCATGTGAGCATTTGCAAGCCAGGAAGAGATCCCTGGCCAGAAACTGAATAGTCCAGCACTTTGATCTTAGACTTCCCAGCCTCCAGAACCATGAAAAAAAAATACATTTCTGTTTCCGCCATTCAGTCTAAGCCATGTTTTATTGTAGTCCCAACAGATTAAGACTCCTAGGAGCCCTACTGTGGCTGGCATCTAAAGTAAAGACAGTCTTGTGAAAGACTAATCTTAACTTGTAGTGTCTGCTCTAACACCAGGTAGTTGGTGTCAGAATGGAATTGAATTGGAGGACATTCAACTTATGTTAAAAAAAAAATGGTGTTGGGATTTAGTATCAAATGTGCAGCAATCTTAAATTTTCTGTGTCCAATATTCCTGAAGTGCAGATCAGGGCAACCAGTAACATGTGGTATCTGAACTTCCCCTCTGGCAAAATATAAGCATCTATAACTTTCAAACTGCTTTCAATTGTATTGTCTGCATCCTTAGATCTATCCCCAGCACCTAAAGCAATGCTGGCACATAATAGATGCCCAATAAATATGTGTTGAATAAATAAATGAACCAATAGATTTTTTTTCTAGAAAATGAGCTTATTATTGTAAATGCTACAAGATTTTTGAAAATATTTTTCCGTAAGTTTTTCTGAAATATATACTTGCTGTTTAGGTTTAGTCTAAATGTAATATGGAATTTTCATAGTTTATTAAATTTGGAATTGCCTCAAACCTCCAATTTCACAATATGGTAATACCTTAAACCCTGTACTCACATACAAAAAATAACTGTGCTAATTTATAAAAGTTTATATTTCTGTGGTTTCCCTCAATTTCTGTCTTGCTTTTGATAGAGTGTATATGCTTTCTGCTTTATCTTATGCTCTCTCATGCAAAGCTTTTTCCTATTGATCAGTACACATACGTATGCCCACACATACCACATACCTCTAAACCAAACATTTTGTAAACTTAGTGTGTTAGGGTTCTCTATAGGAACAGAACTAATAGGATACAAGTATATATTCAAGGGCATTTATTAAGGAGAATTGACTCATATGATCACAAGTTAAAGTCCCATGATAGGCCATCTGCAAGTTGAGGAGCAAAGAAGGTAGTGGTGGATCAGTCCAAGTCCCAAAACCTCAAAAGTAGGAAAGTTGACAGTGCAGCCTTCAGTCTGTGGCCAAAGGCCCGAGAGGCCTAGCAAACCACTGGTGTAAGTAAGTCCAAGAACCCAAACGCTGAAGAACTTGGAGTCTGATGTTGAAGGGCAGGAAGCATCCAGCATGGGAGAAAGATGGAGGCTGGAAGACTCAGCAAGCCTAGTCCTTCCGTGTTCCTCTGCCTGCTTTTATCCTAGCCACGCTGGCAGCTGATTAGATGGTGGCCACTCAGGTTGAGGGTGGGTCTGCCTCTCCCAGACCACTGAGTCAAATGTTAATCTCCTTTGGCAACATCCAGGAACAATACTTTGCATCCTTCAATCTAATCAAGTTGATCCTCAATATTAGCCATCACACTTAATAACTTTACATCATATTTGGGGTAGAGGCTGGGAAGTCACATGACAGTAGGTTATTGTTTTCTCCATGCTGCTCCTCTGAGTTCTCTGATCTCTGACATCGTAACATCCAGGTCATGTCCATGACCCACAGACACTCATTTTCCCAAGTGGTCTAATCAAGTCACTTTCCAAACAAAGGCAGCTTGATCCCTAAGTAGCTTTTCCTATCACCTTTGAGAACTCAATTTTCTCCCTCATTACATTCTCCCAAGAGCAAAACAGTTATAGCTCCTTGTGAATTTATTTTAGTAATTCTCTCCTTGGAACTACGTGAGTAAAAGAAAGGCAGCAGAGTGACAAAGAGGCCCACGCAGTCAGTCCAGACTCTCTCTTCTCTTTCTAGTCTGGAGTTGGGTAGAACTCTTCTCTGAGCTCCCAGAAGGTGACTGTTTCCAGAAGATTTCTTGTTGTCTACTCCCCTCCTTTGTGGGGATATTAATTACCCATTGCAGTCCTCTTCTGCATTCAAGACCAGCAAGCAGCTTCCCCAGCACCTAATGCAACCGCCGAAGTGTCTTGTGGGCCAAAAAGCGTGGCTGAGAAATGTGCAGACATATTTATGTATTTGATTCAAACAAAAGAGCTTTGAGATTTATGATTTAAGAAAAAAAAGTAAAATTATTTCCCATTCAGTCTTTCGACACACCATCACCATTCACAAAACAAGGCCCAAAGCTTTTGTGTCCAATCCATCTCTATGAGGAAAATAGCCTCCTGATCAAGGGGCCAACAAAGTTAACCTCTCTCTGATCCCACCTCCCAGTTTCCAACCTTGTTATCTAGAGAGCACTTACCACTGGAACCCCATTCTCTCTTGTCACCAGAGCACCAGAAATATTGTGCTTTCCCCTGCACCTGCCCCATATAGACTGTAGCGAGTTAGATGCCAGGATGTGTAAGCCCGTCGTTTCTTAAGATCCTCTTTCTCACAATATTCTCCATGTGACAGGCAAATTAATAGGCATAATCTTAGCCCAGGTCATGGGACTAACTCTAGGGATTTGTTCTGCTGGAAGTAGAGGCCTCCTGACTTCCACCACCTGGGGCCTTGCTTGTTGTGTGTTTAACTTCAACTTGTTGAATATACCCATTACATCCAGCTTCCAAGTTTGAAGTCTGCAGTCTCAATTCTACTCTGACTCTTTCCCTGTATAGAAGTTAATGTTGCTTCCCTTCTAAGGTAGCTTCACTAATATTGAGTTCATGTGTAGCTCATTGTAAAAGTTTAGTTTAGCAGTCAATTTGCAGGGATATTTTCTCCTACCTGTGAAAAGACTGTAGTTAGAATGTGAATATCCAAGTCCCTAAGGTTATCTATATTATTGTTAACAGTGGTAGCATGGCCATACATTCTGCTTCGAAATAGCTAGATTTGTGACCACACATAACTCTTAAGGATAGTCTTTAAAAAAGATTCTACCAGCCATGTTTTCCTTGTCCACCTTGGTGGCCTGACAATCCTGTAGCACTTTCGTGCTATATTCTTCCCAACTCAAAATCTTTCTCTGCAACCTTCAGACCAGCACCTCTTGGGAATGTCTCTGGCTTCTTACAGAGAAGTGCCATAAAGGATGCTGATTAAACAGAATCATGATAGCTATCCACTTTCCAGGGGATTGCATCTTATCTTTAAAGTGGGCAAGGATCATTTGGGAGTCTTATACATCACCTATAGACCTCTTTTAGTTCACCCATGAAAAATTCATTTTCAAAAGACGTAATTATGTATTTCTTGATACCTCTGTTTTGCCTGTTAGTTCATTGAGAAACTTCATGAATTTTGTCACTCTTGTAAACTTGTATAATATTAATCTTTATCTATAATAAGCTGTCCCAAAAGCTATGTCCATTACCAGATAGCTTTCATTTTTAAGTCGTATTCCCAGAACCATAATGATGCATGCAGGGCTATTCTCTATTTCTTTAAGTGCATATAGCCAACAGTTTTCAAGTCAGATTGACATTGCACTTCTACTGGTCTAGTGTGCAGATTTCATCTAATACAAGGCAGGGAAGTGTACTTTCAGTTCATACTTCCTGGAAGAGGAGAGTGGCTTCATCTGATAACTCTTTAATGTGGAAGAGTCTAATCTCCCCTAGGATTCTGCTTAATCCTTGCGTTCTCATGGTTCTGGTCTGCTCTTGGCTCCTGAACCCTCATACGTTCCTTCAGTTTCACCCCATAGCAGTCCAGATGTAAGACGTTAACCTCTTCACCAGTTTCAACATAAGAATATACTCACTAGTATGGTTTGGATGTTTGTCCCTTCCAAACCTCATGTCGAAATGTGAGAGATGGGGCCTGATAGAGGTGGGGCCTGGTGGTGTTAGGGTCATGGAGATGGATCCTCCATGAATATCTTGGTGTCATCCTTTTGGTAATGATGAGCTCTTGCTCTATTGGTTACCATGAAATCTAGATCATTAAAGAGTCAGATGCCTCCCTTCCCTCTCTTTCTTTCTCACTTGCTCCCTCTCTTGCCATGTGCTATGCCTGTTCCCTCTTTCCCTTCCACTGTGAATACTCACCAGAAGCCAACAGATGCTGGAGCCATGTACAGCCTGCAGAACTGTGAGCCAACCTAGCCTCTTTATAAACCCAACCTCAGGTATGCTTTACAGCAATGCAAAATGGACTCATACACTCACCAAGGATTTTACCCACTTGATGACTTGCTTGAAGTCGTGAGGGGTCACAAGGAGTTACACGCTGCAGTGTGGACAGTCTTGTCAGATTACCGGGACTCCCTCCCTCTCTTCTCACCCCAACGCCATTCCTTTCACACCCTTGCTCCTCACTCCTGCAAGCAAACAAGTGTCTCTCATTTTTCTTAAGCCAAGTAGTTTTTCTCTTTTACATAGCACCTATGCTTAGCTATTCTAACATTTTCCAAAGCCAGTGTGCTTCTTAATTTTTTTTATTATATTTTAGGTTTTAGGGTACATGTGCACAATGTGCAGGTTTGTTACATATGTATCCATGTGCCATGTTGGTTTGCTGCACCCATTAACTCATCATTTAGCATTAGGTATATCTCCTAATGCTGTCTCTCCCCCCTCCCCCCACCCCACAACAGTCCCCAGAGTGTGATGTTCCCCTTCCTGTGTCCATAAGTTCTCATTGTTCCATTCCCACCTATGAGTGAGAACATGCGGTGTTTGGTTTATTGTCCTTGCGATAGTTTACTGAGAATGATGTTTTCCAGTTTCATCCATGTCCCTACAAAGGACATGAACTCATCATTTTTTATGGCTGCATAGTATTCCATGGTGTACATGTGCCACATTTTCTTAATCCAGTCTATTGTTGTTGGACATTTGGGTTGGTTCCAAGTCTTTGCTATTGTGAATAGTGCCTCAATAAACATACGTGTGCATGTGTCTTTATAGCAGCATGATTTATAGTCCTTTGGGTGTATACCCAGTAATGGGATGGCTGGGTCAAATGGTATTTCTAGTTCTAGATCCCTGAGGAATCGCCACACTGACTTCCACAATGGTTGAACTAGTTTACAGTCCCACCAACAGTGTAAAAGTGTTCCTATTTCTCCACATCTCCAGCACCTGTTGTTTCCTGATTTTTTAATAATGGTCATTCTAACTGTGAGATGGTATCTCATTGTGGTTTTGATTTGCATTTCTCTGATGGCCAGTGATGATGAGCATTTTTTCATGTGTTTTTTGGCTGCATAAATGTCTTCTTTTGAGAAGTGTCTGTTCATGTCCTTTGCCCACTTTTTGATGGGGTTGTTTGTTTTTTTCTTCTAAATTTGTTTGAGTTCATTGTAGATTCTGGATATTAGCCCTTTGTCAGATGAGTAGGTTGCAAAAATTTTCTCCCATTCTGTAGGTTGCCTGTTCACTCTGGTGGTAGTTTCTTTTGCTGTGCAGAAGCTCTTTAGTTTAATTAGATCCCATTTGTCAATTTGACTTTTGTTGCCATTGCTTTTGGTGTTTTAGACATGAAGTCCTTGCCCACGCCTATGTACTGAATGGTATTGCCTAGGTTTTCTTCTAGGGTTTTTATGGTTTTAGGTCTAACATGTAAGTCTTTAATCCATCTCGAATTAATTTTTGTATAAGATGTAAGGAAGGGATCCAGTTTCAGCTTTCTACATATGGCTAGCCAGTTTTCCCAGCACCATTTATTAAATAGGGAATCCTTTCCCCATTTCTTGTTTTTGTCAGGTTTGTCAAAGATCAGATAGTTGTAGCTATGCAGCATTATTTCTGAGGGCTCTGTTCTGTTCCATTGATCTATGTCTCTGTTGTGGTACCAGTACCATGCTGTTTTGGTTACTGTAGCCTTGTAGTATTGTTTGAAGTCAGGTAGCGTGATGCCTCCAGCTTTGTTCTTTTGGCTTAGGATTGACTTGGCGATGTGGGCTCTTTTTTGGTTCCATATGAACTTTAAAGTCGTTTTTTCCAATTCTGTGAAGAAAGTCATTGGTAGCTTGATGGGGATGGCATTGAATCTATAAATTACCTTGGGCAGTATGGCCATTTTCACGATATTGATTCTTCCAACCCATGAGCATGGAATGTTCTTCCTTTTGTTTGTATCCTCTTTGATTTCATTGAGCAGTGGTTTGTAGTTCTCCTTGAAGAGGTCCTTCACATCCCTTGTAAGTTGGATTCCTAGGTATTTTATTCTCTTTGAAGCAATTGTGAATGGGAGTTCACTCATGATTTGGCTCTCTGTTTGTCTGTGATTGGTGTACAAGAATGCTTGTGATTTTTGTACATTGATTATCAAGTGGGCTTCATCCCTGGGATGCAAGGCTGGTTCAACATATGCTAATCAATAAATGTAATCCAGCATATAAACAGAACCAAAGACAAAAACAACATGATTATCTCAATAGATGCAGAAAAGGCCTTTGACAAAATTCAACAACGCTTCATGCTAAAAACTCTCAATAAATTAAGTATTGATGGGACGTATCTCAAAATAATAAGAGCTATCTATGACAAACCCACAGCCAGTATCATAATGAATGGGCAAAAACTGGAAGCATTCCCTTTGAAATCTGGCACAAGACAGGGATGCCCTCTCTCACCACTCCTATTCAACATAGTGCTGGAAGTTCTGGCCAGGGCAATCAGGCAGGAGAAGGAAATAAAGGGTATTCAAATAGGAAAAGAGGAAGTCAAATTGTCCCTGTTTGCAGATGACATGATTGTATTTCTAGAAAACCCCATTGTCTCAGCCCCAAATCTCCTTAAGCTGATACGCAACTTCAGCAAAGTCAACGTGCTTCTTAAACTAAAAAAAAAAAACCTTATAATAGGTAGAAAATATATTTAATTATGATCTGCAGAAATTCATAATGAATAAAGTAACTATTAATCAAAATGTAGCCCACCACACACATAAACATTTTGATAAATCTAATTTTGATCTTTTAAAAAAATACATTCTTTGACATACACACACTCATACACAAATGGCATCACATCAGGTATTACAAAATATTTTCCCCTTTTTATGATTAAACATCATGATGTTAGATATTCTTAAGTAAATGAATGTTAATAAGCACATAGCACTCCGTTATATGTATGTTCCTTAATTTATTTTACCAGTACTCCATAATTGTTGAGCATTTAGGTTTTTTCTAAATTGTATAGCTATAAGAAATGCTATGAAAAATAACTATTTCGTAATTATAAATGTTCACATAGAAAGTTATAATGATGATGCTCTTTCACATTTAAGGAAAAAAATCAGTGCATTTGGTCTGCTATTAAAAAACAGACAATTAAAGAGCTAAGAAAAAATAAGAAAAAAAGTAAAAAAAATTTACAAATTGACATTGACTCTCTTCAATATAAACTGAGAGAATGCTTACATATTTTTCGAAAACTGTTTCTTTTTTGTAAAGCAGAGCACACCATCAGATAACATGATGAATTCACTGACAGATTTTATTTGAAGCATGGCAGCTAAACCATCACAGATATTCACTGCAAACCAGTGGCAGAGTTTCATGATAGTTGTTTTAATAAAACAGGAGATCAGATTCCTAGAAGCAATCTTTTCTGGTCTAAAAAAAAGATTCAAGGGAAAGTGATGTTTCCAAAGCTACAGTCACCAGGAAATTCTTTTTAGTAAGCATTGGAGAAATTGAGCACTGAAAGATTGAAGAATAAGCCACCCATGACCTGTGTTTCTGAATCTACACACACAAAAAAAAAAGAAAAAAAGAAAAAAAAGAAAGCCCTAAGCACCTATACAAAATCACTGAAGAACAGCTCACAAGTTACTTCAGGAAACTCCTACTACCTTTTATAGAGTCTAACACACCGAAATGTTTGTGTAGGAAAAGTTATACATATATATATATATATATATATATATATACACACACACAAACTCATTGATTTTATATATATATGTATATATATATATGACTTTATTTTACTATCATTAACAGATACAAAACTATTTCATGTGGAAAGACTTGACATAATGTAATGTGTGTGTGTGTGTGTGCACTAAAATATTTTACTTTCCTGTGTTAAAGGAAGATAATGAAGACCAATTATAAAGTTTTAAAATATTTTCTTTTCACGAGGCAGAAGATAACTTTTAAAAATAATTGTATTCTGGTTAAGTTTTGTATTTCCTTAAGGATTTCATTTGCTTTTTCTTTTCCAAAATTGAGGCTTCTGTAACATATCGGGTTTCCCTTTTTGTCATAATTTTGAGGAAGCTCAGAGACAAATTTAAAATAATACTGAATATTATCATGGTATCTGTGTCTCCCTCTTCTTTTCTTCTGACTTTCTGTGTCTACTGCATTATTACATCAGCTTGCTGGATATACTGGTAGCAGAAAGATGACAGTAACAATAGTAATACAATAGTAACCTAATTAAACCGTTTCTTATAAACCATTTAAGAAAACTTTGTAAAAAGGGTCTGGAAAAAGGAAAGATTTCATATTTAACAACACTAATGGTAGAATAGTTGTTTGTTTCTTTTGTGTCACACCTTTCTCCTGAGTAGAAAATAATGTTAAAATTAGAAAAATTTAGAAAAAAATAGAAGCAAAGTTTATATGCTTACCCTTGGCCAACTCTGAATGGTAATATAATCTAAAGAAATATTATTTCAGTTATTTGCTATGCAGTACCACTGGTTTGTCGCTAGGTTTTTATCTAAAATGGAAAGAAAATCAAATTGTACATCATTAAATATTGCTAAATTTCAAAGTTTTGATTTATTTTTGCTTTCAGTTATCTCCTCAAACTGTAAACAATACATTTTAAAGAACAAGTTTAGTAAGCTTGAATGGTACTCCTCTTAATAAATTATCTTTTTTCTCCCAATGCACTTATCTAAGGCAAAATCCATAGTTGCAAAGATATAGAAAAACAAATAGGAGAGTTGAAACTGTGATCCCAACAGTTCAATCCAAAACACTATCTGGCCCTGTTATGAGAATGCATTCTTTGACCTGATTCATTAATATAATTAATTAGTCACTTAATAATGATTATCTTCTTTCTACTGTATTCAGAGTAAATTATAATAATAGCCAATAACAAAAGCTATATGTATTGATGAATGAGAACGGAGCCATCAAGTCAAGAAATTACTATAGTTGAATGTATTTAAATAGGAAACACTTCTTAAAGTACTTCTCTATTGAGCTGTGTGTTGGAAGGAAAAGCTTCTTAAAGTACGTCTATATTGAGCTGTGTCTTGGAAAGAAGGGAAAAAATGGATTGCCTGAAAGTCTAGGAAAGGCCTTTCAGACAAGGTATGGCGGATAATGGATGCATGGTAGGACAAAGCTTAATTCTCCGTTCAACTTTGCTATCGTAGGCCTAGCCTCAATAAAGAAGTATTAAATGAATACCTCAGAGTCATTTAGCTCTTGAAAGTAAGACTAATTTATTCTCAGACACAGATTTCCAATAGTTCACCTAAAAGTAGTTTCTACTGCTTCTCATACAGACCATAACGCACTATTGATTTTTGTAGCTTTGCAATTTCTATTTTTTCTGTGTACCATCTCTTTCATGGTCTGGTTGAGAACTTATCTCACCTGCTGGGCATACTGCTGTTGGAAACATATAATCTGAACTGCAGCCATTTTTCATCTGGGACTCAAAGAAGAATAGGGTTTTTTGATCTCTGTTCATTTATTTACTGGGGAAAAAATGTTAACACATTCCAGAAAGAATGAACTGAACCCAAATTATATTGAGATAGCAAAACAGATTTTGATGTGGTACCTACCATGTTCTTGGCCTAGTACGCTTTATGGTTTGTGTGAACAAATTGGTTCCTTTGCAAATTGGCCTGCCGTACTTAAAACTGCAGGAAAGAAAATTGAGACATGCTTTTTTTGGGATCAAAGCAACATTTAATTTGAAAGGGAAACTTGCAAAACAGTCCAAGCAAATCAGAAAATGAACTTCATTATTGATCTAATCTTTGAATGTTGGACTGAAAAACAGCTCTGAAAAAAAATCCCTTAAAACTTTTGCATATAAAAGAAAACAGCATGGAAAATACTTCTGTAGACAATACAAGAGTGAATACATTTATCATATTCTAGGGAAAGGTCTCTGTAGAGAGCTGGAAACATACTATGTAACCAATATATAAAAGAAAAAAATGATCAGAAAATGGACAGAAGATGAATAGAACATAATAGTAAATATAAAGGCATATTTAAACACTTATCAGCTAAGAACAAACATTGCCAAGTGAGTTCATTTTGGTCAAATTCATTCATTCATTTTTGGGGTACTCCCTAATGTTGGCAAAGGTGCAGAGGAAAAAAAGTGTTGACACATGTCATCCCTCCTCAGGCCACTCATGCTGCGAAAATAATATAATTTGAATATGTAACCCCACCCAATGCTCATGTTGATTTGTAAACCCCAGTAGTGGAGGTGGAGGCTGGTGGGAGGTGATTTGATCATGGGGGCAGATTTCTCATTAATGGTTTAGCACCGCCTCTTGGTGCTGTCCTCGTGGTAGTAAGTGAATTCTCACAAGATCTGGTTGTTTGAAAGTGTGTAGCACCTTCATTCTCTCTCTTGCTCTGTTCTTGCCATGTGATGTGCCCACTCCTGCTTTGCCTTCTGCCACGGGTAAAAGCCCCCTGAGGCCTCTCCAGAAGCAGATGTGGCTATACTTCTTGTACAGCCTGCAGAACCCTGAGTCAATTAAACCTCTTTTCTTACTCAGTCTCAGGTATTTCTTTATAGCAATGCCAAGAAGGGACTAATTCAGGAAATAATTGAAATGAGAAAAGGTGTTACATATCCAAAGATTTCTCTTTTCCTTTTTTTTTAAGCAACAGAGTCTCGCTCCAGGCTAGAGTACAGTAGCATGGTATAGCTTACTGCAGCCTCGAACTCCTGGGCTCCAACTATCCTCCCTCATCCTTCAGAGTGGCTGGAGCCACAGGTGTGCACTACCATGCCTGGCCAATTTATTATTTTTTGTATAGAAAGGGTCTTGCTATGTTTCCCAGCCTGGTCTTGAACTCCTGGCTTCAAGCAATCCTCCTACCTTGGCCTCCCAAAGTGCTCAGATTTCAGGCATGAGCTACTGCAGCCAGCCCATTCAAAGATTTCTATAGCATTTTTAAAATAATAAAAAGCTAAAAACAACCTAAACGTAAGTAGTGATGATGGCACGTGCAAACATTGAAAAGAGCAATTGTGAATACCATATATCACAAGAAAAATGCTGCTGATAATACTAAATAAAAATCTGGATACAAAAATAAATGTGCATGATTAATGTGTGTGGAAGGAATGGGAACAAGGGTGATTTAAAAATTTTTTATTCTATTCAGTGATAGAAAAGCACGATTAAAATTTTAAACTTGAATTAAGATTAATGTCACGAGTAAAGGAATTTTCAATATAATTAATAAAAAGCATTTATCAAATAGTAAGATCAATCAATAACTTTTTCTTGAACTCATACTTTTGAAAGTTAGAAAAAGGAGCATTTTTCTTTTCTTTTCTTTTTTTTTTTTTTTTTTTGAAGATGGAGTTTCGCTTTTGTTGCCCAGGCTGGGGTTCTATGGTGCGGTCTCAGCTCATGGCAAACTCCGCCTCCTGGGTTCAAGCAACTCTCCTGCTTTAGCCTCCCGAGTAGCTGGAATTACAGGCATGTGCCACCTCGCCCGTCTAATTTTTTTGTATTTTTAGTAGAGACGGGGTTCCTCCATGTTGGTCAGGCTGGTCTTAAACACCCGACCTTAGGTTATCTGCCCGTCTCAGCCTCCGCTGGGATTGCAGGCATGAGCCGCTGCGTCCGGCCAGGAGCATTTTTGTTAATGGCATAATTGCTTTCAGTTCTCAAGGTCTTTGCAATTGGCATATCTGCAAAATTGCAAATAAACCCAGGTTCTGCTATGGGTGATGACGACAACATGAGAATATTATTTCAGTGAACTGTTAAAATTCCACATATTTCTTAATCCTGTAATCAACGTGAGAATATTATTTTAGTGAACTGTTAAAATTCCACATATTTCTTAATCCTGCAATGACCTCGATTCCTTTCTGAAAAAGGCTAGGTGGTACAGATATGGAATGCCTAAGAACATTTAACGTTGGCCTATTTATTTAAACTGGAGCCATGGGTTTCTAATTTATAAAATGGGAATCAGGCCAGGTGTGGTGGCTCACGCCTGTAATCCCAGCACTTTGAGAGGCAGAGGTGGGTGGATCACCTGAGGTCAACAGTTTGAGAATAGCCTGGACAACGTGGTGAAACCCAGTCTCTACTAAAAATACACAAATCAGCCGGGTGTGTTTGTGGGGGCCTGTGATCCCAGCTACTTAGGAGGCTAAGGCAGAAGAATCACTTGAACTTGGGAGACTGAGTGCTAAGACACTTCCTAAAACTTCAATACCTGACCCTCATGCCTCTGGATATTCCTCAATAGCCATCGCTGCAGTGTAACCAAAAACAACTATCATTCTCCCTAAATAGATCAAAAAGAGAATGACAGGAGATTGCGCCACTGCACTCCAGCCTCGGTGACAGTGCGAGATTCTGCCTCAAAAAAAAAAAAAAAAGGCTGGGGGTGGGGGGGGTTGATTATTTTAAGAATTAAATGAGGTACAACTGGCTCCATTAATATAAAGGTATTTGTTTTCCTATTTTAAGTAGTTAGGGACAAAATCAGAAAAGTATATGATAAAATTTCCTGCTCTGAGAGGCAAGCGATCTAGTTCTTATTTCATGCCTGTGAATTTTCTCAATGTGTGTCTCCTGGGTATTTATCCACTTTCATTGTCAATTGTCTAATCTACAAAATGGAGTTGATCTGGATGACTTACTGATGTCTAACTTTAATACTCCCCATGAGTCAGAATTTGTACAATCACATGCATAATTGCAAATTTTTTTCCACATTTCACCTTCATAGATCCTTTACATAAAAATTTTACTATTTACTAGACATATTTGTCTCTAATCAAGATTTTCCAGATTCTGACATTTATAACTGGAACAAAGTCTTTAACACACCAGATATCTAGTTAAAAATTGAAAAACCACCATTGCCTAGATATACTTTAGCTTTTATTTGATTATTGGACATGAGATTGCATAAACTATAAGAAGTCTCCATGGATGATGTTGAGCTTATGTGAACTCAGTGATCCATGTGAGGGATCCCTGGTCCCCACTCCCAGTCTCCCAACTCAATCAAAGTTATCTTCTGTATTTAAAACTATTAATTTACCATATGTTACAAGTAATATATTTCAAGATTTTTGCAATTACATAACATTAACCCTCTATGTGAACATGTTAGTGCCTTAGAAGTCTTAGAAATCAGGGGATTTGAAGACAGGCCATTTTATCTATTTGTAGACACAGGATTGGTTTAACTAAGAACAGAGGAGAAAACTGAAAGGAAAGCAAAACCCATTTTTGCAAGAGAGAGTCATCAAGCTGCGGTAGTAAATACCAAGCTCCATTTGAAAGTCAGGCTTTCTCTTCTTACTGGGAAAAACGACAATTTGCAGAGGGGAAGAAATGTAAAGGGAATACAGAAAGGAGATGAAGTCCGTCTAAAGAGAACGGCAGTTTATTTATAAACAAAGAGGGTGGACTCAATCAGATGCCAGCATCGCAGAAGTAAAGAAGAGCAGGGAGCACCATCGAAGCTGTGCTAGTGACATGAGTGGCTGGTAAATGCATCTTTAAGTCAGAGTTCCACAAAGAAAGTTGTGTGTGATAATTCAGGGTATAGATTAAAACCCACAGATGCTTTAAGAACACGCTCCATAGTGCGAGTGTTGGTGAGAATGTGATTATAAAACAGGACTGAAGAAAATGTGCAGACTGGAATGAAAGAAAGGAAGATTCTGTGAATTTTGTTTTAACATATCCAAGCCTGTTTGATTATCCGGATCACTGGTATCAGCAGTGTTGTAGTAGACACGTCACTGGCAAGGTCTTTCAGAGTGCACCATATTAAGCTTTTATGGTTTCCTTTTTTATAGCAGATATTACCTAATTAGGAAAATATATTTTATTGCATGTTTTATTTTACTGTAAAAGTCCAAGTTTTTTCAGGAAATGGACATAGCATCTTTCCAAGGTGCTTAGCTAAATGAGAATTTCAAAGAGTGGCAACTGACAAAATCCTCCCTTTTCCTGTGAATAATTGGAGAAAAGAAAAATAATGAAATAATCTGCTTGAAAAAAATCCTGTTTTTGTAGATTAAATCTTCCATATTCGAAGTTGTAAAACTGTTCAGCATTTTATACAAGTATCAACCTACATAGGAATGGCTTGTATATTTCAACTTGTATATTCATTTCATTTCATTATCTACTACGCACCAGCATTGTGCTGGGTATTAACGGATTCAAGGTGGCTCTACTAATACAGTACTATTCATCTCTTCATTTCAGTTTTGAACCCATTAACAAATAAGACAAACACAGAAAGGCAGGTAGAGACCAAAGTATCAGCTTAGCTGCTAATAAAGCTGGTTTTGGAGAACGTACTCTAATATTTGCAGGAAAGTGGTTTTCCTAAATACAAACCCCAGAATTAAACAGATACCCGCCCTGCTGCAGGCAATGCCAAAATGCTGTAAGCCTCCATGCCAGGGTTTTGGATAGAAACTCTGTTTTGTAGATCTGGTGTGAACAACTGAATCCCAAGGGGAAGTAAAGAAAAGAGGCTGCATAACACATGTCCTCTGTCTCTGCTTAAAACCACCCATCAGCTTCTGTCATTCTTCTGATCAAATGAAGTGATGGATAGAGTTCATAGAGGGCTTGAGGATCACACTAATGGGGCTCCTTTCTATGGAAGCAAACAGGAAAAAGCCTTCCCCATGAAATGGAGCATATTTTCTTCACCTACAGATCCTCCAGGCTCCGAAGGAAATAGACAGCTCTTCCCCTTCTTCCCCACCAATTGTTGGGGTTTGCTTTCTTCCAATTATTTTGCCTGTACAGTGGCCACCAGTCCCTAACAGACATATCCCAGGAGACTTCTTAAGGGATTTCCCTTAAGAAATCCCACCAAGGCACCCTGCTCACTTCATAGACCACCCATCCCCATAAAGGCTGTCAATGAGTAGCTCTCCTAAGACACACCAAATGTAGACCACAAGTTTTTCACAAAGATACTAATCAAGCAACATTAATAACATAGGGAGGCTGAGGAGGGAGGAGTGCTTGAGGCCAGGGGTTTGAGACCAGCCTGGGCAATATAGCAAGACCCTGCCTGAACAAAAAAAAATTTTTAATTAGCTGAGCAGGATGGCACATGTCTGTAGTCCCAGCTACTAAGGACGCTGAGGGAGGAAGATCACTGAGCCCAGAAGTTCAGGGTTGCCATGAGCTATAATTATGCCACTGCACTCCAGCCTGGGTGACAGAGCAAGACTCTGTCTCTAACAAAATAATAAAAATAAAATGAAATAAGGATTGCAGAGAGGGGGAAGGAAGAAGGATTTGGTAGGTAGAGTCTGAGGCGTCTGTCTAGCTGTGCGAAAGTTTCCTCCAGGCTGATGGGCTGTGCTGGTACACCTGCCATACTTGGTCATGTGCTGAGATCAACCCCAGGGTAGTAAGACCTTAAAACAAACATAATGTCACCTAGAGGGCAGCAGTGGGGGCTGATAATCAACTGTGACCTCTCCCCTAACCCCTGTATCGAGACACCAAGGTGTTGCATTTCTGTGGCTGTCATGATTATATAGTAATTATGAATTTTTTCCCTTCTTAAAAAGGTTCGTTCAGCATGGATTTTGTTGTTGTTGTTTTTTCACGTTGTATGTTGGTAGAAAACTAACTCAGCCTTTTTATCTACAAATATCTTTGTTTCATCTTCATGCTTTAGATACATTCACTGTGTAACAATACTGTCTTGACAGACGTTGCTTCTCAGTACTTTGAAAATTTTATTGCATGGTTATCTAGCTTTCATTTTATAGCATAAAGTCAGTTTTCAGTCTAATTCCCTGTTTTGATGTAAATTATTTTCTCATTGCTGTTAGGATTGTTGTTTTTGATGTTCTGCAATTTCACTGCAATGTGCCTAGGTATAAGTTTGATTTATTTATACTCACTGAGATTTACTGGTATTACTGAATCTGGGCATTCATTTCTCCTACCAATTTAGGATACTGTTTTGTTTTGTTTTTCTTTTGCCCACCTTTGTTAGCTCTTTCTGGAACTCACACTTCACTTATATTCAACTTTATTCCTCCAGTTGTTGGGAGGTACCCAGGGATAGTTTTTGCTCGTCCACAGGAAGAGCTGATTAAAAATTTGGTATTTCTGAATATATCCTACATTGCCTAGCGAATTATTGAAGATGTGGTTTTTCGTGACAGAAATATTTGAGAAGAGTTGGGGCATACTTGAAGATTATTTCCTTGCTAATATTCAAACATGATAAAGGTGGATTTATAAGATGATCTTTAAGCTCCTTTGGATATCAAAGTTCTGTTATTATGTTAATAAAATAATGTTCAAATAATTTTACTTCTAAAGCCTCAAGTGTTGCTAAATATAGGACTTTAACCTAAATCCCATAGCAATATGTGTAAAAAGGGCCTATCTTGCCATTATTTCAAGAATGCTAAAGTTAATTTAAAACATTCTGGACAGGTGACCTTGATGTTCGCTTAGCGTGGATTAATGTTGACAGGAATAGTACAGTTACCTGTCAAAATTATTTCAGATTGTTTCAGAGTCCTTGTGAAGCTTTAATCAATTTAGAAGACTGTGTTAAAGAAGTAAAACTTCCTTTTTTGGCCATAGATCCCATTTATTGTTCTGTAATTATTTTTTAATTCTTCCCTATAAGGACTTGTGTTGTCTTTGAAAAGAAGACACCAAAGACCAAGGGGAGAAAAGAGACAATGGAATAATTGAGAGGAATTATTTAACAGCAGTTAGGAAGAACAATGCTTCTCTTGTTTGTGCAAATGCTTGTCTTCTGAAAGTGTTTCTGTGGCCATTGCCCCATGCTTCCTGTGTTTTTTAGGTGCATAATATAATTCACATCAACCTATATTTCCCCGTACTATTAAGCTGTCTTTATTGTCACTTTCTTCTAAATCCCTTACAAAAAGTAAGCAAACAAGTATTTAAAACAATACCTGGAGCATAGTGTGTTTAATAAATATTACTCTTCTGCTTGTAATCCCAGCACTTTGGGAGGCCGAGGCGAGCAGATCCCGAGGTCAGGAGATCGAGACCACGGTGAAACCCCGTCTCTACTAAAAATACAAAAAATTAGCCGGGCGTGGTGGCGGGCACCTGTAGTCCCAGCTACTTGGAGAGGCTGAGGCAGGAGAATGGCGTGAACCCGGGAGCGGAGCTTGCAGTGAGCCGAGATCGCGCCACTGCACTCCAGCCTGGGTGACAGAGCGAGACTCCGTCTCAAAAAAAAAAAATAAAAAATAAAATAAAATAAATATTACTCTTCCACTTTAATGGAGCTGTAATACTGTCATCAGAGTCTGTGTGCATTGCACCTCCATGGTTATGTAGTCTACAGGCCATGTGGCCACACATCGTGGTCCTGCTCTTTAGTGTATCTGGCAGAAAGTTATCACATTTTCTTAACGAGATGAGAAAAATGTTCTCCTTGCATGGGTGGCAAAGAAACCCAAAAACTATTAAAACTACTCTGAACCAATTCCCAGTAACATTAATTATTTATATGCATTCATTCAAATCAGGTATGATACTTACTGATACATGTGTATGTGTGGTAATTTATACTTTTTAAAAAGTTAAAGCAATGAATCTCATGCAAATATAAAATAAACACATCAGCCATTTTATTCAACTCAGGAATTAAAGAGTGAACCAGTATAAGATTGTAAAGACTGATTCAGAACAGAATCTGAAGAACATATATACACGTAGGTATATACATACACAAATATATATGCTAAAACAAATAAATTATTAATACTAAACTGGTTTATATTTCTTAGGGCAATAAAGTGTGTTTATGATTATCTTTTATACTTGGCAGAAATTACTTGTATGTACACTGATCAAAATTTATGAACATCACTATGGACAAATATTCACATACTAATAGTTCTCTACAATTAATTTCTAACCCATAACTTATAAAATAGACTACAAATAGAAAATCAATTAAAAATGCACCCTCATATAGTGGGAGATCATTTCTGGAGGGGTTCCTAGACAACATCCATTAAAAGCTTTTGCTCATTTCCATGTATCAACTCAGAGAACTACAGCCTGTATCAGGAATATGAAAAATGTGAATATGGTTGAAGACCCATGAATTTTATTGTCCTAGAGCTGTTTTCTCTGACTTTATAAATGAATGCTGGGTCTGTTTTGTTGCTTATTTATATAATTATATTTATCTTGGTGCTAAGTATAGTATTTAGTCTTCAGAGACAATATTTTTCTTATATAGTCTTTCTAGCTTAGTAGTTCCTGAGTGTGTGTGTGTGTGTGTGTGTGTGTGTCTGTGTGAGAATATGTGTATCTTTAACATATTGCATAGAAAAAATTGAGATGTAATCTCAAAAAAATAAGTAAAAAGTCTTTGTCACCAAGCCCAATGTAACTCCAAATAAACATATTATCTGCTATTCCCATCTGCTGTGATAGTTCCTTTGATGATTTCAGTGAATATGGTCTCATAATTGAGGAATTTTTCTTTCAGGAAGCTAAGGAGTAAATACATTTGCAAAATTTCCCCATAGTTTTAAACATGATCCATGCTAGTGTATTTGCCAGTTGAGCTTGAATTTGTACTAAGCTGTCTTAAAATGCTGATTTTTTTTAAGGATGAGATATGCTCTGTGTTTTCTTCCTATCATGTTCTCCATCTTTGATCATTTTCCAAATCATTGATTGACTCGTGTATTAATAGGCAGAGAGTCACTGTAGCCTGAAATGTATGTGTTTACTTCTCTCCTACTTCCTGTTACTTGCAGGAGACATCAGCAAGCCAACTGTCTTAGTCTACTTGGGCCACTATAACAAAAGACCTTAGACTGGGTAATTTAAAAACAATAGAAATGTATTGCTCACAGTTCCGGAGGCTGGGGAAGTCCAAAATCAAGTTGCTGGCAGATTCAGTGTCTCATGAGGCCCTTCATCCTTGGAGATGGTGCCTGTGTATCCTCATGTGGTGGAGGGGAAAGAATTAATAAGTTCCCTTAAGCCCCTTCCATAAAGACACTAATCCTTCATGGCCTAATCACCTTCCAAAGGGCCCAACTTCTAACACCATCACCTTGGTGATTAAATTTCTATATATGGATTTGGAGGGGGACACACACATTCAGACCATGGCACCAACTAACTTTCCTGCGATGCACTCTCTTCCTTGTATATACACCTAAAGTACACTAGTTATCACTTTGGGTTGTGCTGCCAGATAGAAGTAAGTAAATTCACAAGACTAGGGTTTGGGCTGATGGAAAGAGTCTGTGTTAGGTTCCGTCAGCATTTTACCAGGGCTCTAATCTTGAGGAATTAGACACTGGCCTAGCTATTAATATTGTGATTGCTTTCTGTCCCATCAGTATTTTTATGCTTGTTTAGGTACTGAGTTCTTTTGGGATGTCTCTGTAGAGGAGAAATGATTGGTACCTTCATGCATACACCTAATAGTTGTCACTATTGATTCTTTCTGCACAATACATCCGTTGGCTAATATTTGCTGGAGATGGCTGGACTTTCACATCAAAGCTGTTTGTGTGACATAAAAAGAAGATGAGCTTGCTTTTAATTAAAAAGAATAAGAATGGAATAGAGGTTTTCACAGAACCTTTTTCTCAAAGATGCCAAAATACCATCAAAATGAATACTTAGAATAGAAGACAAAAGAAAAGAAAAGGAAGCAAAAGAAAAGGTTTACATTGTCCATCAGGGCCTCTGGCCCTCTGTGAGAGGCAGAATGTTGCTGCGATGCAGGTTTAGATTAAAAAATCATATTACCTGCATTATAACCTTCCAGCACTTGCTGGCTAGGCAACCTTGGACAAATTATATATAACCTCCTAAGTTTTCTCGTCTGAGAAATGGAAATAATAATGATTGCTGACAAACTAGATAATCTACTATATCTAAAATATATGTTGACATGATCTTATATTCTCATCTTTAATTTTCACAGTGATCCTATGAAAATCACTGAGCATTTCAATGACAAAAAGTGATCAATTGGAAAGATAACATCTAAATTACTAACACTTTCCTTCTGATTGTCATACAGGATGTAAATCTGTGTCTGTATTTCAGATTTATTACAAACAAAATAAAATATGTGGCCTAATTTGGAAATGATCAAGGGTTAGCAAATGTTGGTCTCTAAACATTCAATTTATTATTTTTTTCTCATCAAGATAGAGTTAACAGTATGGCAAAGAGAAGTAACATACTAAATAACGTTCTCTATGTTTAAGGAAGACAGACAAGAAGAGACATTCCATTTGGAGCAAAGTTAAATTCCATTTGTAAAGTCTTCCTTAGTAGAGTAGCTACTACTTACCTTTTCCAAATGACTGTCATTATTTTTGACATATCTCCATTTTCTTGGCAAATAGCATTATTTGCTTTTTTCCATTATTTTTTGTCTTCGTGATAGGTATTGTGATGCTGCCTCAACCCTAGCAAAATGTTTCTATTATCCTTGATTTATTATAATTATTCTTTCAGGTCGGCCAGAATGCAAACAACATTTCCAGGAATCCTTGACTGAATCTTCCAAACAGGTACAATCTCTCCCTCCTCTAAGCAGACCTCAGCCTTGATCTGCTTGCCTGTGTTGGCACTTTTCACTTTATATTTTCATGGTCAAAAGAAGAACTTGCCAGTTAGAGATTAAGCTGTGTCTGAGTACGTTATTTAGTGGATGCATCTGGGAAATTGCTGAGTCCATTAAACCCACAACTACTTAAATCTCACACCACATAGCTTCCAAGGAGATGATCTCTTCTAAAACAAAAGGATGCTGAACATGATAAAGCTGTGTCCTACAGGAGCATGGTGAATATTGCTTCATGTCTTTCATTTGAATTTGGTGTTGGATGTGTCTGTGCCTAGGATGTTGAAGACAAAATGGTGGAGGAAATGTTGTAGGTTAAAATGGGAAGATGTTTTGCTAAAACACTGTAAGAAGTTGGACTATAAACAATATGCTTTGGTATCATAATCACAGTGCATTGCACAAAGAGAAAAGTGGCATTTTCCGTCATTGCACTTCATAACTTTGATGTGTTGCAAGCTATAGTGCATCTGTGGTGGTACCTGGCAGGAATATAAGAATCAGCAGCAGTGCCCGTTTGACATTGACAGTGGTGACTGGAGAATGTGGGTATGCCTACTGGATAAAGCTGTGGAGCCCCATGACACCTTTGAGCCTAGAGAATGCATTGGAATCCAGTGAAATGGGCAGGGATCCCCCAAACCCCACATTACCTGGAGGAAGTAATAGTGACAACAAAGGGAATGGCAGAGCAGATGGCAGTGCCCAGCATCTATTGCATTTGGGAAAATTCCTGGTCAATCTTGAAAATATTTGATGGTGAATAATTCCACAGTAGGCCAAGATACTAACCTAGAAAATAAAGGTCAATGCTAGTAAAACATGGCTTATACCATGTAACATTAGTACATTCTATACAATTCCTGTCTTTGCTACTATAATGCAACTGTTAAGAAAGCTATACAGAGAATTGTTCCCCATAGTTGCTAACCTAGTATCATGTATGCAGGAAGCTAAATAAAAATTTAAGATGTGAATTAATGAAAATGGAGCAGTATGTAAGTACCAGGATTCATGATTTTTGGATCCCTACTGTATGCCTGGCAACAAAGGTGCATTGGTTATTTCTTTATTTATTGTGTACACATTACATATGGGAAACCGTCTTAGCCCTAAGAGACACTATAAATGAAGATAGTTGATGATATGGTTTGGCTGTGTCCTCACCCAAATCTCATTTTGAAATGTAGCTCCCACAATTCCCATGTGTTGTGGGAGGGGCCCGGTGGGAGGTAATTGAATCATGGGAGCGGGTCTTTCCCATGCTGTTCTTATGATAGTGAATAAGTCTCATGAGATCTGATGGTTTTATAAGAGGGAGTTTTTCTGCACAACCTCTCTCTTTGCCTGCTGCCATCCGTGTAAGACATGACTTGCTCCTCCTTGCCCTCTGCCATGATTGTGAGGCCTCGCCAGCCATGTGGAACTGTGAGTCTTTTAAACCTCTTTCCCGCATAAATTACCCAGTCTTGAGCATGTCTTTATTAGTAGCAAGAATATGGACTAATACAGTTGACCATGTGAGAACAATGCAATCTGCCTAACAAAAGGATAGGCCTAATAGGTCATCAGGAATCAGGCAAAGTCGGTATCTAACCCTGTTTTACATCAACAGCATTGTTGTTGGCCCTAAGTTTTACCCAATTTTTCAGTATATCAGAAATGTAGGGAATACTAATTCATATTTTGGCAAGAAATAAGGCACAAATAGTTTAAAAACTGGTTCACCTTTTCCTTCTTTCCTTTCTTTTTTTTTTTGTTGAAATAGAGTCTCCCTCTGTCATCCAGGCTGGTGTGCAGTGCCACAATCTCGGCTCACTGCACCCTCCACCTCACATATTCAAATGATTCTCCTGCCTCAGCCTCCCAAGTAGCTGGGATTACAGGCATGTGCCACCATGCCTGGCTAAGTTTTGTATTTTTAGTAAAGACAAGGTTTTGCCATGTTGGCTAGGCTGGTCTTGAACTCCTGGTCTCAAGTGATTCACCCACCTCGGCCTCCCAAAAGGCTGAGGTTACAGCCATGAGCCACCACACCCAGCCTGTTTTATATTATTATTAACAGTGTATGAAACATTCGTGATATATGGCTTCTTCTGAGAAACAATCCTGTAGCCAAATGCAAAATACATTGCTTTGTATTCCATTTTCTTGTAGGTTCACAAAACATAAGCATTAAAGACCCCAATATCAGTTACAGTGAATAATCCTAATGAAATTAATTAACAATGTCAAAGTTACTTGAGTAAAGACTTACTTTTTAAAAAAATAATACACTAATATTCTGCTGAAATGGATTTGGGAAATGCTGATTTAAAAATATATATTAATTTGATGAACATGAATTAAAATTAGTTATTAAAATTCAAGGATTACTTTTATTAATTTTTTCTATTTCTTATTTGGCTATTAACCAAAATTTATAACAATACCTGATAATTTTTTACTTCTTAGAAAGTTTAAGTGTGTATGGTTAATTATCCGAAGTAATAACAAACTTGGCCTTCATGACCCTGAAGAAAACTCACCTAGCATTTATACCTTGATATAGACATGTTAAGTCAAGAATAACAAATTCATGTGAACAGACTGAATTGTTCAATAAATCAATCTAAAAATCAAATAATTTGAAAAACAATGTATTCACGTTCTTACGTTAATACATAGAAAAATTTAGGATTGTGTATTTTAGTTAAAATGCCAATGTAAAATGAAGCCATCAAACTTTGAAGAAAATAGTGGAAACTGTTTAATGTATAATTATACACCATATATGAACAATGAATATACATATGTGTATGAATAAATATATGTATAAATTTTTACATATATAAAATATATGTAATATATGTATAATTTTTTTGAGACAGAGTCTCACTGTATCAGCCAGGCTAGAGAGCAGAGTGCAGTGGAGTGATCATAGCTCACTACAGCCTCAACCACCAAGGTTCAAGTGATCCTCCTGCCTCAGCTCCCCGAGAAGCTGGGACCACAGGTTCATGCCACCATGCTTGGCTAATTTTTTTTTTTTAATTTTTTTTGTAAAGATGGCGTTTGACTATGTTGCCCCCGCTGGTCTCAAACTCCTGGCCTCAAGCAATCCTCCCACCTTGGCTTCCCAAAATGCTGGGATTGCCGGTGTGAGCCACCATACCCAGCCATGAATATTATTTTTTAAAGTCAGTATATCTGGCCCTACTGGTATAAAAATATCTGTACCTTGGAACAATCATAAAAAATGATTAAAAAGCAAATAGCAAGTTGAGAAAGGTGCCACATGTGTGAAGGACTCAACCTATCGTTGCTGACTTTGAAGGTCTATGAAGGGGGCATGAGCCAAGGAATGAGGAAGGTCTCTGAAAGCTGGAAAAGAGAAGGAAAAGAGTTTTATTCTGGATCTCCCAAAAGCAATACAGCTCTTCAACACCTTTAGCCCAGTGAGATCTGCTGGGAACTTCTGTTGTATAAACTTGTAAGATAATTACCTGTGTTGCTTTTACGACTAAATTTTTGGTAGTTTATCATAGTACCAGTAAAAAAAACTGAAATATCAAGCGTAATTAAATGTATTCCAAGATTTAGATCTCATCCTAATACTTCCAAAGGTGGAAATTTATTCTAAAGAAAAAAGAGTAAAGAAAAGTAAGAGTCCTCTCATGTCTCTGATATAAAGTTTGAGGTTCTCTGAGTTCTGGATGCAGCTAGAGACCATGTCGTTCTACCTGCAGGGTGTCTCTTAATAATGATAATTTATTTCAAAAAGGGATCATTCACTGGGCAGATGACTATGAGGGCGAACTGAGAAACAGATCTACTCTCTGGACAGTCAAAATCACTGTAATTCTATTTAAATACTAAATTAAGGCATTATTTTCTCTATAGTTATCTTTTAATTGCACCTTTTGGGGTAACTCAGCAGGAGAGACATAATTATAAGGTGTAATATGAGCTGTTTTGTTTTCCTTTCTGTTTATTCACTGACTAAAAATGGTTGAAAATTGTCCCCTTCTTTTTCTGGTATAGTATTCAGATAGTCTGATTTGAATAAGGCTGCAAAAGGGTTCCTGAGCAATTGCTTTGCTCACACATTGAAACATTAAAATATTTCTTTGCTCCCACAGCCCTCATTAAAGTATAATCATCAAATTCTATTTTATACAATAATGGAAACACGATGCATTTAATGCTGTAAGAAAGAAAGAGATATTTATGGAAAAAAACCTGCATCTTTAGGAGCAAATTAAGAATTCCTTCTAAATCTAAGAATGGCAATGCTCTAAAAACTATCCAAGTCTATAAAAAGTTTAAATTGACAAGATTGAGAATAACTCATATTTAATTTCAAAGCAATATACCTATTTGCCTGCATAATATACATAGGAATATGGACTCAGGAAAAAAACATGTTTTTTGAACGTCATTGATGAAGGTAACATATAATAAATGTGACCTATTTTATTTGCTGATGTTCACTAATATAGCTCATTGCTTGCCTACTTCGCATGAAAAGCTAGATGATCTTACAGAACTTGTAGCACTATGATGAAAGATGTCAAACAGATACCTAAGCATTCCCACATTCTTCTTGTCAAAATAATAGAATCCTTCAGTTGCTTAAGACAATAGATGACTTCATAAATAGGTAACTAACTGTATTTAGTCAAATTTAACATTTTGAACTGAAGACTTCACTTGAGTAAACACCAACAAATATGCACATTTGTTTGTGTACAAATATGTGTGTGTATGTATGTATATGTATGTATAAGCAGACCACCACACCACATCACTTGCACACATCAATTCTACAATTAAGGATATTAGTAATCAGGATGTTTTTAAGCCGAAATTTATTCTAGTCATTAAAACTATATAATTGGATCACAAGATTATATAGTTAAACATCTTCATCTTATAAATCACCCAAAAATATTAAGAAACCAAACTGTAGACAAACCAGAACTAAAACTCAGGTCTCCATGGGCTTTCACCTATTTTTTTCCTTTGATTTAATATACATGAATTGTACAAGAATGCTCAACTTTCAGATTTTTTTAATATGAATAAATCTGTCTCTAAATCTTTCATTTATGAAAGGATGCCTGTATAGCTAATTATTATATATATCTTATATATCTAATGATATATACAAATATTCATCTCATATATATGATATTTACCAAATATATACCATATATATGGTGTGTATCTTAAATATATTAAGATATATACATATTTATAATATATAAATATATATAAAGATATATACATATTTTAGTTATATAAAGACTAAAGGTCTACAAATTCACGTTGAACATACCTGGCTTAGATGATCAATACATTCATTCAAATATTTCCTAGTTATATATAAGACAGTGTATTCATGTACTGAATTAGTTTGCTCTTCTGTGTTAGCTCTACTTTTTTCTCTAGCCGCATAAAATGAATGAATTTACAATGAAATAAAAGGGAGATTTTATGCAAATAATTTAGAAAACTAAATGTTTCCTACTACTTTATCTGTGTCAAGACTTGATCTGTGTCAAGAATCTCAAACTAATTTCATCTAAGGCAGATAAAAATTGAATATGTTATAGTATGCTTTAATAATATTTAACAACTTTATTAAATGTTTTTGGTTTTGTGTCCTGATCTGCTACGTGAGTGTAGGGTAAGTTAAGCACTGTGAGCAGACACAGAAACAATATGCTTTTCTTTGCCTTTCCCAAAATTTTTCTTCTGAAGTTTCTGTTCCCTTCTTTCTTTTGTTTCTATGCCTAGTCTCTTGAGGCATGTTCCTCTCCGTCAAACACCACTGTAGATGTATGTAAGTACGTATCTTGTTATCTTGTTAAATTGTTATCTTGTTAATTTGATTGTTCACTGAGGTTATCGCTGCCTACCCCAAATGGCTGCAAGTTAAAAATCAAATCTTTGATTTAATAATGTCATTGTTTAGTTTCCTCGTTAGCATTAATTGATTATACATGTACATACAATGCATTCTTTTGAATTTTACACTTTAAAAATATATACAAGTCATACAAAGACCATCTGTTCATTCATATTGTTTGCCCTATTGAAACCATGGTCCACAGAATAATATTGTAGAAAGAAAAAGACAAATGGCATCAAGAGATCTCAACATTGTTCATAGACTTTTTGGCATTTTTTCAACACAAATACTCTACAATAATATTCCTTGATCATTCTACTTCTATCCATTTCCCTCACTCTCCCACCACTGTTATTGTCTTCGCAAACTCTCCCCATTTCTTACATCATTAGACTTCTAGAAAAATTAAGAAACCTATACTATATATGTGTCAAGCACTGGAGAAAGAATTCTAAACCAGAGATGTGAACCTCATGGAGCTTTTATTCTGGTGAGTATGAGTATATACATATAAGTAAATAACTAATAAAATTGAAGGAAGATAAAGGATTAGAGAGCAACTAGTGAGTTAAGTGACTTCTGGGACCCCAAGGGATGGGGGACCAAGAAATGTCTGGCACTTTTGGAGTCCAAACAAAGAGCACTAGTGAGAAACCCTCCCTCCTTTGCAGGGAAATGACTTCCCTGGCCTTAAAAATGCCAAGAAGAAGCTGGAGAGATGAAGTGCTAATCAATTTTCCCCTAACGCTGGAAGTATAAGGAAATCCACACTGCTTGTGACTTACCATGGGGACCTTGCAGGACATGGCAAAGCATTTCTTCCTATACTATCAGTCTATGGGGTACAGACAGCCTTGACTTCTACTACTTTTGAGACTCCTCCATTCGCCCTGAACCTCAACATTCCCAGAAGGAAAATAACAACCTATTTAAAAGCTCCCTACATTCAAAGAGTGACCAGAAAAATCAGAATGCATATCCAGAGAAGTAAAGCCACTGAGGGATATAGAGAATTCAATTAAAAATAACTAACATTTTAGAGGAGAATCAAGTGTGGCACATACCCAGATAAAGAATATTTGGTGATTAACAACATGATTTCTCAACCAAACAATTCTGTAAATGATTTGAAGGAGAGGATGTTTACTACTCATGTGTGTGTCCTGGAAGATCAAGTACAAAAAAATAAAATCGCAAAGCACAGAAAAACAATTACAAAGAAATAAAAACAATGAGGGGGGGAAATGAATCTTGGAGGATATAACAGGAGATTGTAAAAGATGTACCAGTAAGAGAAAAAGACAGATGGAGGATTGCCAATAAAAATAAAATAATAGAATTTATTTTTTTCTTGTTGAAAAACCTAATATCCCAGATTAAATGGTTTCTGTGAGGTGCAGGTCAGACTGATAAGAAATAATATAGACACCTAGGACATTCTGTAAAACTCCTGAATTCTAAGGAAGGGGGAAAATATGACAAGATTCAAGGTAGAAAAAGCAAAGGAAAAAAAATCAGAATCCTCATCTGAAACAGTGGAAGCCTGAAGACAGTGAAAGAGCAGCTACCAACCACTGTGAGGAAAATGGTGCAGTTTATGAATTGTAGACCCAGCTAAGATTTTATTACATCTAAGCTTAAAGAAAAATACAAGAGAACTCCATCCAAGTATTCTCTCTAAAAGAAAAAGTAGTAAAGTGTCTTAACTAAGAAAACCAGAATAGCAACCTAAAGGTGACAGAAAAGAAAGAAAAGATCAATTGGAGATTAATTAACAAATCTTTACATGTAGATAGACATACAGATACATTGGGGAGGGTGTGTATGTGTTAGTGTCTGTGTGAATACTAAGCCAAGTGTAATAGAGTTTTTTTTTAATTCTTCTGTTTAATTTTGTCTTGACCCAGTTTTGAGACCCTGACTAGTCACTGTCAGTTTCCCTTTCTCGGGCAGCTGATTAAATCCACACTCCACCCACTCCCCTTATCCAGTTCTCACATTCTGGGCCACCAAGCACCTGCCTTAATTTCCCTGGTCCTAGTAACTAGACAAACTAGAGACAGTGCCTATGCCCTGGAGCTCAGAGCCCTGGAAATTATTCACATTAGTCAGTCCACGGAGATGCAGAGAAACCTAGGGAACCCCATCCTACCTGCCATACATCAACAGCCCCCACAGTAGCTCCAGTTTGCTGTTCCCTGTCTCCTGGTGCTGCTCCCTGTGTGGCTCTCTCATGAGGATGAAAGTAACAGAGTTGCTTTCTTCTGAGTATCACTGTGTTGTATCCACCATTAAAAGGATCCTTAAAGCTCATCAAAGTGTGAAAGTACAATATATTTCTAAGTACGAAATCATTAAAGGAAAGCAGATGCACTCTTTTTTGTTTTGTTTTGTTTTCGAGACGATGTCTCGCTCTGTCTCCCAGGCTGGAGTGCAGTGGCGCGATCTCGGCTCACTGCAGGCTTCGCCCCCCGGGGTTCACACCATTCTCCTGCCTCAGCCTCCCGAGTAGCTGGGACTACAGGTGCCCACCACCTCGCCCGGCTAATTTTTTGTGTTTTTTAGTGGAGTCGGGGTTTCACCGTGTTAGCCAGGATGGTCTCGATCTCCTGACCTCGTGATCCTCCCGCCTCGGCCTCCCAAAGTGCTGGGATTACAGGCGTGAGCCACGGCGCCCGGCCAACAGATGTACTCTTAAGGAAATCCTGATAATATCCTTTAGTTAAAAATACTAAGTTACTTCCAAAAAATCTTAGATTCAAGCATGGTGGAGTAGAGTTGGAGACTTTTGAAAGCAGTTGTTTGCAAGGGTGAGGGGAAATCATGAGTTCTATTTTAGGTATATGAATTGCAACTACTTATTGGACATCATACTAGATCTATTTATTAAGCAGATGGATTTTTTAATCTGGAGCTAAGACATCATCAAGTCATCAGAGTTATCAGTGTGAATTACATGTTAAGGAGCTGTAAAACCTGAGGAGATTACCTGAAGATGCCATGTGGAAGAATAAACCCTGGGCATGCCAACATTTAAAGGTCAGGAAAGGAGGGAGCTCCAATGAAACTGAAGAATAGAATCTTTGATTCTATTAGAAGATTCCAGAGAGGTAGGAGGAAAACAAGGTGAGTGTGGTATCCCTGGAGCTGCACTGAGAAAGCATTTCAAGAATGAGAGAAAGAAATTAACTGTGCGAAATGCTGCAGGAAGTTAAGTATGATCAATACTGGGAACTGGGCATTGCCTTTGGAAAGTTGGAGGGCTTGAGTGACATTGGCTGAAGCAGTTTCAGCATGCTTGGAAAAATTTCTAGAAAGAATGGAAGGGGGAAGTGTAGAGACATCAAATAGAGAACATTATCAAAGGTTTTTCTGTAAGAGGGAGGCATGAAACCAGGCTGCAGAGAGTTGAAAATGTAGAATCTAACAGATGTTTGGTTTTAAAATGAAAGATAATTCATCTTATTCCAATTTAAATGATCATAAAGTGGAGGGAAATGTTGAGGTGGGGAGAGGTAAAGAAGAGGGGAAAGAGAGGGGGAGAGAATTTTTGTAGGAATAAAATCCTTAGGTAGGAAATAACAAATGTTATTCTATACATAAATGAAGGGATTCATGTAGAGAGGATCAGAAGTGTTCATTCTTATAGCCCAAAGAATGGTAAATTATTTGGGTCTATACACAAATAGGAAGGTTTGGTAGAGGAAGGATGAGTATTTTTTTTCTGATTGTTTCAAGTTTTAAATAAAATAAGCATCTTTATCAGCTGAGAGTGAGGATGTGAGGGAATGTTGATGACTAGAAAGTGGAGATTAGTTATAAACACTTAAAATAAGGTAGGTAAACATGACTATATTTTTGTTTGTTCACAGTTGCTTTTTAGGGAGTATGTGCACAGATTGAAATAGTTACAGTTGAGTTTGGTCAGCCCAGTACCATGGAGAGATTTTAAGGAACGAAGGGTGATGGATCATGGAATCTAGGCCAGGAAAGGTGGAATTTCAGGGCATTTCTCAGTCCTGCCCTCAGGACTTTTTGTCTTTGTATTGCTCCTCCGTTTCCCCCACCTTCTTCAAATTCTAGCTCACAAGAGTTTAAAAAACTGGCAACTTTTTCTGTGAAAGGTAGGAAACAATAGGAAATAGGACCAGACAAAGCCAGAACTCTGAGCAGGCAGCATGAGGAGGAAGCCTGGAACTATGTGATTATCTTAATAATTTCTGTACCTGATTTGTTGTATTCTTATTTAAGCTGTGTTGGGGCTCAGAAAATAATATCCCAAAATAGGACACTTTGGCATGCATCTTGCTTTGAATTAAAGGAAGCTGAAAGGCCTCAGAAATAAGTCTCAGAATTAACGTCTCTCTAACTGTCTCCTGCACTCCTACCCCTCTGATCCTCTTTCTTTCCTGAGCCCTAGGAGGAAATTTCCTTATCTGATGAAGGAAAGTTCCAATATTAGAAATGCAATAGTCTTAATAGTCCCTCCTTAGGAACTTCATCTAATAACCAGAAAAGACTAATCACTAAAAATCATCAGTATACCCAGACAGCCTTACATTTATTATGCTGAGTGTAGCTCTTAGAGATTACTTAGAATGTTATCGGCGTTAAAAGACAACCTTTGCTCACAGTGAAGTTCCACCCCTCACCTTCTTGCAATTTGCCATGACCTCCCCCAGAGCTCAAAGGAAATTTGTCCTAAGCCAATTGTCTGTTCTTTGGGCTATTTAAGTTCCCCTAAAATTATTTACAGTCCTTCAAATTGGCTATATTTCTCCCATGTTCCTCTCCCTCATGAAGAGGGCATGTAAGCCTCAACCATCTAGCTTTTCTCTGAGTCTCATATTTGATATAGTTTCTATGCTTATGAATGTTAATAAATTTGTATGCCCTTTCTCCTCTTAATCTGTCAATTGTCATTCATCTCTGAAGTAAAACTTCAGAGAGGGTAGATAGAAGGCTTTATGGTTTCTTGTACATTTTACCAGTGTGCAAATGAAAGTAAAATGCTACAGTGTTTTACATAGCAAACTAAGCGTTATTGGTAAATGTTACTAATCACGGGGTATAGAACTTAAATAGTTCATAGATTTATTGCCTAGGCACTGTACACAATCCCCTGCTCCATCTGTTGTTAATATAATCTATCAAGTTGAATGAAATAAATCATATTAATCAAGCAGAAGGAGTTGTACATAAAACCAATGATTTCATCATAAAAACACATATACATAGGAAAAAATTTCTTGTTGTTATTTGTGAGTGGGAGTTGATTATAAAATATAGCCTGGAGGGCACATGTAAGCTGAATATGCTCAATGTTAACCCTCTAAAATATACATTGACCTCCTATTTGTTGTAAAATGCTGTTTATCATTTAGGGGTCTACCAGAGAGTCTTAATTATCACTTTCTTAACCTCTACAATGGAGAGGATTTTAATAATTTTGACTATAGGCTACTGAGAGCTTTTTTAACATAGTAAGTCAAAAGATGATATGTGAAGAGAATTTTAGTAGCAATGTGCTTCATTATGGCTTTTTGAAACCCTGCAGCATAAAGTACTATAAAGAAGTCATATGCAGGTTGTTTTTATTTCGGTACAAGATAAAGTAAGAAATGAAAGAACCAAAGAACTCCCCAAAACCATTTGCAACAGCCAGGTCAGGAATTTAAGAAACAATAGCTTTATATACAAATAACTAGTTGAATTCACTTCAGTTAGCCCACCTTCTCTAGGATAGACAATCTCTTCTAAAAATCTTTATGAATATGGGAAACTGGATTATTGGGCTAGATCGTGTTTCCATTCACTGATTGCTTTGTGTAATTTCACCAACCTCACTGCCTTGCAAGGAACTTTGTACCTTTATCCCTCTGTTGGATGCTTCGTCTAAGAAAATGAGTTTCCCAGAAAGATGAGGACAGCTTTTCTTTTCAGCCACATAACATAGATAATTGGTATTTTTTTTAGCCATAATCTTCGAACACTGCAAAGTGACCAACAAACAGTGTCTTGCTGTGCAATGAGATTTAAACATTGGAAGAGCAATTGCCAGAGCATGCACCTCAGAATCAAATAATATGAAAATAGGATGCTTTGTGTAACAAGAGGGAAAGATATATTGAAATAGTCTGATTTAGGTGGATTTAAATTGTTCTTCAGAGGAGAAAGGAAAGAAGAACCTGTTCAAATCCACAGCCAGGTGCCACATATGTGGACGTGAACATAGTATGACAAAAGTTCTGCCCTCAAGAAAACACCTTTTGCTAAGCTTTTCACAGAAACTGAAATGAGCCTGCCTATCTCTGTTCATACTCATCCACAGCATCGTGTATCCACAGACAATATCACACTGTTTTGATTGATGCTTCCATTAAGATGGCTTGGCTATCGTTTTGTGTTCCCATTCTTACCTAGATAAACAATTTTTTTTGGATACAGAAAAAGATAGAGAATCTAGTATGTAAATGAAACAAAAATCACTTATCTTTTATGCTTTTGCAGATGTGCTGGGTACTTTTGCAAATATCTCCCTGTTCCAGTATGCATAGGGTTGAGAGAGAGGGGAACCAGTCAAAGCCTAACAGCATTTGAGAATTGAGTAGCGGGCACTGTGCCTTACAAACACGTGAAAGGGTCTATTTATTTCTCTGGAAAATTTGCCTCACTTATGCTCTGCCTTGAAAACACTTTTCCTAGGAATATGCATGATATTTTCCTTCTCTTTCTTGAAGTCTTTGCTAAAACTTCACTCCTCCACACAGGTGGTCTGTGATCATCCTATTTGAATACTACTCCACTTTATACTATTCCCCATTCCTTCCATTGTTATTCTTCGTAGCTCGTCTCATCATCAGGCTATTGTACATTTATTTGTTTTGTTTTTTATCTGTCCTTTCGAACTACCTCCTCTAAGACACACACACAACACAAGTTTGATGAGCTTAGAGATTTTCTTATTGCTTGCTATTTCTCCACTACGTAGAACAGAGCCTGTTGAACAAATGAATAGATTCTTCGTCCTCCCTTAAGTCCTACTAAATCAAATTTCCCTACTTGGAGTATTTGCTAATCTTTCTGATTTACTGATTAAATGCTTCGTTTTCTAAAACTTAAATCCCACAGTTTACTAAGCATTTACTTTGATGTCACCACCACATCTATGTAGAAGTCAGAGGCAGGAAAATGGCGTGAACCCGGAGGTGGAGCTTGCAGTGAGCAGAGATCGCGCCACTGCACTCCAGCCTGGGTGACAGAGCGAGACTCCGTCTCAAAAAAAAAAAAAAAAAAAAAAACAAAAAGAAAACTCAGAGGAGAAGGGAGGAAACAAATTTGTAATAAGCTGTGCAACACACAAACTGTAATATCCCACATGGACTGTGACTTGGGATTCTTCATACAATACAGATGTTTGTTCATTTCTTCTTCAATAAATCCATCATTATTTATGATGCTTAATGGGCATCCAAGTGGAGATATTGAGAATGCAATAGGACTTAAAACCTTGAGTTCAACAGAGAGGCCCAGACCAAAGACAGAATTGGGAATCATCAGCATTTTAATGATATTTAAAATCATAATACTGCATGAGATCACCAAGGAAACATGTGTAGGTAGAAACAAGAACAGGACCCAGAACTGAGACCTGGGCTTTCAACATTTAGAGGCTAGGTGTTGAGAAAGTAGCAGCAGAGATTGAACAGGAGTTTCAGAGAAGCAAGAGAAAAACCAGGTAAGGGTGGGGTCTGAAATTCAACTGAAGATAGTCTGTTAAGTAGAGGAGAGAGGGAGGAGTGGGGACTATCTGAATTAAATGCTGCTGACGGTTAAGAAAGATAGGGATTTGAGTGAGTTTCTTAATCCCGAGTTCTAGTTTGATTGCACTGTGGTCTGAGAGACAGTTTGTTATAATTTCTGTTCTTCTACATTTGCTGAGGAGTGCTTTACTTCCAACTATGTGGTCAGTTTTGGAATAGATATGGTGTGGTGCTGAAAAGAATGTATATTCTGTTGATTTGGGGTAGAGAGTTCTGTAGATGTCTATTAGGTCCACTTGGTGCAGAGCTGAGTTCAATTCCTGGATTTCCTTTTTAACTTTCTGTCTCATTGATCTGTCTAATGTTGACAGTGGGGTGTTAGAGTCTCCCATTATTATTGTGTGGGAGTTTAAGTCTCTTTGTAGGTCACTAAGGACTTGCTTTATGAATCTGGGTGCTCCTGTATTGGGTGCATATATATTTAGGGTAGTTAGTTCTTCTTGTTGAATTGATCCCTTTACCATTATGTAATGGCCTTCTTTGTCTCTTTTGATCTTTGTTGGTTTAAAGTCTATTTTATCCAAGGCTAGGATTGCAACCCCTGCCTTTTTCTGTTTTCCATTTGCTTGGCAGATCTTCCTTCATCCCTTTATTTTGAGCCTATGTGTGTCTCTGCATGTGAGATGGGTTTCCTGAATACAGCACACTGATGGGTCTTGACTCTATCCAATTTGCCAGTCTGTGCCTTTTAATTGTAGCATTTAGCCCATTTACATTTAAGGTTAGTATTGTTATGTGTGAATTTGATCCTGTCATTATGATCTTAGCTGGTGATTTTGCTCGTTAGTTGATGCAGTTTCTTCCTAGCCTTGATGGTCTTACAATTTGGCACGTTTTTGCAGTGGCTGGTACCGGTTGTTCCTTTCCATATTTAGTGCTTCCTTCAGGAGCTCTTTTAGGGCAGGCCTGGTGTTGACAAAATCTCTCAGCAATTGCTTGTCTGTAAAGTATTTTATTTCTCCTTCAATTATGAAGCTTAGTTTGGCTGGATATGAAATTCTGGGTTGAAAATTCTTTTCTTTAAGAATGTTGAATATCGGCCCCCACTCTCTTCTGGCTTGTAGAGTTTCTGCTGAGAGATCAGCTGTTAGTCTGATGGGCTTCCGTTTGTGGGTAACCCGACCTTTCTCTCTGGCTGCCGTTAACATTTTTTCCTTCATTTCAACTTTGGTGAATCTGACAATTATGTGTCTTGGAGTTGCTCTTCTCAAGGATTATCTTTTTGGTGTTCTCTGTATTTCCTCAATTTGAATGTTGGCCCGCCTTGCTAGATTGGGGAAGTTCTCCTGGATAATATCCTGCAGAGTGTTTTCCAGCTTGGTTCCATTCTCCCCGTCACTTTCAGGTACACCAATCAGATGTAGATTTGGTCTTTTCACATAGTCCTATATTTCTTGGAGACTTTGTTCATTTTTTTTATTCTTTTTTCTCTAAACTTCTCTTCATGCTTCATTTCATTCATTTCATCTTCCATCACCGACACCCTTTCTTCCAGTTGATTGCATTGGTTGCTGAGGGTTGTGCATTCATCACGTAGTTCTCATGCCATGGTTTTCAGCTCCATCAGGTCCTTTAAGGACTTCTCTGCATTGGTTATTCTAGTTATCCATTCGTCTAATTTTTTTTTCAAAGTTTTTAACTTCTTTGCTATTGTTTTGAATTTCCTCCCATAGCTCGGAGTAGTTTGATCTTCTGGAGCCTTCCTCTCTCAACTCATCAAAGTCATTCTCCATCCAGCTTTGTTCCATTGCTGGTAAGGAGCTGCGTTCCTTTGGAGGAGGAGAGGCACTCTGATTTTTAGAGTTTCTGGTTTATCTGCTCTGTTTTTTCCCCATCTTTGTAGTTTTATCTACCTTTAGTCTTTAATGATGGTGACATACAGATGGGTTTTTGGTGTGGATGTCCTTTCTGTTTGTTAGTTTTCCTTCTAACAGTCAGGACCCTCAGCTGCAGGTCTGTTGGAGTTTACTGGAGGTCTACTCCAGACCCTGTTTGCCTGGGTATCTGCAGCAGTGGCTGCAGAACAGTGGATATTGGTGAACCACAAATGCTGCTGTCTGATCATTCCTCTGGAAGTTTTGTCTCAGAGGAGTACCCAGCCGTGTGAGGTGTCAGTCTGCCCCTACTGGGGGGTGCCTCCCATTTAGGCTACTCAGGGGTCAGGGACCCACTTGAGGAGGCAGCCTGCCTGTTCTCAGATCTCAGGATGTATCCTGGGAGAACGACTACTCTCTTCAAAGCTGACAGACAGAGACATTTAAGTCTGTAGAGGTTATTGCTGTCTTTTGTTTGTCTGTGCCCTGCCCCTAGAGGTGGAGCCTACAGAGGCAGGCAGGCCTCCTTGAGCCGTGGTGGGCTCCACCCAGTTCGAGCTTCCCAGCTGCTTTGTTTACCTACTCAAGCCTGAGCAATGGCTGGCGCCCCTCCCCCAGCCTGGCTGCCACCTTGCAATGTGATCTCAGACTGCTGTGCTAGCAATGAGCAAGGCTCCATGGGCGTAGGACCCTCCAAGCCAGGTGCAGGATATAATCTCCTGGTGTGCCATTTGTTAAGCCTGTTGGAAAAGCACAGTATTAGGGTGGGAGTGACCCAATTTTCCAGGTGCCATCTGTCAGCCCTTTCTTTGACTAGGAAAGGGAATTCCCTGACTCCTTGCGCTTCCTGGGTGGGGTGATGCCTCAGCCTGCTTCGGCTCAGGCACAGTGTGCTGCACCGACTGTCCTGCACCCACTGTCAGCACTTCCCAGTGAGATGAACCTGGTACCTCAGTAGGAAATGCAGAAATCACCCATATTCTGTGTCGTTCACGCTGGGAGCTGTAGACTGGAGCTGTTCCTATTCAGCCATCTTGGCTCCTGAATAACTACTGGGTACATAACGAAATGAAGGCAAAAATAAAGATGTTGTTTGAAACCAACAAGAACAAAGACACAACATACCAGAATCTCTGGGACACATTCAAAGCAGTGTGTAGAGGGAATTTTATAGCAGTAAATGCCCACAAGAGAAAGCAGGAAAGATCTAAAATTGACACCCTAACATCACAATGAAAAGAACTAGAGAAGCAAGTACAAATACATTCAAAAGCTAGCAGAAGGCAAGATATAACTAAGATCAGAGCAGAAATGAAGGAAATAGAAACCCAAAAAACCCTTCAAAAATCAATGAATCCAGGAGCTGGTTTTTTGAAAAGATCAACAAAACTGATAGACTGCTAGCAAGACTAATAAAGAAGAAAAGAGAGAAGAATCAAATAGATGCAATAAAAAATGACAAAGGGGGTATCACCACCAATCCCACAGAAATACAAACTACCATCACAGAATACTGTAAACACCTCTACGTAAATAAACTAGAAAATCTAGAAGAAATGGATAAATTCCTTGACACATACACCCTCCCAAGACTAAACCAGGAAGAAGTTGAATGTCTGAATAGACCAATAACAGGCTCTGAAATTGAGGCAATAATTAATAGCTTACCAACCAAAAAAAGTCCAGGAGCGGATGGATTCACAACCGAATTCTACCAGAGGTACAAGGAGGAGCTGGTACCATTCCTTCTGAAATTATTCCAATCAAGAGAAAAAGAGGGAATCCTCCCTAACTCATTTTATGAGGCCAGCATCATCCTGATACCAAGCCTGGCAGAGACACAACGAAAAAAGAGAATTTTAGACCAATATTCTTGGTGAACATTGAATCAAAAGTCCTGAATAAAATACTGGCAAACCAAATCCAGCAACACATCAAAAAGCTTATCCACCATGATCAAGTGGGCTTCATTCCTGGGATGCAAGGCTGGTTCAACATACGAAAATCAATAAATGTAATCCAGCATATAAACAGAACCAAAGACAAAAACCACATGATTATCTCAATAGATGCAGAAAAGGCCTTTGACAAAATTCAACAACCCTTCATGCTAAAAACTCTCAATAAATTAGGTATTGATGGGATGCATCTCAAAATAATAAGAGCTATCTATCACAAACCCACAGCCAATATCATACTGAATGGGCAAAAACTGGAGGCATTCCGTTTGACAACTGGCACAAGACAGGGATGCCCTCTCTCACCACTCCTATTCAACATAGTGCTGGAAGTTCTGGCCAGGGCAATCAGGCAGAAGAAGGAAGTAAAGAGCATTCAATTAGGAAAAGAGGAAGTCAAATCGTCCCTGTTTGCAGATGACATGATTGTATATCTAGAAAACCCCATCGTCTCAGCCCGAAATCTCCTTAAGCTGATAAGCAACTTCAGCAAAGTCTCAGGATACAAAATCAATGTGCAAAAATCACAAGCATTCTTATACACCAATGACAGACAAACAGAGAGCCAAATCATGAGTGAACTCCCATTCACAGTTGCTTCAAAGAGAATAAAATACCTAGGAATCCAACTTACAAGGGATGTGAAGGACCTCTTCCAGGAGAACTACAAACCACTGCTCAATGAAATCAAAGAGGATACAAACAAATGGAAGAACATTCCATGCTCATGGGTAGGAAGAATCAATATCGTAAAAATGGGCTACTTCCCAAGGTAATTTATAGATTCAATGCCATCCCCATCAAGCTACCAATGACTTTCTTCACAGAATTGGAAAAAACTACTTTAAAGTTCATATGGAACCAAAAAAGAGCCTGCATCGCCAAGTCAGTCCTAAGCCAAAAGAACAAAGCTGGAGGCGTCACGCTACCTGACTTCAACTATACTACAAGGCTACAGTAATGAAAACAGCATGGTACTGGTACCAAAACAGAGATATAGACCAGTGGAACAGAACAGAGCCCTCAGAAATAATGCCGCATATCTACAACTATCTGATCTTTGACAAACCTGACAAAAACAAGCAATGGGGAAAGGATTCCCTATTTAATAAATGGTGATGGGAAAACTGGCTAACCATATGTAGAAAGCTGAAACTGGATCCCTTCCTTACACCTTATACAAAAATTAATTCAAGATGGATTAAAGACTTAAATGTTAGACCTAAAGCCATAAAAATCTTAGAAGAAAACCTAGGCAATACCATTCAGGACATAGGCATGGGCAAGGACTTCATGTCTAAAACACCAAAAGCAATGGCAACAAAAGCCAAAATTGACAAATGGGATCTAATTAAACTAAAGAGCTTCTGCACAGCAAAAGAAACCACCATTAGAGTCAACAGGCAACCTACAGAATGGGAGAAAATTTTTGCAAACTACTCATCTGACAGGGCTAATATTCAGAATCTACAATGAACTCAAAAAATTTACAAAAAAAAAACAAGCCCATCAAAAAGTGGGCAAAGGATATGAACAGACACTTCTCAAAAGAAGACATTATGCAGCCAAAAAACACATGAAAAAATGCTCATCATCACTGGCCATCAGAGAAATGCAAATCAAAACCACAATGAGATACCATCTCACACCAGTTAGAATGGCCATCATTAAAAAGTCAGGAAACAACAGGTGCTGGAGAGGATGTGGAGAAATAGGAACAGCTTTACACTGTTGGTGGGACTGTAAACTGGTTCAACCATTGTGGAAGACAGTGTGGCGACTCCTCAGGGATCTAGAACTAGATATACCATTTGACCCAGCCATCCCATTACTGGGTGTATACCCAAATGATTGTAAATCATGCTGCTGTAAAGACACATGAACACGTATGTTTATTGCTTCACTATTCACAATAGCAAAGACTTGGAACCAACCCAAATGTCCAACAGTGATAGACTGGATTAAGAAAATGTGGCACATATACACCATGGAATACTATGCAGCCATAAAAAGGATGAGTTCATGTCCTTTGTAGGGACATGGATAAAGCTGGAAACCATCATTCTCAGCAAACTATCGCAAGGACAGAAAACCAAACACCGCATGTTCTCACTCATAGGTGGGAACTGAACGATGAGAACACATGGACACAGGAAGGGGAACATCACACACTGGGGACTGTTGTGGGGTTGGGGGAGGGATAGCATTGGGAGATATACCTAATGCTAAATGACGAGTTACTGGGTGCAGCACACCAACATGGCACATGTATACATATGTAACAAACCTGCACGTTGTGCACATGTACCCTAAAACTTAAAGTATAATAATAATAATGAAAAGATGAAAAAAAGAAAGATAGGGATAGTGAACTGGTTATTTGCTTTAGCAAAAAGGAAATCTATGACGTTGATAGGAGGAATTTAGTTATAGTGATGTGGGCATGAGAGTTAGAAAAGACAAGAATGACAGAGTTTTCATGAGTTGCTTCTGTATAAAGCAAAGGAGAAAAACAGCAGAAGGTAGAGTAGAAAGAGAAAATTGTTGTCGTGGCTGTTTTTAAAATAAGAGAAATAATAGCATGTTATAGTCTGCTGTAGTCTGCCTCCCACAAGCCAGCTGCAGAAAAGATTTGCCTTCTTCGGCTTCAAGCAATTATACTATATGTCTTAGTTACTTCAAATGCCAGAATTCACATGGTAAGAATTTCTTAGCAGCAAAGCGTGCTAACACTTCATAAGTCAATGCATTGCATTCTACCAGGCAATATTGGTTTTCCAACATATGGACAGGAAAGGAGCTTAACATCGACGAGAGAGCAATTTATTTGTCTGGCTTTATTTTATTAAAATAGAATGACCATGAATGTATGGAGCCAAATACCTCTATAGCACTGAGAAATTTTTGGTTAAATTAGTCCCCTTTAAAGCTGTTATGTAACAGAAATGTATTGCTCCATAGCACTTTGACTACAGATAATATCATTTTTAAAAAATATTGGCCAAAGTCTCCAAACATCTAAGTTGGTGGAATTTTCAGTAATAGACAGTTCTCAAAGCTCTGTTCCCACTTCTTTCATTATATAAGAACCCTAGGATTTGCCTCATATTTTAAAGCATGCTGAGACATAGGACAGGTTCTGGTTGCCAGTGTTAAGATCCCTGTTTGAATCCTTGTAGTCCAGCCAATGTCAGCAACAATACTGGAAGCTTTCTCCAGTGGGCCAGGTTTGAATACAAGAGGTGCCAGGCCAAGGCTACAGAGCTCAATGTTCAGTATTCACAAGCCACCAAGCAGACATCCCCATCCAGAACCCAGCCCTTCAGAGGAACTGTTTGGGCAGGTACAACTCACTGTGATGTTGGAAAATCCGTTATCCTCCTCCCAGTTAGGGAAGCTCCAATGCCATCCTTTCAGAATCCCTCCCTACACTAAACGTCTGCATTTAGATAAGCTTAGTTTAATCACTTATGTAAGTGTAAGGCCTTCAAAAACAAAAGCCTCTTTAGAGATTTCCTTCTGGGCACTCTGTCTACTCTGAAATTTCCCTATTCTGCCAACAAATGCACAAAAAGACTTTACTCTTGGAACACAGAGATTTTAAGGATAAAGGGCCACCCAGGGAAGAGCAAGGCATCAGGACAGAGCTTTCTCAAATGAATCACCCTGCTGAACTAGCATTCAAATTGTAATCACAGAATAAACCATTAGTCAGAAGTTGGAAACTATTATATCCCTTTCAGTTATTCTTTATTGTTTTTCTATAGCTCTAAGATGCAGAGGCTCTGCAGATTATAAGATTTTTGTTCTTCTTACTCACTACCGGTTGAGTGTGAGTCCAACCATGCAGGGCCACAGTCAGGTACTGATTGCCAGCTGTGCTTTCTGAGAGACTGAAGCAGCTGGGTGTTAAGGTGATGATGCGTCCCACACAGTGCTGCAAAATACATCTTCCAATCCAACTAGAAGAAAGGCTTTATTGCCAGTCTTGCTTATTACTGTATTTCAAACACCCCATAAGGTTTTAATAAATATTTGATGAATGAATGAAACCAAAAGAGGAGCTAAACCTATAGAATTGGTGAAGAAGTAGTCTTAAATGCAAAACAATAGGTGATGTGAAAAAATTGTATATTGGTAAAGAGTGACATGATTAAATGTAGGCTTTTGAAAGATTAATCTGATAGCTCTATATGTGCATGTTGGAAAGATGAAATGGAGATAGAATTAAAATCGTATGGCTTTGGGGGAAGCTGGGGGAGGAGTACATAGAACAACACTGTTTTACAACTTCCTTTGCATCTACAATTATTTCAAAATAAAAAGTTAAAAAAGAAATGTTATTGCAGTGTTCCTAAGTTGAAATAATCATGATTAAAATTACAAAAGTAATGAAATAAAGATGTCACGGTCTGAATATCCCCCAAAATTCATGTATTCAAACTCAGTCTCTATCATGGTGGTAATAAGAGGTGGCACTTTGGGGAAAGGATTATGTCATGAGGGCTGTGCCCTCATGAATGGATTAGTGCCTTATAAAAGCACTGCACGAACTGGTTTAGTTTTCCTCTCTTGCCTTTCTGTTCCTGCCAGTGCTTTGATGTTGGAATTTGCAGTCTTCAAAACCACGTGCAATAATTGTCTATTGCTTATAAATTACCTAGTCTGTGGTATTTTGTTATAGCAACACAAATTGACTTAGACAGGAAATGTATATGGGAAAAACATTATGAGAAAAAAGTGAATGACGTGCCTTAGTTTAGTATGTTTTGATTTACACTTTTGCATTAATGAGAGCTTTCTCTTTACATATTTTATTAGCATACTCGAATACTTTGAGCTTCAATAGCCAAGAATCCACAAAAACACATAATGAGCCATTGCTGAATTATATATCTATTAATCTGTAGCAGTCACCTATACATATCAGTTACAGCTGATCCCTGGGTACCTGATATAGTTTGACGGTGTCCCCACCCAAATCTCATCTTGAATTGTAGCTCCCATAATTCTCACACTGGGAGGTACCCATTGGAAGGTAATTGAATCATGGAGGTGGGTCTTTCCCATGCTGTTCTTGTGATAGTGAATAAGTCTCATGAGATCTGATGGTTTTATTAAGGGGAGTTCTCCTGCACATGCTGTCTCTTTCCTGCCACCATGTAAGTAGTGAATTTGCTCCTGATTCACCTTCCACTCTGATTGTGAGGCCTCCCCAGCCATGTGGAACTGTGAGTCAGTTAAACCTCTTCCCTTTATAAATTACCTAGTCTTGGATATGTCTTTATTAGCAGCATGAGAACAGACTAATACAGTAGTATGTCACACTTCCTGTGCTCTTTTCAATTTTTATGTACACTTGTCACTTTGCATTGACAATATTTGATCTCAAGAGTGCTATGCATCTCTCTACCTTCTCTGAAGTTTCAGTAACCCTCTTGGCCCACATACAAGTACAGGATTACAGGGCCTCACATGTGCAGGAGAAGTCCTTAAGAATGTTACACAAGTGCTGGTGGACTGTTGCCCCAACCTGCTTCCCTTTGGGAGAAAAATTCGGGGAGACATTCTGTACACTGTTTAGAAGGTCTCAACATAATCCAATCCCCATTCCCCTCAGCAGCAACCTACATAATGTCCCTTGTATTTATTCTTTTGTCCCCTCATTCCTGCTTCCTAGAATTATGTCCAAAATAAATAACCCTTACCCAGTTAACTTTCTCAGGCTCTGCTGTGGGGGAAATTCATACAAATTTGGGGCCAGAAGTTATCGTAGAAAGTAGAACTCTGGGACTGAATTCTGAATTTGGATCAATGAAGTCAGATGGCAAAGATGGCAGTGTGGAAGAGTGGGGTAGCAAGGCTTCTGGCATGATGTATGTAGCCTCACAGTTACTAACTACCTGACATCAAATGGATTGGGATAAAGTACAGACAGAAGGGCAAGCACTGGGTTATTCAGTACCTCTAAGTACATGGACAGGATGAAGGCAATAGAAATTGTACAGATTGTGTACTGGCAAGTTTTTTCCTATCTGTCTTGGAATCCTTTAAGAAAAAAAAGTGTTAGGCTGGGATAAGTCAACCATCAACTCAGGACATGTTGTGAATGCCAGAGGCCTCCTTTATAGCATTTAAAGACTATCATCTTTCACAACATTAGTTGTTTCATGCAAAATATCTGGCCCAGGGTTTAACTGAAAGAGTGGCAGAGCTGCAATGGATACTACATACAAAGCTGACAGGCCTCCTATTCTAAAGTTGGAGTATTGATAGAGAAAGAATAGGATCCTGAGAATTGGTAGGCTTATGATTGTGCCTGAATACTGTGAAACCACATATCTCCTTGATGACTTGCCTAGTGGAAGCATTCCCTTCTCTCTTGCTACAGAAAACCAGCTTAGCCATGTCAGGACACCTTGCAAGGACCTCATTCAAGGTCCTTACAAGACAATGTATGTCCTTCTCCAGATCTGGCTCCACCTTCCCTCATTGCTTACAGGCCAATAAATAGGGTCAGGTCTCAGCTTAGGCCAAAAGCAAAAACAGTGTCTCTGATATGAGATGAAGTCACTCCTTCATTGAAATAATTGAGGATCCAGCAAATGTGTACTGGCAGGATCCAGGGCAACACATGTGGGAGTGGATCTCCAGGGTGTTGGACCAGAGAAGAGGTGGAATATAAAGTTAGCTAGGAGTTTATTGATGTAGGGCACTTTCCCAAGACTTGAGAGTTTCAGCAACATTAAGAAAAATGTTCTTAAAGGTGGGCCAGTAAATTTGCTTAGTCCAGACACTCTCTACTTCTCGCCTGACTAGAGATTTATATTCCCAAATTTTCTCTATTTCTTTTTTTTTTCTTCTAGTTGTGTTCAAGTTTAAAATGTGCTTGTGGAAAGATTTAGAAGAAACCTAGGCATTTCAAATAATGTCTCATAAAGAATCTTATGGAATCATCAACCACTTCAACCACTTGCATTTCCTTTTCTTTCTTTCTTTTCTTTTTTTTTTTTGAGACAGAGTCTTACTCTTCACAGGCTGGAGTGACATGGTGCTGTCTGGGCTCACTACAACCTCCACCTCTCAGGCTCAAGCGATCCTCCCATCTCAGCCTCTCGAGTAGCTGAGACCAGAGGCATGCACCACCTGCTAATTTTTTTGTATTTTTGTAGAGACAAGGTATTGCCATGTTGCCCAGGCTGGTCTCGAACTCCTGGGCTCAAGGGATCTGCCCACCTTGACCTCCCAAAGTGCTGGGATTACAAGTATGAGCCACCGTGCCTGGCCTGCATTTCTTTATGGTAATGTTGCTAATAAGGTAGTTCTACGACAAGGAAAAATAAAATCATCAACCTGTACCCACTTTATGTTAATATTTTATTTCTCTTAGATTGACAGATTTGTTTCAACCTTATTATGATTACTTTTATGTGTCAACTTGACTAGCCATGGGGTGTCCAGATTAAGCATTATTTCCAGGTGTGTCTGTGAGGATGTTTCTGGATGAGATTGGCATTTGAATTGGTGGACTCAGTAAAGTAGATTGCTGTCCCTACTGTGGCTGGGCATCATCAAATCTATTGAGGGCCTGAATACAACAAAAGACAGAGGAAGGAGAAATGCCCCCTTTTTGCTTCTGGTCTGCCTGCTTGAGCTAGGACATTTTCTCTCATCTTTTTAGGTCGTCTCACTAGGATTAACATGATCAGCTCCACTGGTTCTCAGGCCTTTGGACTCTGATTGCTTTACATTACGGGCTTTCCTGTGTCTCCAGCTTGCAGATGGCAGATCATGGGATGTCTCAGCCTACATAATCACATGAGCCAACTCTTTGTAATAAATCTTATCTCTCCCCGTGCTGCCCACTGGCTCTGTTTCTCTGGAGAATCCTGACTAATACAAACCCTAAAATTCTGCTATCTAATTATAACATTATAAATATAACACTATACATTACATTTCATATATCATTATAATTTATTGTAATTTATATTTGCGTTTATTTATGCCTTTGGCCATCTCAAATTGGCTCTAAAAATAAGGAAATGCATGTCTGTCGTAACAAATGTCTGTAGCTGGGGTGGCTGCAGGTGAGTTAAAATCAAGAACGAAGTTATCAAAGAACCACGTTATTTCCTTTCTTTGCTTTATCTTCCTCAGTGTTTTCTCTTTGTCCTCAGATTGTTTGTCTTCTTTCATTGTTGCAAGAGGTGTGAAGAAGTTCGTGAATTTAGATCTAGACTCAGTATACCTGGGGAAACTGAGAGAGAAGGGGAAAAGCACAACTCCTTAGTGTCTCCTTATCAAGAGCTGGAAAAATCATTTTTGGAATCCCCTCCAAAACACTGCTGCTCTCATGTGGGTTACTCGCTCACACCGAAACAATAAACAGTGAAGAAACTAGGACAATCGCTACCAACACTTATTATAATTTATCCCAAGCTGTGGATAAGATTATCTTTCCTGTGGTCTTGTGGCAACTGAACAAAGTCAGGATTTTGTTAGTGAGGAAGACAGGGAAATTAATGATACATATCAGTTGCATGAGCCATCTGATTTCAACAAAGCTAACAAAAATAAGCAATGGGCAAAGGACTCCCCATTCAATAAATGGTATTGGGTTAGATGGCTAGCCATATGCAGAAGAATGAAACTGGACCCGTACCTTCCACCATGTACAAAAATTAACTCAAGGTGGAGTAAATATTTAAATGTGAGACCTCAAACTATAAGAATCCTAGAGGGGGCTGGGCGTGGTGGCTCACGTCTGTAATCCCAGCACTTTGGGAGGCCGAGGTAGATCGAGACCATCCTGGCTAAAGGATGAAACCCTCTACTAAAAAAAAAAAATTACCGGCGAGGCGGCAGGCCCTGTATCCCACTACCGGGAGGTAAGGCAGGAGAAGGTGTGAACCGGGGCGGACCCATAAGCCGAGATCCCCACTGCACTCACCTGGTGAAAACGAGACTCACTCAAAAAAAAAAAAAAAAAAAAAAACTAGAGGAAAACTAGGAAAACTATTCTGACATTACTAAGTCCTCAAAAACAATTTCAATAAAAGCAGAAATTGACAAATGAGACTTAATTAAATGAAAGAGTTTCTGTATAGCAAAAGAAACTATCAACAGAGTTAAGAGACAGCCTATAGACTGGGTGAAAATATTCACAAACTATGTATCCAACAAAGCCCTAATAGCCAGAAACTGTATTGCTTAAGGGAATTTAAGCAATTGAACAATCAAAAAAACAAATAACTCCATTAAAAAGTTGGCAAAATACATTAACAGACACTTCTCAAAAGAAGGCATCCAAACAGCCAACAAACATATAAAAAATAGTCCACATTACTAATCATCAGAGAAGTGCAAGTCAAAAGCACAATGAGATACCATCTCACACCATTCAGAATGGCTATTTTTTAAAAGTCAAAAAACAGATGCTGGAGAGGCTGCAGAGAAAAGGGAATGCTAATACACTGTCGGTGGGAATGTAAATTAGTTCAAGACCCTGTGGAAAGCAGTTTGGAGATTTCTCAAAGCGCTTAAAACAGAATTACCCAGTAATCCCATTACTGGGTATATACCCAAAGAGAAATAAATCATTCTTCCAAAAAGATGCATACACTCAGACATGCATCGCAGGGCTGTTCACAATAGCAAAGATATGGAATCAACCTAGGTGCCCATCAACAGTGTATTAGATAAAGAAAATGTGGTACATATACACCATGAAGTACTATGCAAACAGAAAATGAAGGAAATCATTTCCTTTGCAGCAATAAGAATACAGCTGGTGACCATTATCCTAAGTGAATTAATGCAGGAACAGAAAAACAAATACTGCATGTTCTCACTTACAAGTGGCAGTTAAATATGGAAAACTCATGGACGTAAAAATGGTAACAACAGGCACTGGGGACTCCTGTAGGGGATGGGAGGGATGGAGGCAAGGGTTGAAAAACTAAGTATTAGGTAGTATGCTCAGTATCTGAGTGATGGGAGTAATAATATCCCAAACCTCAGCATCACGCAGTATACTCAGGTGACACATCTACACGTGTACCTCCTGAATCCAAAATAAAAGTTGAAATCATTTTTAAAAAATCAGCTCTATCTGCTCTTCACAACTTTCAGCGCAGAGGCTGAGAGCAGGTTGTGAAGGTATTATCTAGGCAACATTCAGCGAAACCAGCCACGTTCACGCTAGGTACTCCGTAGCAATGTGATCTAGAAATTGCTGTCCATCATTCTGACTGTGGCTGCAGAAACAGCAGTTGGTACGTTACTTCTGCTATTACAATGTAAGGGACCAGAGTCTTGTGACCTAAATTCAACATTTGAAGGCAACCCGAGGATACTACCAAAAAGAGGATAATAAACAACAGCAGATCAAGCAGGTTTGTTTTGTGCAGTTGGCCACAGCAAGTGTGATTTGTATATCCCTGGCATCTGCAACTCTCACCATTAGTCCCACATAGTATTAAAGAAAGATGTTTCTAAATATCTCTGCACAGCCAGTTTCCATAGCCTTGCATCCATGCCAAGCACTTAATATAAGCCAAGGTCTTTTAGAGTTGCTAGTTCGTTTATGTGGACTTCGGTATACCTTGCTTTATGTTTACAAAATATGTCTAAAACATATGTTGTATCAATTAAAGTATATTTTAAATTGACCGTTGGGCTACTTCTTGGAGCGAAACTATGGGGAAAACTGGTAAATTAAGAAAATCCTAGCTGAAGGAAATAATCCCTTCCTGCTTTGTGTAAATTTAGATTTATGCATGCTGAGTTTTATATTCAGTTAGACTGAATTTAACTGTTCTCTCTAGTTTCAAATATCTATCTTCATGATTGTCATATCATTTATAGGAATGTTAAAATAATTTCACATGTGAAAACATTTTTTATCTGAAAAAGGATTAAATTCTACAAGATAAAAATACACAAAAGTGTTTGATAGTTAAATTTTAAAATGTAAAATACAAAAATTATCAAACCCATTCAGTGGATCTACATTTCCACAATCGACCTTCATAAAAAAGTATACTTTCATCACTTATCCTATTCATGAAACAAAACTATCAAAAATTGAATATTTAAAAACTTTTGCACATGCATTTTGTATTCTTTCTGCTTACTGTTTTTGAGTCACTTAGTTCAGTCAGATTCAAAGACATGCCTGTTTAGTGTAAAGAATCACACTCTCACAGATCGCAACAACCGTAAACCACTCTTTGCTGTAAGGAGAACTAGTTTTGTCATTGCTCTAGTTTTAATGTGCACCTATAGACTCTGGGTGTTCACATTGGCCATGTGTGCATTCGATTGAATGGATTAACAAACTTAATTGACCTCCACAGTTCTTATTTTGTTTTGTTGTTGTTTATATGTGTGCTTAGTGGTGGGTTTTTGGGTTGGTTGGTTGGTTTGAGGATGAAAACCCCCAACAAAACTAAAGTACAATATTCCATGAAATAACACAAAAGCTATTTGTATCTTTTGGAATTTGGTGCATTCCATATTATAGAAAAAGAAACATAAATAGATAAACAAGGCTTAAACAAAATAGAGTTTTATTTTTCTTATAGGCGAAGTGAATTTGGAGGAGGCAGTCAAGATGGTGGAAGTTCCAGGATCCTCAGGCTCATTCTCTTTCCTTATGTCTGTTCTACCTCTGAGCCTGTGGCTTCTGTCATCAGGGTAAACTCATAGTCCAAGTCAGCTGCCAGAAGTTCTGTCATTTTGTTCACCATCCAGGAAGCAGTTGAGTCAGCTTCTCTTTAGCATTATTCCCAGAAAGTCCACACAATGCATTGGTTAACACCTTATTAACCAGAACTACTAGAAAATGAAATACTTTAGATGGGTACATTACATCCCCAAATAAAATTTAGATTCTCCAACTAAGGATGAAAGCAAAGATATATATCTTTTGCTTAGTAAAAGAAAGCATTTACTAAGTAGACTTCTTCATATATTTCTAGAGCAAACAGGACAAATGAAGAGGAGTAGGAGGAAGAAGAAGAGAAAGGAGAAAACAAGTTTTGAATGCATTTTTTAAAAGTATCTGGAGGTAAAGAAGTGGTTTATTTACTGCAGAAATGGTAAATGGGTTATCATTCCTGTCAAAATTCAGCTGTCTGCTTAAACAGATCTCAGATTTTGACTGGCATCTCCCAAATACTCAAATCCAAGTCATATCACAACTGCCTTTCTAACAAGCCCAAACCTTGTTTTCCACATTTTGCTTAGGTTTACCAACTGCACCCATTATTATAATAAATAAAACATGGAGGTGACAGTTCAATTATCACATATAATAGGGCCAAAGAGGGGTAGCTTGTAATCACATTAGGAAGTTCATTTTTGCCAGTTTATAACATCCCGAACTGAAGTACTTCCCGATTGCAACTAGTTTTCTAACTTAAACCAGATTTTCCTCAATAAATAGTAGAGAAAATAAAAATATTAATATCATGAGAGAATTAAACTTTGGTTATCGCAAAGGTTTTCTGTCAGATTTCAAAACATCCAAAAAGAAAAGCAAAACTAAGCCAATCTCTAGTTTTCTAGACACTGTTCAGAAGTGCTTTAAATGAATCTCTTTGGAATAAGTGCTCATATATAATTTTTTTTAATGTATGTACATTTTTTCCTTTTTAAAAAGCAGAGCAATTAACCTAGTTGGGGCAGATGTCATAGGAATAATTACCAGAATATATTTAGAAAAAGGTGACATGAGTGTGGTTCCATAGTATTTTATCAGACATGAAGGCTTCCTTCTGTCAGCTATATTAAAATTACTTGTACATGTTCTATTTTGAGCCCAATTCAGGTGGCCTGAGGGAGGTGGAGAGGAGAGACAAGAAAATTAAAAAATTAAACATTGACCAAATACCACTATGTGCCAGGTACCATATTAATGGTTCTGCCTGTATTTTCATATTTATCTGCCATAATTAATTTATGAGCATGTTTTTAGTCCCATTTTATTGGCAAGAAAAAATAATGCAGGCAGAATAAGGTCTTTCTTAACAGGTTTACTGGGTGGACAAGCAGCCTGTGTTACCCCAGTGTGCCTGGTTCCCACTTTTTCCTTTGCGACAGCATACCTAACATGTTTGTTCAGGTCGTTACATCCTCAGAAGTTATGCAGATATTTAAAAGCTTCGTAAAGACAAATAGCATAGGGGCTGCAGGAGGGAAGAGGAAATACACTTCCAAGCAAGGATTTAGGGACCAAATTTACTCCCTTCTGGAATGTGAGATAAAAAATGGCACTTGGTGGCTTTGGAACCAAGATAGTAAAAATGGACTCCCTTGCAGCTAAAAGGCAGGGCTATATGAATTCCAGAGACCTCCTGGAGTATGTTCTAAAAAGTCACATTTCTGCATTCTGAAAAATAAATAAGCAGTTGACTGGAGCAGAACAAGAGATAACTCCTGCTAGACAAGCTTTTGCAGGAGAGTGGTGGTGGTACAGGGACTTTGGGAATTTGGATAGTGGCAGAAAGCATGAAGTATAGTAAGAGTAACACAAACAGCAAAAGACAATTGGGTGCTGTGGAGAAGAGTAAGGAAAAAGCATTTTGTCACAGGGGTGTACTTGTGAGAAGCCATGGTGAATAGGCAGGACAACAGGGCATATCTTCTCTAGGTGTCACTGAAGCCTTTGATTCATTGTGTTTAAGAAAATAGAATCTCAGGATCCCAAACTCACCAGGCCAAAGGGAAAGTTAAGCTTGGGGACTGAGTCATGCAAAAATTTTCCTGCCTTTTGTTCCCAAGCAGAGAGCTGCAATTTCACTACCCTATGTCATAGCCTCATGTTTGTTAGTTTACAGCAATGATAAAAAGTCACATATCTCCCCAGATAGCCTCGTTCACAAATTGCTCGTAAGTAAATTCCATGTGTGCCTCCAAATCTTTCAGAATACACATCTTCTCTATAACTAGCCCTAAAACAGAGTTCTGTTGAATCTCACCCTGACAATATAAGTTACCAGCTTATCTTCACAGGTATGGAACAAGGACATAACTAGGAATCAGTCTCTGCCCGCCCCAAGACAAATGCATAATTTACTTCTTCCTCTACTCAGTGTTTTTATGTTTACTTTATGTTTGGTAAAATGTAGATTTATGAGCACAAGACAAAGGCGTAATTGACTTTTCTTCTATCCCTCTTTTCACACATAAAATGTAGATTCACTCAGCACTAATCAAAGCCTCCCAAGAATATAAACACTTGCCTCATTGCCTACCCTCCCCTCCCCATTTTTCTTCCTTTTTCTAAATCGATGGAGACCTGCCTCAGACACTTTTTGGTTTACAAGTGTTAAACAGACACACTTTAGAAGGTGTATGAGGACTATGTCAATATTTTTGAACCAGGAGGCACACAGGATGTGGAAGAGAAAGAAACGCATAAACTACTCAGTGAAAGTATTTACATACGTTACGTAATCAATTCCAGGCAAGATGAAGTAAGGAGGCCTAGTTTAAGAAACACTGCTTCATTAGTGAGCACGCATGCGCGCGCGCACACACACACACACACACACACACACACACTGCACATCACTTTCTATCATCTAAAACAATTTTGCTCTCTAACTCTTATTATCCTACAGGTGAAAAGAAAGAATGAGGAAGTGAACTAATCGCTGCTAAAGATAAAGCATCCTTCATCTCTAGTTTGTTCTTGATGCCTGAGGGGGCTGTTTATGAGGAGGTAGAAATAAAGAGCATGCGGACCAAAAATGGTCAGATCACTTTCTTTGGAATATACAGCTTATCCTCATCACATCTTTTCAATTCTAAATCTTCCAGAAGCCACTGTATTACTGAATGCACTTAGTTGGTTATTTTGCTGTTTCCTTTTCCAAGCAATTTGAAGTGATCACATCATTCTTCATTATCTCTCTGAGGATCTCACATATTTCCTGTCTATCCAGTTTTTATTTGATACAGGAAGCTCATAAATAATAGCTGAAATTTTACAGAACTATTTAAGGGTAATTGTTTCCGTGACTATATATTCAAATAGTTTCCCCATCTAAAATAGAAGATTAAGGCAGCAACACTGCTTTCTGCAGCTGAGTCACAATTTCACATAGATGAATAACTAAATAAAAGGAAGCAGAAAAAAGTACAATTGGTAGTAACATTTACTAAATGTTTTTTTCTTCCCGTCGTATTGGACCCAGCACATGCTGTTCATAGAAGTGTAATACATGTTGCAACCAAGTACAATAGAACTTATAGTTGAATATTTTTAATCCATAGGAATAAGTACTTTTAATTTCCAGGGTAAGAAAACTAAACTTAATATCAAATCAGTTTTCTTCAAGATACAGTAATCACTCTTATTGTTAATAGGAAGAATGTTTACTCCCAGTAAATCATAAAACCTCAAACATGAGCTGGGCGTGGTGATACAAGCTTATAGTATATGCTACTTGAGAGGCTGAGGCAGGACGATTACTTAAACCCAGGAGTTCAAGAATGCAGTGAGCTATGATCACACCAGTGCACTTCAGCCTGGCCAATGCAGTGAGATCCCATCTCTAAATAGATCAATTTTTAAAATTTTTAAAAATAATAAATAACAAAAAGACTCTCAAACATGATCTGGGAAAATGAACAGCACAGCCATACTTTATAACAGCCAGCTCCATCTTGGTACTGCAGTTCTTCAGTCACAGCCACTTGCAGATCTATTGTTTGAAACTACGTAAAGCAAAAGCCAACACAAACTCTGTTTTCATTTCCTTGTGACAAAGATGAATTGAGTGGCTAGTTTGGAAAATAGAAACCTTATGCGAGACTAGAGGTTTTCTAGCCACATATGAATGGTTAGAAAGTACTATGTATAATATTTCCACCAGCCAAATAGCTTCTTTCAAAGTGTTGTGGATAAAGTGGTCACAGAGTTCATTTACCACAGAATTAGTGACACTGAACTTCAAATAAATCATGGTAAACAAACAAACAAACAAAAAAGCTTGCTAAAGAACACAGGAAGAGTCAGGAGGTCCTGTATCACTCAAAGTCTGGAGTTACACACGCACAGGTCCTAAGGCTTGCGTCTGTACCTTAAAAAAAAAAAAAAAGGAATTTGCTAGATATCCACTAGTTTGTCCTTTCTTACTGTCCTTACCTCCAAACGCCATCCTTTGAAGTTAAGATTAGCTGAGGACTCTTGGATGAACCCTGGAGATCTTGTGTATTTGTACACAATAACCAGTGGCTTTCAGATTTTTCTGCCCCCACAGAGGATTTATGCTTCATAGTCCTGATCCTTGTAAGTGGGACATAACCAATGGACAGACTTTAAGTAATTCGAGAAGAAAACATGCTTCAAGCATTTTAAGCAATTCAAGAAGGAGACATTATTTGATTACTAACAAATTAGGAGTTACTGCAGTATATCTGGGTCTGTGCTGATCATCAGCCTTGCTTTGGCAGGCTTCACATTCTCACATCTTTCCACGATTTTGGGCAGATGCTGATCCGTTTAATGTGGCATAATGCACCAGGTGCAACAAGATGTAATTGGATTTCCAGGAAATCACAGAAAACAACTATCTCTCTGTATAAGAGGCAGCAACTACCTCTGCATGAGATTCAAGAAACATCATAAAGAAAAGGTAGCTTTTGAAATCCGAGTAGGAATTTGCCAAGTAGGAAATTGGAGGGCACAGATAGAAAGGCATTCCAGAAGGACAAGTCAATATTTGCAAATAATTTGAAGTATGTTTGGGAAATAGTGAGTAATTCAATATGGCTGCAATATAGCATTTATAAACAGGAATGGCAGAAAATGAGGCTGGAGACACATGTTAGAGCCGCAGTATGAAGGACTCAGCAACTACTGCATACAACACAATGGCTGCCTTCAATGGGGACAAAGTCATTTTCTTTTTCTTACTTCCCACACTTTATTTCTTCCACCATTCCCTCTATGTCCACTCAGACACTTCATTTTCCTTGTTCAATAGAGCCAGGTTTAGAATGGAATAAGCAGGATGGAATTGCTAAGAGCATGAGCAGAAACAGAGGCATTCCTGGAAACTATCTGTGTTATGAATCAATGTTTATAAGCAGACGAGATTTTGTTGAAATACTGGAAACAGAGTTTAATGGATGAAGATAGACAAATGCTTAACTTTACAAACAAAGAACTGGAGTTTTTACTTCCAATCGCTATGTAAAAACCTGCAAAGAAAATTAATCCAATCAATGAGAAAATACAGGATAAAATACAAAATCATAAGTATTTATGAGCTCATCAGAGAGCTGAGATCGCAAGGAAACCTAACAGTCTGCATTTCAGAGAACGAGACTTAAAAGAAAAATGAAGCATATGAAGTCCCTCACTGTGGCATTTCATGAGGAAAAGAGCTAATCCCTGCAAACATAGATAAGAAAAAAAATCAGTAAAATTTTAACAAATCATTAAAGGTTCAGTGTGTACTAGTGTGTCCATCTGGAATAGTGGAAAGACCCAAACACAGCGCAATTTTATATATTCATAAGCTCATTTTCACAGGTTTCCATGGGATGTTCATGAGAAAGATTTCACGATGAACAGCAAACTGCAAACAAAGCCCCTCTCACTGGGCATGTAAGGTGATCATTGTCTGTTATGGAATAAATTGTGCCCCACCAAAACTTTACATTTCCTGATGCAAAAGTTGCATTTCCCTGGTGATTAGTGATATTGAGCAAACATTGAGGCATCACACTACTTGATTTTAAAAATGTACTATAAAGCTATAGTAATCAAAACAGCATGGTCCTGGCATAAACACAGACATGTAGACCAGTGGAATACAGAATAGAGAACCAAGAAATAAATTCATGCATTTATGATCAATTCCTCTCTGACAAAGAAACCAAGAACACGCAATGAGAAAAGGATAGTCTCTTCAATAAATGGTGTTGGCAAAACTAGATATTCACATGCAGAGGAATAAAATTGGACCATTATCTCACACCACATACAAAAATTTATTCAAATTGATTATAGATTTAAACATAAGACCCCAAACTGTAATACTACTAAAAGAAAACATGGGGAAAAGTTTTTTGCCTTCAGTCTGGGCAGTGAATATGACCCTAAAGGCAACAAAAGCAAAAATAGACAAATGGGATTGCATCAAACTAAGAGCTTCTGTGCAAAGGAAACAATCACCTGAGTGATGAGAAAATCTATGGAATGGGAGAAAATGTGTGTAAACCATATGACTGATAAGAGATTAATATCCAAAATATGTAAGGAATGCAAACAATTCAATAGCAAGAAAACAAGTAACACAATTTAAGAAATGGGCAAAAGACCTGAATAGGCATTTCTTGAAATAAGGCATGTAATTGTCACTTAATTGTCCTTCTGCCTAATTTTTCCCAGCTTCTCTTTGTTGACAACCACAATTTCATTCAAATCAGATTAGAACAACCTCTCTTTTAGAATTCATACACATATATTTTTTTTAATTATTATTTTGAGATGGAGTCTCAATATGTTGCCAGGCGGGAGTGCAGTGGCCGAATCTCAGCTCACTGCAATCTCCGCCTCCTGGGTTCAAGTGATTCCCCTGCCTCAGCCTCTGGAGTATCTGGGACTACAGGCACGCACCATCACGCACAGCTAATTTTTGTATTTTTAGTAGGGACAGCGTTTCACCGTGTTGGCCAGGATGGTATTGATCTCTTGATCTCGTGATCTTCCTGCCTCAGCCTCCCAAAGTGCTGGGATTATAGACGTGAGCAACCGTGCCCAGCCCTAGAATTCTTAAATGGATTCCTACCACTCTAAAAATAAAGCCCAAACCTTGTTCGTGGTCCGCAAAGCCCTATATCATTTGGCTCTGCTTAACCTTCCAGCCGTCCCTGTTTTGAGTCAAGCTATCTCTCAAATAGGGTCATATATCTTTGGTATTCCCTCTGTTTGGAATTTTCTTCCACCAGATCATCATGTGACAAGTTTGATGAAAAGCCATTATTCACATATGTGAGAAAATAAGACACTTTCGCTTCAAAAGTCAATGCCTCTGATCACCCGCCACCATTTCAATTTGCTCAAAATATATATATATATCATATATATATGTTTTGGTATACATATACCAAAAAATTTTGATATATATATGTTTTGATATATATATCCCATTTGATATATATATATATCCCATTTGATATATATATATATATATATCCCATTCTAATTTTAAAATAGCTCATTTTAGTCATTAATGTTTATAGTTCAATTGGGTTGTAAAAACCTCAGCCATCACGTCTCAGGTCTTCGCTGACCCTCCTACCTAGCATGGTTCCCCACTGCCACCACCGTCCCCACCAGCAGCATTTTATCACACAATTCTGCACTGTCTTCACAGCATTTGGATTTCCAAAATGATCTAGTTTATTTAGTTTTTTTTTTAATTGCCTAAATTTATCACATACATATTCCCTAGAATAAAAACAGACAGGGTTTCTATTATGAAAAAGCCAATTCCTTGTGTCTGTTTCCATGTCCCTACAGTACAGATGTTTATTTTGGCTTTCAATATAGGTTCTAAATATGAAAATGTGAGCGTGGTCTAGAAGTGGTTTTCTGCTGAATGCATTAATTTGCAGTTGAAGGAACCTCAACTCTATAAGGATCCCAAAAATACGTGGATAGTACCAAGCATAAAGTCTTTGAATACGGAAAGGTAGAGCCATTGCCAACTTGATTTAGTGTAGTAAATTCTAAAATGGCAGCCAACTTTGAGTTTTACCAGAAAAGGTTAAAAGATCTAAGAAAATATCATGATTAAATATCTGGGTAATGATTCAGAAATCCATGAAATTGTTCTCAAATGAAAAAAGGAATTTGCATCATTTATATTCCAGCAATGATCACCACAGCACACCTAAAATAAAGTGATGTGACATGTTTTAAAGGTTTTTAAATGCTACCTAGAACAGAAGGAAAGGAAAAAAAATATTCTTACATAACAAATTTTTCAACTAAGACTTACATAAAAAAAATACTATATTCTTTGTTATACGTAGCTTTATCGTTTAGGTATTTTTATTATAAAAGTAAATTTTACAGAGTGATTTAACAAACTACTTTAATTTGAATAGCTATGCTTTCTTTTCCCTGAACACATCCCTCTTTTGTGATTAATGCTTAAAGAAAAGTAAAAGTAAAACAATTCCTCTACTAATCTACGGAGTGCTAGGAACCAGCAGCCAAGAAAACATGATGCAAATTTTTAAAGTAGTCCAAAGTTTAGTCTTCTCAGGAACTGTTAGTCAATCAACAGGAGATTGTTATAAAACAAGACCAAAAAACATCTCATAGAACCTTATTTTTAAAGATCTATTAATGCACTGTGGTGTTAGCACAACTTTACAACACTGCATATCACATCACTGGGCGAACAACAGCAAGTCCATAGATCCATGAAATACTGAGTTTTCATTAAATTATTATTAGCTTGTTAAAACCATCGCAGCTGATCCTTGAGTAATTAACATGACCGAGTTACGGCTCTGAAATAAAATGATGTGTAGGTGCCCAGCAGCAATAATCAAGCCACCAACTAAGGTAGCAAAGAGTAACAGAATGCTAAGCAGCACTGGGGTCAATAAGAAGGGATATTTTTGTTTGCAAAAAATACTAACAATTTCGTCTGAAACCATGACCTAAGTAACCTTTCATATTTAGTTTGCCTACTGGGCTTTTTCTGAACTTGCATAATTGCAATAAAGAAATGGCATGTTGAGCATATGTCCTCGGTATCTGTGAATAAACTCGCAAGTTGATTGACCTTTTCAAACTTCTTTCTTTTCTTTCTCTTTTTTTCTTTTTAACTGAATAAATGTGAGTGTTCGTGAAAGTTCATGGGCTGACAGCCCCAGAGACAGTCGCTCCTTACATTCATAAGTATTAATTCGTAATTGGCTGTGTGGATGCTGCCCAGGAGATGGGTTCAATCAGCGTGCTTGATGAGTTCTGGGTTTGCCAGTGAAGTTGTTGGCAAAGATGGCAATTAGCATCAGGAAGACAGCAGCCAATACAACAAAATCTAAGTGAATAGCTGAATTTCTGTTTAGTGTGTATGTATCTATAACTACGGGACTATCAATCAAAATTCAGGGACCCAGGGGAGATAATGCTATTGTTCCGATCATAGTGTAATGGTAGATACTATGTGCCACCTTGCCTTTTGAGTCTTTAAAATTCATTTCTGTACTGGTAGACAAAAGGTAACTTTAGAAAAAATAGTAGAACAAGAAGTGTTTTGTCCTCCTCATTAAATCAACAGTTGTACTTCTACAACTCCTTTCTCCAGGTTCCTAAATACCACAGGGATTTATCTTTTTAAATACTCAAAATTTTAGGAAAAAATTAACAGGCACCAGGCAATTAGAACTGAAGGACACCATATTGAACTGAAAAGATTCTGACTGTAAACAGTAAATATAATGTCATACAAAGGCTTCACATTCATCTCTGATTTTTTTCATAGATTTTTTGTTCCCTCATTCATTTTTGCCAACTTCTCCTCTACCCATACCTATTCAGGATCCAGTATTTCTCAAAATGTCCACTTATTCACATTTTTATTGTAGAGCCAGGAGTCAGTTGCCAGTTTAGTGAACTGAAAAGACCACAAACTGAAATCAGTAAGAACTGAGTTTACAAAACCAGACCTACTAATTCTAAATGAATGACCTTGAACAAAGTGTACCACCACCCTGGACATCTCTTTTTCTAAATGTAAAATGATAGTAAAATAATATACATATTGTGAAAAAAAAAAGGATAATAGCTGTAGAAAGTATTGCCATTCAATAGAGTGGTTTATAAATGTTAAGAACATGATCTACAATCTAATCAAACTCTTCTGTAGATAATATATACTCATACTAATGAGTTAAATTTTTTTATGTCTAATCAAATAGTGATTTTAAATTTGAGCACATCAAAACAAGTAAAAGTGAAGTAATAAGACTAGTTTTAAAAAATTAGAGGACAATTGTGGCCCTTCTAACTACTGTTTATTATACCTATTCAAAGAACCTGTGTTGATTAGGACACTTTGGAGAATTTTCTTTAGGAAATTTTGGGCTATGATCAGATAATGTATGACATTAGTCAGTAGGCTACCTGTAGGGGAGGATATAATGAGTACATGGGAAATAGAAAATGATTTCAATAGCTTTAGCTTTACTATTATGATCCATGTAATCAAATGATAAACAATTCCTTGCGAACCACACCTCATATCAGGGGCTCTAATTTTTCTCTGCTCAAAGAAGTACAGGTTATATTCTTCTTCTCCCTTATTCTACCTTGTTGTTAGAGATGGCTGATTGGCTTGAATTGGGACAGATGGGTGCCACAGGAACTAATGCTATAAAAACACTAATTGAGAAATGCTGCAATAGTGAAAATTATATTACGCTGATGAAGAATTTGTATTGGGTGCTTTGTCTCTAATACAAATGTTTACTTTCCTGTGCTTTTATTACAGTTTCATAAATTGAATGAAATTGATAATGTGGGACAAGAAAGAACTCCTTTATGGTGACTCTAAAGTAATATTATAGAACCCAGAGTCTTTATCAAATTATCTTGGTTAATTGCATCTACTTAATAACATTGAGTCTTCATTGCAGTGAAATTAACCACATTTTCTCTTGGCTCTTAGAGTAATATGAAAGCTATTTGTCAGCATTATGAGTAAAAATACTGATAATTATTGATACTATTTTTATACTTCTAATCATATATATAAAAGAAATAATTTAAAAGAAACAAAGAATCCTTATGCCAATATATTTATTATAGAGCTATTTATGTTTCCAAAAATATTGGAAACAACATATAGGGTCAGAATAGGTAAACATTAATATAAATTCAGGTTGGTTCATAACATGGGAAATTTTGCAGCCATTATAATGTTTACAGAACTATACCAGAACATATGCTCGTGTTGCCATATTAAGTCAAAAAGTAATAATATATACTATTATTATATAAAATTATGTATACTATGATTTCAATTATGTAAAAAATATTGAAGTACAAAAGGTTGAAAGTAATACATCAAAATATTAATGCTTTTTCTTGTGTAAAGAGAATTTTTTTCTATTTCTTTGAACTCATGTACTTACTACTAAAGTATATGTTTCTTCATAATTAGAAGCAATTGATAAACAATAAACTAATACAGGCATTATTGAGCTCCAGAAGAAAAGAAAGTTCAGGGAAATTTAAAAATTGCCTGTGTGTTTACAGATTTTAATCTCAGAGGAAATTAAACTTTTAAAATAATACTGAAGCTAGAATGTTGGCAAAAAAAATTTCTGATTCATTGCTGAGTTATTCCTCCTGTATACCAGTAGATCTGATAAGACTCTAAAAGTCTTTGAAACTTCTATATCAAAAGTATCTTTTCACCTCCTAAATCAACCTGAAATTTGAAAAAAAGATATGTTCATGATTTTGAAAAATGTGCCAGTCTATGTACCACCTTTAGAATGCTTGCCATGGTATCTGATATTCCAGTAATATATCACTGTGCTGTGTCACCTAGTGAAGACAGCCTGATGAGAGATCACTTGCAAGACATTGACTGGTTTCACTATTGAATATATCGTTGACACCTACCAATCGCTGGTGAAGAAATATTCTAAAAAAAAAAAAAACAGACTTTCATAAAAAAAAAAGGCATGGTTTAATTTAAATGCTATATTATTTTATCCTAAGAGAGAGAAACATTAGCAAGAGTACGTATAACACATAGAGGATACCTGATAATATAAAGAGTGTCCACCATGAAGCATGATTCTAAAAAAGGAACTCAAGTTTAGACCATCAACTGAGTAGAAATCATTCCAAGCAGATGAGAAACAATCATGAACAGGAAGGAATTCCATAGTCTTTCTAGCTAACCCATTTTATTGTGAATATATACCATAGAAAGGAGGCTATTCTTTAAATAAAGTCGGTGAGTTTTACTTACTGATTTATATCATCTCTCTCTCTCATGTGGGACAACAAAGGGACCTTAGTGACAAGGAAATATTGTCTTCTCATAAATGGATAGGACTTGGGAATCTATATTAACTTCCAAAGTTAATATACATAATATTTATAAGGACACATATAATAAATGAGAAACCAATTTTACTATATAAATTACATTGAGACAGCAAACTAGTGCCATTTGTAATATGAGACCTGAAATATAGGTAGATGGTAGATTAGATAGATGATAGATGATTAGATAGATAGATAGATAGATAGATAGATAGATAGATACATACATACATACATAGATAGATAGATGATAGATAATCCTCACCCCCCAAATAAAAAGAATCTCATGTCCTGAGAAGTGACAGCCTAGAACAATTCATGGAACCACTAATAGCTCCACTAATAGCTTTACATCCACAAAGATACCATGGGGAGTAGAGGTAAGGCTTTCCCCCAGAGGTAGCTGGGAAAGGATCTCCATCATTGCCGAGATCCTTGCTCTGACTTTTGTCTCTACTTCTTTCTGCTTTTCGATTTCTTTTTCTCTTAAAAACTGGCTTCCTCCCAGAGAAAGCAGTATGGACTCCAGCGGTTCCCAAGCTCCCTTCTGACTGTCCCACTGCCACACCAACTCCTTCTTAGTTCTTTTTTTTTTTTTTCCTACTTTAAGTTTCATGATACATGTGCAGAATCTGCAGGTTTGTTACATAGATAAACGTGCCATGGTGGTTTGCTGCACCTTTTAATCCATCACCTAGGTATTAAGCCCCAAATAGCTATTTGTCCTGATGCTCTCCCTCCCCTCGCAACCACCGACTGGCCCTGGTGTGGGTTTTTCCCTTTCCTGTGACTATGTGTTGTCACTGTTTAGCTCCCACTTATGAGTGAGAAAATGCGGTGGTTTTCTGTTCCTGTGTTAGTTTGCTGAGGATGATGGCTTCCAGATTCATTCATGTCCCTGCAAAAGACATGATATCATTTCTTTTTATGGCTCCATAGTATTCCATGGTGTATATGTACCACATTTTCTTCATCCAGTCTATCATGGATGGCCATTTGGGTTGATTCCATGTCTTTGCTATTGTGAATAGTGCTGCAATAAACATACGTGTGCATTTATCTTTATAACAGAATGATTTATATTCTTTTGGGTATGCACCCAGAAATGGGATTGCTGGGTCAAATGGTATCTCAGTGATGCAGAAAAGGCCTTGATATAATTCAAAATCCATTCCTGTTAAAAACTCTCAATAAACTCGGTATTAATGGAACATATCACAAAATGGTAAGGACTAATTTATGGCAAACCATAGCCAATATCATACTGAATGGGCAAAAGCTGGAAGCATTCCCTTTGAAAGCTGGCACAAGACAAGGATGCCCTCTCTTACCATTCCTATTCAATGTAGTATTGGAAGTTCTGCCCAGGGCAATCAGACAAGGGAAACAAATAAAGAGTATTCAAATAGGAAGAGAGGAAGTCAAATTGTCTCTGTTTGCAGACGACATGATCCGGTATTTAGAAAACCCCATCGTCTCAACCCTAAAGCTCCTCAAGCTGATAAGTAACTTCAGCAAAGTCTCAAAACATAAAATAAGTGTGCAAAAATCACAAGCATCCCTATATTATCAAGAATAGACAAGCAAAGAGCCAAATCATGAATGAACTCCCATTCACAATTGCTACAAAGAAAATGAAATACCTAGGAATCCAGGTAACAAGGGACATGAAGGACCTCTTCAAGAACTACAAACCAGTGCTCAAGGAAATAAGAGAGGACACAAACAAATGGAAAAACATTCCATCCTCATGGATAGGAAGAGTCCATATCATGAAAATGGCCATACTGCCCAAAGTAATTCATAGATTCAATGATATTCCCATCAAACTAACCCTTAGTTCCATTGTGCAGATTTCTGGGTAGGATTCTAATGAGCCCAATTTTGCCCATTATTTCTCTCTGATTTCATCATCTATGGCCAGGCCAGCAGGGTCACTTCCAGAGCCAGGTTCCCTGTGGATTGAAACACTGCAAGGAAAGGTTTTCTATTTGATTTCTTTTGGTCTCTCATCTCAACTCACTGCAATTTCCACTCCTGGGTTCAAGCAATTCTCCTGCCTCAGCCTACAAAATAGCTGGGACTACAGGTGCCCGCCACCACACCTGGCTAATTTTTGTATTTTAGTAGAGATAGATTTCACCATGTTGGTGAGACTGGTCTCGAACTCATGACCTCAAGTGATCTGCCCACCTCAGCCTCCCAAAGTGCTGAGATTACAGGCATGAGCCACCATGCCCGTCCTCTTCTTTAGTCTTCTTGTTATCAGGAATAAATTTTTTGAACAAGATGCATTTGCCTCATACACAAAATTCCTCCACCATCTGTTATATGGTAAACCTATTAACCCCATGATAAAAGCATGAAGATGCCTATCCAAAGTTTTACCTTTATTTTTCAATAATACATGTCCTGTTTTGTTCCCTAACACTTATCCAGAAGTCCATGGAGTCAGCACTCATCAACCTTTCCACATGATGACACAAATAAAAACTGACAGTATTTATAAGGCACGCAGGGGTGATCAGACTAGCACGTGAGCAACCTGACATATGAAGCCCAAGTGTTGCCGCCGCCAAATCTGAGATCATTGTCTAGCAACTCTGTGGCATCTCCATCGGCTGCAATGCATCATGCATCACTTGGGATGTTGTTAGAAATGCAAATTCTTGGGCCCTACTCTAGACCTAATGAATCAGAAACTGGAAGCATGGCCCAGCAATCTGCATTTAAACAAGTTCTCCAGGTGATTCTGACGTACACTAATGTTAGAGAACCAATAAACCAATATACTAGGAAATACTAACTGGGAAGCTCTACAGTAAATTGCCCTCAAGAGTCATTCTACAAGACAAGATTGAAAGATGGCGAAGGAGTCAGGAGGAAAATATCTGAAATGAGAGTTTTAGAATCAGGGGTGGTGTTCAAAATTCCTCACACCCAATAAGACATGCTCACCAATCAATGGTGACCATTCCAACAGTCAGAATGGACACATGCAGGTGTGTACTGCTTGAAAAGACTCCCTTGAGGCTGCAGGGCAATTGTGCTGTATTTTCCATGATTTTTGTATGTATGTACTAGAATTGGCCCTGGCTTGTCCAGGTCCTATGTCTAAATGCTCCAACCAATCATGAGAATTTGACAGCTAAGATATCACAGATAATCTTACAAAATCAAATCTTCCTTCGTGGGGTCCAGGGAGGTAACCAATGGCCCAAAACTCTATGTTCTCCATGAAGTATTTCTATATACTTAACTCAAAATATTAATAATCCACAAAAAGCAATATATTAATATTGGGAAGTCACAAAACCTCATCCTAACTTCTCTATAACTGTGTGATTTTGTTAAGAATGAAAGCTCACACCACATAAACCCAAAGCAATTCATGGCCAATGGCTTTTGCAAATGAGTAAACAGTTGAGAGATAATACACTGGTGACACTGCATGTACATATTGATTAATGTCTTGCCTAATTCCAAGTTTATTCACAGAACATAAGTATATACAATACACTTTGTCTGAATTTACTCTGCTTTGCACCCTGCTTTCCTTCTTTCTACAACTACACACAAACTTTTGTTGTGTGAGCTATATGGGCCATTTTGTAAGAAATATCTGATTGATAAATAAAACCATACAAAATATTTAAAACACCAAAAGAAATATTGCAAGCACTTCCATCAAGAGTTCTTGCCCTTCCATCTTAGTCCATTTCTGTTCCTATAATAGAATACTTGCGACTCAGTAATTTACACTTAAAAAAATATTTCTTACAGTTCTGAAGGTTGGAAGGTCCAACGGTAAGGGGCCCATGTCTGGTGAAGGCCTTCTTACTGGTAAGACGCTCTGCAGAGTCTCAAGGTGCTGCAGAGCATGATGACAACGGGTGCAGTGGCACCAAGTTGGCTTTTACTAGAGACCCACTCTCATGATAAATAAACTACTCCCATGAAAACCAATTAATCCCTTAACCCAGTGAGGCATTAATTCATCAATCCATTGATGGATTAATCATTCATGAGAGTAGAGCCGTCATAACCCAATCATTTCTTAAGGGCCCCACCTATTAATACATTGGGGATTAAATTTCAACATGAATTTCCGACAGAACAAATGTTTAAGTTTTAGTGCCATCTCATTCAAGTTATAATATTTATAAGCCTCGGTACCCTTCATACTAGCCTCCTCACCTCTAAGAGCCAAATCCCAAAAGTAAGTAAGCTGGCCGTGTTTTGAATGTAGTTTGTTCCCTTCAAAACTCATATTGAAGTGTGGTTCCCAGTGCAACATTGTTGGAAGGAGGGCCCAAGTGGGAGGCATTTGGGTCCTAAGGGCATATCTCACATGAATAGATTATTGCTGTCTTGGTGAGTAAATGAGTTCTCGCTTTCTCAGGAATGGATTCGTTCCTATGAGAGTGGGTTGTTATAAAGTGATGTTCCTCTTCCCGTTTGGTCTACCCTCACATGTCCACTTGCTGTTTTATCTTCTGCCATGTCATGATGCACCACAGAATCATGAGCCAAATGAAATTTTTTTCCTTATAAATTTCTCAGCCTTAGTTATTCTATTATAGCAACACCAAAAAGACAAAGATAAAGCTCAAAGTGGTGCATATTTCTCTAAAAATTAAAGACTTCCAACTGTGTCATCAATGGGCTTTCCCCTGTATTCATCTTACATTTTTTACAATTGAGCTTTAATTTTGAGATTATTATGGATTTATATGCATTTGTAAGAAATGTTACAGAAAGATCACATGTATCCTTTTCCCTGTTCCTCCAATGAAAATGTTTTGCAACACTATAGTACAGTATCACAACCAGGATGTGGACATGTATACACTCAAAATACAGAACAATTCCATCACCACAGGGATCCCCCTTATTTTGAGGAATCATATATTATGTAACTTTTGGGGATTGGCTTTTTACACCCAGCATAAATTACTTGAGATACATTCAAGTTATTGCATATATCAATAATTTGTTCCTTTTTACTACTGAGTAATGTTCCATGGTATGGATGTACCAAAGTTTAGCACTATACTCAGTAAAGGATGTCTGAGCTGTTTCTACTTTACATATACTGCACAAAGCTGCTACAGACACTTGTGAGGAGTTTTTATGTTTGTTTTTTTTAGACTAAGTTTCGCTCCTGTTGCCCAGGCTGGAGTGCAATGGTGCAATCTCAGCTCACTGCAACCTCGACCTCCCAGGTTCAAGTGATTCTCCTGCCTCAGCCTCCGGAGTAGCTGAGATTACAGGCACATGCCACCACACCCAGCTAATTTTGTATTTTGAGTAGAGACAGGGTCTCACCATGCTGGGCCAGGCTGGTTTCTAATTCCTGACCTCAGGTGATCCATCTGCCTCAGCTTCCCAAAATGCTGGGATTACAGGCATGAGCCACTGCACCCAGCTCAGAGGCTTTTTGTTTTTGTTTTTGTTTTTTTGTTTCGTTTTGTTTTGTTTTTGTGTGTGCATGTGTGTGTGTGTATACAGAGTATTTATTTCTCTGGGATAAATTCCCAAGTGTGCAACAACTAGGTTATATGGTACTTACATGTTTACTTGTATAAGAAATTATCAAACTGTTTTCCAAAGTGTCTGTACTGTCTTACATGCCTGCCAGCAATGTAAAGTTAATCCAATTTCTCTGCATGCCTATCAGCATGTGGTGTTACCGCTATTTTTTTTAATATTCGTCATTCTACTAGGTACTTAGTTAAGACAATGAGGGGTATCTCATTGTCATCTCAATTTGCATTTCCCTAATGGCTAATGATGTTGATTTTTTTTAATTTGCTTATTAGGCATCTGCATATTCTCTTCATTGAAATGTCTCTTATGTCTTTTACCCAATTAGGTCTTTGTTTTTCTTTCTGTTTTTAACTGTTGAGTTTTGAGAGTTCTTTATATAGTTTAAATACTAGTCCTTTGTCAGACATGTGGTTTGCAAATATTTTCTTCCAGTCTATAACTTGTTTTTTCAACCTCTTAACAGTGTCTTTCTTTTGTGGAGTAAAGATTTTTAATTTTGATAAGGTCCAGTTATAAATTTCCCCCCAAAATAGTTATGCTTTTGGTGTCAGTCTAAGAACTCTTTGACTAGATCTGAAATCTTTCTCCTATTCTTTTTGTAAGTTGTATAGCCTTATGCTTAACATTTAAAACCATAATATATCTTATTTTCTTACATGGTGTGAGGCTTAATTTTTCCCCTTGCATGTCCAATTGTTCTAGCAGCACGTGTTATAAAGGCTTCCTTTCTCTATTTAATTGCTTTTGAACATTTGTAAAAATAATCAACTGAGCATATTTGTGTGGACTTATCTATTCTGTTCCACTGATTTACATCTACCTCTCTGACACTACCACACTGTCTTGATTGCTATAGGTATATTGCAGGCCTTAATATCCGGTAGAGTGGTCCCTTTCATTTTTTTCTTCATTTTCAATATATAGTTTTTCTTTTTCAATAATAGTTTTAGTTACCTTGTGCCTCTATCCATATAAATTTTAGAATAAGTTGTCTATGTCTTCAAAAAGCATTGCTGAGATTTTGAGCATGAAAAAATTTTCAACAACATTTAGAAAATAAAACACAGAATCTTTCCAAAAGAAACAAAAATGGAACATAATTTTTGAAAATAAAAGAGTAAACTTTTTAACATTCTGTTCAATCTGGGTGTCGAGTATTTTAATTGATTGTGTGAATATAGCATTTCTTGCCTTAAGTCTCCAAATTTATGTTCTACAGCAGAGTTTTCATGTTTTTTACAGGTAAAAACAGAAAGAACATGTGACATAGGCTATATGTAAGGCCACAAAGCCTGAAACATATGTGTCTCTTTACAGAAAAATCTCACTGACCTGTGTCCTACAGTGTCACACATTTGCATTAGCGAGAATAAAAGGAAATAAACTGTTACAAACTTAAAAATATAAGTCCTTTAATAATAACTAAATTCACCAATATCTAAACTTCTCTTTCGTCAAGTGAAAATCACCAAGTAAATAAATCTGTAAGCTGCTGAATGTAATACATTAAAATTATGTTAACAGACAATTTAAATGTCTAATTTAATGTAGTTTTGTAAACTGAAAAGCACTACCCTACTTATATGCAAGGTATTATTGTCATTCACATTATTAAAGCAAGAGAGTGTTATGAAGGCAGAATAGAGTACTTCTAACAACATGGATTCATGAGCCAAGGGCTTTGAGTTTGAATCCCAGCTTTGCCCCTAACTAGCTGTGTTCTAAAGCAAGTATCTTAACTTCTCTCAGCTTCAATTTCCTCAGCTGTAAAATGAAGATAAAGACAGTATCTATATTAGAGTGTCATAGCAAAGATTAAACACATAAAGAGTATTACAGTGGTTAAAACAGTTTCCTACGTAATAGGTCTTTGCTAGCAATAATATTGTTATTTATATGCCACACTATTTATTCATTGTTAACATGGTCCAGAAATCAACAACTTATTCATGTCACCAAAATCTTAGGAGCTGATTTTTTTCATGGTACTTTTTATTTATAATATTTAAATTAAAGGCTGTGACATCATTATTCCTTCAACAGGTATTGGTTAATAAACTAGGACAACAGGCCCAGCACGGTGGCTCGTGCCTGTAATCCCAGCACTTAGGGAGGCCGAGGCGGATGAATCACCTGATGTCAGTAGTTCTAGAGCAGCCTGGCCAACGTTGGTAAAACCCTGTCTCTACTGAAGATACAAAAAATCAGCCGGGCGTGGTGGCGCATGCCTGTAGTCCCAGCTACGTAGGAGGCTGAGGCAGGAGAATGGCTTGAGCCCAGGAGGCGGAGGTTGCAGTGAGCTGAGATCGTGCCACTGCACTCTATCATGGGTGACAAAAGCGAGACTCCATCTCAAAAATAAATAAATAATAAAGAAAATATTAAAATAAACTAGCACAGCGGTAGGCACTGTAAGTGGAAGCTATGGTAAAACATACAGGTCTTGCCTTCGTTAGAACTTCACAAAGGGTATCCTTGAAATTAGTACAGGGTTAAACCCGAATATGTTACTCAATATAAATGCATGTAAATAACACTTCTGTAACATCTACTTTCCAATATATATGTTACAATATAGTTAAGTATATTCATATCAACAAAATGGATTTTTATTACCCATAAACCAGAAATCCTAAAAATATAAGCAGAAAACTAAAAGGAAATTGCTCTGTGAATATGGAAATACCAAAAGGTTAGACTTTTTCTTTGCAACGTGAAACATTACCACAAGCTCCGTGCTACAGAGATAAATCATAAACCTTCTAATTGTGGCACGAAGTTATTATATAGAATTCTTATATGAAAATGGTGAAGTAGACATGAAAAAGAATGGCTGAATTGTCATCAAGTTTATAAATTGCACCCATATGGGAAAACAAATTTATGACTATCAAAAGTTACACCGAGCTGATAAATCAGAGTTGGGAGGTGAACTAAATATTTTCAGTGCAGGTTGAATTCCCCACGGTTACCCAACTGCATGCTAAAATGCAGTGAAACACAAGAATAAGGATTTTTTTCTATAGTCATTTGTAGTATATTTGGTTGCCTCTCAAACTCAGATCTAATAACTCTTTTAAGCTCGGTTCATTATTTTTAAGAGCTCAAGTGTTATGTGTGCTTTATGTAAGAGAAAAAGAGACCTTTCTCTCTTCCTCCTTAACCTGTGCCCATTATCCGGTCATCCATTCTGATCAATGTCTTCATACCAAAGAGCTGAAAACGTTTTCCAGAAAAATATCTTTGAATTATGAAAATGTAGGGAATATAAACATATATTTGTAAAAAGACAATTTCAGGTGAATATCTCTAACATTTCCTTCAAGATATTAACATTTTTGTAAACCAGTGAATGAAAAGATACACGACATTATGTTTCTATAAAATTCCTTCCATTCCAGGTAAGCTACTCCCCCTAAGAAGTACTAGAGAGATTTAAATAAAGTTTCCAAAGTGTTATTTCCTATTAATTGCATATCTTTTGTCACTAAAATCTTTAACTTTTCTGGCCAGAAGGCACGAGGCTGCTGACACTAGCATACAGTCAGAGCTAAACCAGATGGAGAGGGTTTTTAGATTTCTGCATATATTAAGCAATAATATTCCACTTGAGATATCCTTTGCCTTTCTGCTTCGTAAATACTTCATTAGGGTATAATAGGAATCCTAACTTCTCTGTAGTAGAAAATACCTCCCAACCCACTACATCTCTAGACAAAAGTCCCTCAATCTGGCTTTTGCTTAAGTCTAATATATTTAATCCTATACCAGAGTCATACCATGTTCACTTAGAAGACCTCAAGGAGAATTAATACATGGAGGAGTACTAATAAAAAGTTTAATGATTTAATAAGCACCAAATTTCACTTTGCTTTAAAAATGCAATTTTAATGTGAAATGTTTTCGTGTAATAAAGTAATTAAATGTCTTCATTAGGCATAGAATTGTTATTGAACTGAATTTCCATGGTTTGTCAGACATTTAATGATCAAAGTTCATTTGAGCTAAATTACTTAATGATACGCATACACTAGCTAAGCACATTAGAAGATTTCTTTTTATTTGTAGAAGCATCCTCTTAAGTCTCGAATCTTTAAAAGATATTTTTCTGTCACTAAATTGGAGGTAGAGTAACTACGCAGCAATTTGTTCAAGTATCTGTATACACTTAACACCATAAATGCAGAGAAGCATAACAGAAAGTAATTACAAGCCTGTATTTACATCTGATTGTGTTAAGACAAAGCATATTGTAGAAGCAAGGGGTAACTACATAGTTTTCATTTAATAAGTTCTCAGTCAGGCAGCTGTCATTCTGGTTAAGATAAGGCAGACATACATCAAATGTAAATTACTTTTCACCTCACTGATCAGAGTCAAAAAGTGTGCTTAAAAGTAAACAAAACCACCATGATGCTTCACTCTCCATATGATAAAAGTCAGCAGTTGGCATAACTGCAGAAGAGAAGTGAAGAATTAAAAACATAGGCAACTCACTCTTCTTTCCTAGACAAATAATTTTCAGAAAGTCAATTCAATTAACCAAATATTTACTAAGTGCCTACTATGGGGAAGGCAGAGCAAGCCCCTCTTCATTTAAAAGTTTATACTTGGCCAGATGCGGTGGCTCACATCTCTAATCCCAGCACTTTGGGAGGCTGAGGCAGGCAGATCACGAGGTCAGGAGATCGAGACCATCCTGGCTGACATGGTGAAACCCCGTCTCTACTGAAAATACAAAACATTAGCTGGGTGTGGTGGCAGGTGCCTGTAGTCCCAGCTACTTGGGAGGCTGAGGCAGGAGAATGGTGTGAACCCAGGAGACAGAGCTTGCAGTGAGCCAAGATAGTGCCAATGCACTCCAGCCTTGGCGACAGAGCAAGACTCTGTCTCAAAAAAAAAAAAAAAAAAGTTTATACTCTAATAAGTAGGAAAGGGAATTAGCTAAAGAGTAGAGAAAAAGGAAGCAGGGAGAGAGCTGATACGAGATTACAAATAACTACATAACACACGCACAGTGCCATGAAAATTCCAAGGAAGAAGTGGTCTTTAATACTGAAAAACAATGGGTAAGTGTAAATAGCTAAATCAGATCCTCAGTCTAAGTTTTAAGAAAATAAAGGCAGTGTGGTATAGAAGACTTGCTCTTTTATGAGTAGGTCTGATTAGGCTATAGGTAAATCTTGAATCAGATATCAACCAGGAGTCCACAGTAGGTCTATTGACTACTCACTTAACAACCCTAAATTAAGAAATCTGATTTTTTCATCTCATGAAGTCTCTGCCAAATAACACACTAACATCACTTTAAGCTTCCTAGTTCTATGAAAATTATGGACTAAAATAAAAAAAAAATCTACCCAACAATTCCTGTATCTATGGGTCTGATCATCCATATTTTCAAACAAAGATATAACTAGAGCAAGTTTTTATGGAGATGGAAGTAAATCCCTCAACCACATATCTTTAATGATTGTTAACCTCAGAATCACCTGGCACACTCTCCCTTTTACTGATACTGGTTCTGGGTTTTTTAACTCAATTTAGTGTATAAGTTGAAGTGGTTCTTTTCAACATACCATCCATCTGGCCAAAAATGATTGTCTAAGGATTTCAATAAAATAAAAGTTGTCTGCATCAGAGAGTTAGGTTTAGCTGCATGTAACAGAGAGTGGAAATATCAAATAACAGAGGTATAGATAACAGAGAGGTGGCTTTTACTCTCATGTAAAAGCCTAGAGGCAGCCAATCCAGACCTGGAAATGCAGTACTGAGACACAGCATTCATAAGTACCCAGAATCCTTTCAGTTCATCACTCTAGGGCACCATCCATGACCCAGGATGAACGTGCCTTTATAAAAGAAAAAGGGGAACCTTTTCTTACCATCACATCCAAATTCCAGAGAGCTACAAGGGGAAAGAAAGAGGATGAGGCAAAGAGCATCCATAAGTTATCATCCAGAAAGTTTCTTGAAGGCTGTCACAGAGCACATGTGCATCCTATGTCATCTTATTAAGTCAATCTGAGTGACATGGCCACCCATAGCTAAAAGGAAGCCTAAGATGTGTCGTCTTTCTTCCAACTGGCCCTGTGTCAGCAAAACATCAAGGCTTGCACTAGAATGAAGGGAAGAATGGATATTGGCCTCTTCCACGTTGGCTGAAAAAGTTATCATAAAGTGACAAATATCTTTGTCCAATGGCCTTTTCATAATCAGTCAAGTGCACTTTGCTAAGTTAACAAATTATTTGGAAACTTTATCCAGCCTCCTGGGAATATATTCAGAGCAAAAACCAAGTATAAAAAATGCTAAATGCACAAAGATGCCTAGGCACAGTGTTATAATAGGGAAAAACAGGAACGTTAAATGACCAAAAGTAGACAAATAGTTATGTAATATTTATGCAAGGAAAAACAAACAGCTTTTCTATATACTCAGGGTCAATACAGAACACTTCTGTTATCAAGTGTGTGAGGGGGTTTTCTCTTACCCACCAATTCCCCAGCTCTCCAGACACCAACTGGATTTCCTAAAATTCAATTCAATCTGACACCATCTGCTTGGGGTTAGTGCAGATTCCATAGGTTAGGAGTGCAGTTCCATAAGTCTGCCCCCTCTTCAGATGCCAATCTAAAGCTTAGGTTGTGACCTGTGCCTCTGGCCAACCAGCTAAAAATTGGAGGCTCCCACAGTCCTCTTTTGTAATTGCTTATTTGCTAGAACACTTCACAGGAAACCAGTTACATACTAGATCACTGCTTCATTACAAAAGGTTACAGCTCAGGAATAGCCAGGTGGAACAGGTGCCTAAGACAAGGCCTGGAGGAAGGACACAGAGCTTTTATGCCCTCACCAGGTATGCCATCCTCTGGGTGCTCTACTGTGTTCTGTAACCCGTAATTTCTCCAAACCCCGTCCTTCTGAATTTTTATAGAGGTTCCATTACGTTGGCATAATTAACTAAATCGTTGGCTATTAGTGCTTAACTCAGCCTCTAACCTCTCTCCTTCCTGGAGGTCATGGGGTAGGGCAAAAAAATCTCAACCCTCTAATCGCATAGTTGGTTTCCAAGGCAACCAGCTCCTCATCCTTAGAGACTTAGCAAAAGCCACCTAATTAACATAAACTCAGGTGTGGTTGAAAGGGAATTCTTATGGAAATCAACAGGTGCTCTTTTCACGTTTTGTTTTGTTTTGTTTTGTTTTGTTTTTGAGACAGAGTCTTGCTCTGTCGCCCAGGCTGGAGTGCAGTGGCGTGATCTCGGCTCACTGCAAGCTCCGTCTCCTGGGTTCACACCACTCTCCTGCCTCAACCTCCTGAGTAGCTGGGATTACAGGCACCCGCCACCACGCCTGGCTAATTTTTTTATTTTTAGTAGAGATGGGGTTTCACCGTGTTAGCCAGGATGGTCTCGATCTCCTCACCTTGTGATCCACCTGCCTCTTTTCACTTTTATCAGTGTTTTAAGAGCTTTGGCCAGGAGCTGGGAATGAAGACCAAAATGCAGTCATATGCTGCATAACGATTAGTCAATGATAGATCAGTTATACATATGCCTGTGGAGCCGTAAAACTATAATGGAGCTGAAAAATTCCTGTCACTTAGTGATGTCAAAGCTGTCATAACATTATAGCACAATTACTTTACTTTTAATAAATTTATTATAGTGTAGCATAAGTCTACAGTTGTGCTAGGCCTTCACATTCACTCACTACTCACTCACTGAGTCACCTAGAGCAACTTCCAGTCTTGCAAGCTCCATTCATGACAAGCGCCCTATACTTGTCATGGTGGACCATTTTTCTATTTTGTGGTGTATTTTACGATGTATTTTTACTGCGCCTTTTCTACAGTTAGATGTATTTAGATACACAAGTATTTACCATTGTATCCCAGTTGCCTAGAGTGTTCAGTATGGTAATATGCTTTACAGATTTGTAGCCTAGGAGCAGTAGGCCATACCATACAACCAATGTGTATAGTAGGCTCTAACATCTGGGTTTGTGTAAGTACACTCAGTAATGTTCACACAATTATAAAATACCTAATGACACATTTCTCAGAAAGTATCCTTGTCATTAAACAATGTAAAACTGTATGTATTGCTTATTATATCACAATATCACAATGGATAGTTGTGCTTAATAAAATAGCATGCAGCAATAAAATAAAAGTAAAATTATGAGTTTTATGTAGATTCAAGGACTGTATTAAGTGAAGCAGTATATAAAAAGCCTGTCTTAATTAGGGCTGCCGTGACAAAATGCCATACACAAGGAGGCTTGAACAATAAATATTTATTTCTCACAGTTCTAGTAGCTGGAAGTCTGAGATGAAGGTGCCAGCATGGTCGGGTTCTTGGTGAAGGCCCTCTTCCTGGTTTTCAGATGGCCATCTTTGCATTGTATCCTCACATAGTGGGGAACAACGAGAGAGTAGAAGAAGCAAACTGGCCCATTTCTAGGGTTCCATCCCCATGACCTAACTGCTTCCAAAGGACCTCATCTCCAAATATCATCACATTGGAGATTAGGGTTTCAACATATATATTTTGGGGAGAAACAACCATTTAGTCCATAGCAATACTTACACACTACTGTAGTAATTCAATGAGAATACATATGCATGGGAAAAATTTGAAAGGATATTCACCAAAATAATACCAATGTCTATTTTGGAGAGGCAGGAATGAAAGTAAGTTTTTTTCTTTTCTCTTGTGTTTCATTTGTAATGCAATTTAATATTAAAGTATAGTACTAATCTGGCTGGGCGTGGTGGCTCACACCTGTAATCCCAGCACTTTGGGAGGCCAAGGCTTGCAGATCACTAGGTCAGGAGACTGAGACCGTCCTGGCGAATATGGTGAAACCCCACCTCTACTAATAATACAAAAAAAATTAGCCAGGTGTGGTGGTGGGCGCCTGTAGTCCCAGCTACTTGGGAGGCTGAGGCAAGAGAATGGCATGAACCCAGGAGGTGGAGCTTGCAGTGAGCAGAGTTAGTGCCACCGCACTCGAGCCTGGGTGACAGAGTGAGACTCCATATCAAAAAAAAAATACATAAATAAATAAAAATATATAGTACTAATCAAATGATTATTTGTATTTTTCCATTTTTCAATCCATGATATGCAAATTGTATTCAATTTTCACGATTCTGCATAGTCATAGCTTTTCAGTGTAATACCCCATTATATGTGAAGCTTTCGGTTATGTCAAATATGAATAACATCATTAGTTAGGTAAATTGAATTTATAAAGAAATAGAACTTTGACTTCTGCATATTGTATTTACCATACTATTTAACTATTTTTTAAAGAATGCTGTTATTTAGAAACTAATTGCTCCTGTTAAAACTTGTGAATCACTATGATAAACAGTTTTCAATTTTTAGTGAGGCTTGCATTTTTTTCTGTTTTATTAATATAAGGGCTTGACTAAATATGAACTGCTCCTGCCAGTGCCATGTACATCGTTAGGGGCCTGGGGATTAACCAGCCCTGCCCATCACAGCCTGCACAGATGTGCACCATTGGGGATCTGAAAACAGGCCTGCCCCACCCACTGCCACTGTCACAGTAACTCAAGTGCACCATCCAGGGGCCTGGGGATTGATCTTCTCTGCTTGTTGTGAATGCACCATCAAGAGGCTTCACAAAATGCCTAGTTCACCCACCACAGTGCCCAAGTATATCACCCAGGGACTGACCTGCACCACCCATCACATCCTACATCCATGTGCACATGGATGTAGGGGACCAAGGACAGGTCCTAGCCACCATGCACTGTCCCCACCAGTGACCACTTGTATCATTTGGAGGCCTGGGAATCAACCAGTCCCTTCTGCTACAGCCTGTACCCATGCACGCATTCAGAGGCCTGAGGATAGGCCAGCCTTGCTTCACACCACCCTGAGCTAGCGCCCATGTGTCATCAAGGACCTGAGGATTTGCATGCCATGCACACCACCCTAAGGACACACCCCCTCACCTGGTCCACTGCTGCCACTGACACTTGAGTAAGTCCCTGAAGTACCCAAAATTGGCCATATTGGACCCACTACAACTGGTGTGCATCTATGTGTGCTGCTAGGAGGCTAAAGTACTGGCACCCTCTACCCACCACCACCACAACCACTGGAGCCCAAGGACTAGACCGCCTAACATCCTTGTTCCCAGAAAAGCCTCACTGTAGCCTCCACTAACAATCACTACCCAAGCCACTAAAGAACTCAGACACCACTGATGCTGATTACAGCAAAATAAATCAAATGGAGACTACACTACTACATGCACTCAGAATCAAAGCCAAAGCACCTTGCCCAACAAACACTATAGATATACCTACAGGAAAAACTCTATCCCTACAAAAGCCAATTCATAAAATTAGAAGAGGCTACAGTGCTAACAGATGTGCAGATACCAATGTAACAATACAAGAAATGTAAAAAAGCAAGGAAACACGGTACCTCCAAAAAAGAACACAGTGATTCTCCAGCAACAGATTCCAACAAAAAAGAAATCTGTGAAATGTCTGAAAAGGGACACAGATAAACAATACCTAAATCAGGAAAACAATCTGTAATCTGAATAAGAAATTCACAAGAGATAAATATCATTGAAAATAAACCAGAAATCCTGGAACTGAAGTATTCAATAAAAGACATAAGATACATAATTGAGACTTTCAACAATAGACAAAAACAAGCATAAGAAAAAATTTCTGAACATGAAGCTAAGCCTTTTGAAATAATCCAGTCAGGCAAAAATGAAAGAGAAAAATATTTTTAAAAGAAAGAAGAAGCCTATGTCAAATATAGGACATCATAATACAACCAGTGTTTCAATCTTAAGTTTTCCAGAAGGTGAAGACATGAGCAAAGGCATAGAACACCTATTTAACAAAATTATAGCTGAAAACTTCCCTCAAGTCATGCAAGGGATATAGACATCCACATTCAGGAAACTCAAAAATCTACAAATAGAATTAACCCAACACGGTAAACAAGAAATGTTTAAGGAAGCCCTACATCTGGAAGCAAAGGTCACTATCTACCATCATTACCCAAAAGGAAAAAACTGCCTGGTAGAGCAGACACACAAATAAGAACGAGAAAGCACTCAAATGTTACCACTACCGAAAACCACCAAGCCACAGTGATAAACAATGAGAGGAAAAAAGGAACAATGGATATAGAAAACATACAAAAATTTTTGTTAAATGGCAAGATTAAGTCCTCATCTAACAATAATAACATTGAATAAAAACAGGTTAAGTTACCCACTTATAAGATACAAACTGGATGAATGAATTTTTTAGAAGACCAGCAATGGGCTACCTACAAGAAACTCACTTCATCTGCAAAGACACATATAGACTGAAAGTGAAGGAAAAAGATACTCCACACAAACAGAAACTGAAAATGAGCAGGAAGAGCTATACTTATATAAGATAAAATAGACCTTAAGTCAAAAACAGTAGAAATGGAAAAAGAAAGTCATTATATAATGATAAAGGGAACAATTTCACAAGAGGATAAAAAAATATACATGTTCCCAGCACTAGAGCACCCATATAGATAAATCAAATATTATTAAATCTAAAGGAAGAGACAGACTCCAATAAAATAATAGTTGGTGACTTCAACACCCCACTCAGCATTGAACAAATCATCTAGACAAAAAATCAGAAAAGAAACATTGGATTCAAACTGTGCTTTAGACCAAATAGACCTAATAGACATTTACAAAGCATTCCATCTAACTGCTGCAGAACACGCAATCTTCTGATCAGCACATGAAACATTCTGCAGAATAGACTAAATGTTGGAACACAAAAGAAGTCTCAACAAATTTTAAATGATCAAAATCACATCAGGCATCACAATGGAATAAAACTAGAAAGGAATAACAACAAGAGCTTTATAAACTGTTCAAATACATAGAAATTAAACAACATGTTCTTGAATGACTGTTGGTTCAGTAAAGAAATTAAGAAAGAAATAAAAAATTTCTTAAATAAAAATGGAAACAAACTGATAGGGATTGGCTCTGTGTCCCTACCCAAATCTCATCTTAAATTATAATATCCATAATCCCATGTCAGAAGAGGGACCGGGGGGAAGTGATTAGATCATAGGGGCAGTTTTCCCCATGCTGTTCTCATAAGCCCTGATGATTTTATAAGTGTTTGGCAGTTCCTCTTCCTCTCTCTCTTGTCACCTTGGAGGAAGGTGCCTGCTTCCCCTTCACCTTTCACCATGATTGTAAGTTTCCTGAGGCCTCCCCAGCCATATGGAACTGTGAGTCAATTAAATCTCTTTCCTTTATAAATTACCCAATCTCATGGAAGTTCTTTATAGCAGTTTGAAAATGGACAAATAAAACAACATAACAAAACCTGTGGGATACAGCAAAAACCATGCTAAGAGGAAATTTTATAGCAATAAACACATACATGAAAGAATAGAAAGATGTCAAATAAACAACCTAATAATGCACCCCAAGGAACAAGAAAAACAAGAACAAACCAACACCAACATTAGTAGAAGGAAAGAAACAATAAAGATCAAAGCAGAACTAAATAAAATAAAGGCTTAAAAAAAAACAAAAACGAAAGACAAATCAAACGAAAATTTTATTTTTTGAAAAGATAAAATTGATAAACTGCTAGCTAGACTAACCAAGAAAAAAAAAACAAAACAGAAAAGACCCAAATAAACAGAATCAGAAACAAAAAAGAAGACATTACAATTGATACCACAGAAATACAAAGGATCATCAGAGACTATTAGAAACAACTATGTGAAAACAGATTGGAAAATTTAGGAGAAATGAATAAATTCCTGAACGTATACAAGCTACCAAGATCAAAACAAGAAGAAAAAAGAAACATAAACAGACAAATAGCAGGTAATAAGTTAGAATCCGTTAAAAAAAAAAAGAAGAAAAAGAAACAAATTATCCCAACAAAGAAAAGCTCATGACCAGATTACCTTACCGCTTAATTCTACCAAACTTGTAAGGAAATCCTAATACAATTCTTCTCAAACTATTGCAAAAATCTTAAAGTACAGAATTCTATAGGGCTAGCATTACTATGATACCAAAACCAGACAAGGAAACACACACACACACACACACGCATGCACACACACAGACACAAACTATAGGCCAGTAGCTCTGATGAACATAGACGGAAAAATCCTTAACAAAACACTGGTAAACTGAATCTAATAGCACATCAAACACAATACACCACCATCAAGTGGGACTTATCATAGGGAGGCATCAATGTTCCATATACAAAATTCAATAAAAGTAATACATCATATAGAATGAATGATGAAAAATGTATGACCATCTCTACAGATGCAGCAGAAGCATCTGGTAAAATTCAACATCCTTTTTCAACATTTTAGGCAATATCATTACTCAACATAATAAAGGCCATATATGACAAACCCACAGCTAACATCATACTGAACAAAGAAAGGATGAAAGCCTTTCTTCTAAGAACTGGAACAAGACAAGCATGCCCACCTTCGCCAGTTTTATTCAGTGTAGTATTGTACATCTTAACCAGAGCAATCAGTAAAGGGAGAGAAATAAAAGGCATTGAAATTTGGAAAGAGAAAATTAAATTTTCCCTCTTTGCAGACATGACCTTATGTACAGAAATAGCTATAAAAGCTCTACCAAAACACTGTTTGAACTGATAAAATAATTTGGTAAGGTTGCAGGATACAAAATCAACATACAAAACTCAGTAGTGTTTCCATACACCAATAACAAACCACCTGAAAAAGAAATCAAGAGAGCAACTCTGTTTACTATAGCTACAAAAATGTAAAATACCTAGGAAGGAATTTAACCAAGGAGGCTAAAGACCTCTACAAGAAACTCTAAAAAACACTGATGAAATAAATGGAAAAGAATGCAAACAGATGGAAAAACATCATCCTCTTGGAACAGAAGAATTAAAATTGTTAAAATGACCATACTACCCCCCGAAAATCTACAGATTCAATGCAATCTTTATCAAAGTCTCAGTGACATTCTTCACAGAAATAGAAAAAGCAATCTGCAAATTTGTATGGAACCACTAAAGATCACAAACAGGCAAGGTAATACCAAGCAAAAAGAACAAAGTTGGAACTATCACACTACCAGACTGCAAAATATAATACAAAGCTATAGTAACCAAAACAGCATGGGTATTGGTATAAAAACAGACACACGGACCATGGAACAGGGTAGAAAACCCAGAAATAAATGCATGTATTTACAGTCAACTGATTTTTGACAAAGGCATCAAGAACATACATTGGCAACAGGATACCTTCTTCAATAAATGGTGCTGGTAAAACTTCATGTCCATATGCAGAAGACTGAAACTAGATCCCTATATATCACCAAATAGAAAAATCAACTCAGTGTGGGTTAACAACTTAAATATAAGACTCAAAACTATGCAACTAGTAGAAGAAAACATATGGTAAATGTTTCAGGACATTGATCTAGGCAAAGATTTTATGGTACACTGGAATGGTATTCAGCCACAAAAAAGAATAAAATATTGTCAGCTGCAGCAACATGGATGGAACTGCAGGTCATTGTGTCACATGAAGTAAGCCAAACACAGAAAGACAAATATTGCATTTTCTCACTGATAATTTGGATGTAAAATTTGATCTCATGGAGGTAGTGAGTAGAATGACAGTTGCCAGAGGTTGGGAAGGTTATGGGGGTGGGATGAAGAGAGGTTAGTTAATGAGTGCAAACATTTGGTTAGACAGAAAGAACAAGTTGTATTGTTCGATAACACTGGACTGTAACTATGATTAACAACAATATGTTGTATATTGTCATAAAAGTAGAGAAGATTTGGAATGGTCCCAACAGAAAGAACTGATAAATATTCGAGGTGATGGATATCCTAAATACCATGATTTGATCATTACGCATTGTACTGCATGTTTCAAAAATCATATGCATCCCATAAATATTTACAAATATTATATATCATTAGAATTTTTTAATAAAAAATAAAAAGATAGAATGTGATAAATGTGCTTTGTAAACATGCTAAATAATAAATTTTCTAAGTGATGTCTACTAGCTACTTAACATTCATGAACCACTCATGGGTATGTTATTGCTTTTTAGTCACTTACCGTGTATTATTCAGTATCAGCGGCCATAATTTATTGGGTTTGTGGGGTGAAGATGTCTGTAGCCAAAGTACATCCAGGAAATGATGGGAACTGTTTAAATAATTTAGGCCAAATGATTACTTTCACAGTTTCCTAGATGCTGGACAGCCCTCCTATGTGAGCTATATGGATATCTAAATGTGTCCTCCAAAAACAAGGGAAACAAAATGAATCATCTTTTCCAAATGACCACTCAACAAAGGATACTGAAAGTTACATGATACAAGCTGTGAACTGATATTTAACTTTATTAATAATGTTTTTGTACTTTTGCACGTGGGAATAATAGCACACAAAGTGCAAACGTTGTAGAAATTAGAAGAACGGTAAAAGAAAAACAAAAATGACTCAGCTCCAGGTTGAATTTCCTCTTTGTAAAACAGGCTGGGAAATTTTTCAGAATTCAAAAGAATTCACATATGGGAGCTTAGCTTCTATGAAAGAATTCAGACACCCTGTAGACACCCTATTATGTTCATAACTATCTACAGAATTTGAGTGCAAATCCTTGCATTGAGAGAGACAGGTTTCAAAGAGAATCAGAGGGTAAGGAGGAAGAGAGAGCCTGTATTGAAAGAAGGACACAGGGCAAGCGCGGTGGCTCACACCTGTAATCCCAGCACTTTGGGGGGCCAAGGCAGGCAGATCACGAGGTCAGGAGCTCCAGACCAGCTTGGCCAACATTGTGAAACCCCGTCTCTACTGAAAATATAAAAATTAGCCGGGCGTGGTGGCTGGCGCCTGTAGTTCCAGCTACTTGGGAGGCTGAGGCAGGAGAATCGCTTGAACCTGGGAGGTGGAGGTTGTGGTGAGCCGAGATGGCTCCACTACACTCCAGTGTGGGCAAGAGAGTAAGACTCCGTCTCAAAAAAAAAAAAAAAAAAAAAAAAAAAAAGAAAAGGAAAGAAAAAGAAAGGAGGACATGGGCTCATACACAATAATATATGCTTCGGTCACAGACTCAAATATAAGTCATGTATTTGTACTTAATGTAACTTTGAAAACACCAAGAATTTAAGAAAAACATTCTAAATAGGAAAAGCCACTTAATTGATGGGCAGTCCATTCTCAACTGTGCATATAAGTGATCTCTGCAAGAGAATTTTTATATCTTATTGTTAAGACCCGAGAGAGAACGTTTTCTAGCATTGGAACTGGCATCATTATAGTCACTCGTGTAAACAGAATGCCCCCTGCCAACTCACAGGGGGTTTCCTGTCCAACTAGTTAGTCAGCCTCCTCCCACCACGAAGAGTATCCTGTGTGGACACATCCCGACATTATTAATACAACTCATCATTGTGCCAATTTACAATATCGTGTCTTTTATATTCACTCACATTTTCAACCACATGCATTATTACCAGGCTGCTTAAAAGATTCAACCAGGTTCATAAATGAAAAGTTAGATTATTTTGGATTGACAGTTTTGCCAAAGGAAGAAAATGTGTAACTGCCAGGGAAATATGTTCAAACGTGATACAGTAGGTAAATTAAAAAGACAAGCTGCTATAAGCAGAGGGGTGATTATTAGGATTATAGTTAATGGGCAGGGCGGAAATGTAGGGAACATAATGATATCAGGGAAGTATGAGAACTGGCTTGTTAGTACTTAATGAGGAAAATGGTTATATTTCCCCGAAGTCCTATCACGCTCCTTTCAGTGACTATAATTGATTGGCTGGGTTAGTTAATGAGGTACTGTGCACTAGTAATTCTAAGCAAAGACCTGTATTCTCATTTTATGATAGCACAGATTGATTGCAGAGTATTCACTGGAGACTGGCAGACATTTCTGAATGTTTCATATATTTTACTTTATGTCTGTGGTGCTGGGATACTGTTCCGTGCTAGGAAGATTGACCCTGAATACTAACTTTAACAGAAAATATAGCAATTTCTTAAAAATTTTAACTTCATGGAGTAAAACAACTTTACTTTCAGTCTGAAGAGAAAAAAACTTTTAGTAAACATACATTTAATAGAAATCAAAAACATGTATTCAGTGTGAATTAAAAATATTGCATATAGTAACTAAGGAAACAGCACAAGTGATTTCCCCCTCAAAAATTATTTATTACATCCAAGTATTTTCACACCCAGACACACTGTGTTTATGGTTACATGATGTAAATATATGTATATTTGCACTAAAAATAGAAACATCCATAAAACCCCAGAAATGATATATTTCTTAGGCAAACAATAAATGAAAGAGAAATATAATTCTAAGCCTTGTCAAGAATTAACAGCTTGTTCAAAAGTAAAAGCTAGTTACTTGTTATTGACTGGAATAACCCCACAAAAAATTTCCTAATGGCAATGAACCTACTCAACCCTTGCTGAATTTTTTTTTACTTTTTATTTGTGTGAGATTCCAATAAAATCTATATATTTTCATAAAGGTAATTTTGAGAGAATTTAAGAGTCAGAATATATACTTGAGTGAATTCTAGCCCCATGGTTTGTGCCTGGTACAGTGCCTGGCATATATAAGGTATTCAAAATATGTTTGCTATTTTAAAACTATTATTAATATGAACTATAAATTTTATGAAAGAGGAAACTGTAAAATCATATGTGCTGGACATAGGATGATAAAGACCATACCTACCAGAAAGATTTGGTATGAACTTTATTCAGCCTCGATAAAAAAGCTTCAGTACAGACAAGAAGTATGAAGGATGACCATTTATATATTCAGATATATTTTAAATACTCAAATTGAGTGGCTAACTTTCTAGGCATTCATCATGGCTAAGTATAATATATGTTTGTATAAAATATCATCAAATACTGCAAATAGAAATAATAATAAATTTGTTGCCCTTCAGAATTGCTTCAAAATTATGTGAATGTAAGCATACATTTAGTAGAAATTCACTTTTAATACAATCTATAATTAAGGCATTTAAGAATTCACCTCTTTCTTGAATTTTTGAAGTCACATGCTGGGTCTGTTCTTAGTTTTGTAAATCTATTTAGAGTGAGACATGATAATGCAGTGCTTAAATATATTACCAACCATTGCAGAGCTACATGGGGAGATACTTCTAGAAGTATCTTCAAAATGAATCTTAAAATGTTGCATTATCTAAGCACCTCATGGAGCAGAGTCCTCATAGATAGGTAAGCAAGTGTGGAAGTCACAGGACAGCCTTATTGCTCCCAAGCTTAGGCCCTACTGTTATTAGGTGAGCCCTATTTCAGGACTTGCATAAAAGTGCTGCTTGCTTTGATGGGAGCAGGGCAAGTGTGTGGCTTTACTCAGATCAGTGCTTTTGGGTGAGGATGCTACTCAATGGTTTGTCATCAATCAAACAAGACTCTAATATCCTCCTCTTACTTAAACACTGTTATAAGTAGAATTTTCTGCCAAATTATGAAATTCTATTCCCTCCAAGTCCAGCAGATTAGTGACTGTCTCAAATTTTGGTTTCTCTTGGAAAGAGACTCTGAGAGATTTTAACTTTCCATTTATTGGCTAGTGATCTTAGAACGATTTATGAAGTGTGAGGGCATCATGATTCAGCAGGTAGAGAAGTTGACTGTGGTGCAGTTGCAATAAAGGCCACAGCCAATCCTTTGCGGATGCTCTCATAATGTTCTAAAGTGAAGCAAGGGGATTCTTGAAGAGCAGTTGGTGGATATAAGCTGTTCCCAGGGAAAAGCATAACCTCAAAAGCAAGCACTCCCTTCAGCTTAAGGCAATGCCTGGGGAGGAACACTGTTGGGAGCTGTCAGCGAGTTACATTCCCAAGTGCTGGGAGAACGTGGATATGTTGAGTAGATGGAGAAATACAATTCTTGTGTTTCAATATTAAGTAAGTGGGTTAGATGCCACTAACCAGGATAGGAATTACGGGAAGTGAAATAGGGTTAGAGGTCAGGGGTCGGGGTGATTTCAAGGTAGTTGTGAGACGCCAAAGTGGAAATTGCCAGAAGGCATTTATAAATATTGGTCTAGAGTTCCAGGGAAAATTAAGACCCAAAGATCTTAAGTTGAGAGAAGGTGAAGGGATTATTTAGGAAGAAATTAAGAAAGAAGAGTCAAGTGATGACCTGGGAGGGTTAATGGCCAAGTGAAAAGAATGAATACGAGCCATCAGAAATTTATGAATAGACACAGGAGGGAATGAAGCTAGAAACATCGAGGGAGGTTTCATAACAGGAGTGGTAAATGAAGCAAAGCATTGCAGTCTGGAAACAGAACTGGGATTGAAACACGTTCGTTTGAACTGGAAATTAAAAAGAAATTGTGATCTCATCGCGGACATTTCGATATAGACTTGGTGAGTAGAAACAATTTGTTCAAGATAGAAAATGAAACCATGAGTCGGAAAATGCTTATTTTGTGTGGCACAGAAAAGTATCTACACCTAGCAGAGAGACAATGAGTATTTGTTTAAAAACAATAGTATGTAGACTAAAAACAAAATATCAAGTAAAAGAAGAAAGAACTTTCTGAAACTGGAAAAAAAGAATATTCTCTCTAATTTTATAGGATCAATATTTTCTTTTTTTCTCATACTCAAGAGGCTTCCAAACTAGATGGCATTTGGCCATTCCATTTTTGGCTACCTGGGTGACTCAGTTACCATTCGAGAGACAAAGGTAGAAAACACCTTGGCTGGAACAAACTGGCATCATTTTTTTATAACATGATGTGCTGAGAAGGACACATAACCTTCTGTGGTATTCTTGCACAAAATGCATCATCTGAATATCATCATGAGGAAATATCAGACAAACCAAATTGAGGGACATTCTACAAAATAACTGGCCTGTACTCTCCAAAAATGTCAAGGTAAAGAAAAATAAACACTGAGGATGAAAGAAAATTAAAGCAATATGGCAAATATATACATACATGATGACAAATTGATTCTTCATGGGAAAAACAGCTACAAAACACATTTATGAAGCAATTGGTGATTATTTGTATATGAACTGTGAATTAGATAATATTGTTGTACCAATGCTCAAATTTCTGATTTTGAGAACTGTCATGTGGTTATGTAAAAGAAAGTTCTTGTTCTTCAGAAAAATAATTATTTCATGGTAAATAGGCACATCTCCAATTTACTCTCAGTTAAGAAAAAAATTACATATAGAGCGAAAGAATGATGAAGTAAATTGGGCAAAATGTAAATCAGTGAATCTGGGTAAAGGATATATGGAGCTTCTTATACTATTCTTGCAACTCTTCTATAAGTTAAAAATTATATCAAAACAGAAAGTTACAGAAAATAATCCTAGAAAATATAACGCACCATTTTATTTTGAAAGGTAAATCCCTATGCTAGGAATTTTCTTTAAATCCAAAAGATGCCAACGTACTACAATAAGGGTACTGCACAGCGAATGCAAAAATTATTCCGAGGAGAATAGAAAAGAGCTATTTAAAGTTGTAATAGGCAAAGGGAGTATAGGAATGAGCACATTTCAGGTGAACAATGTTTGTGCAGCCTATTGAAACTGTCAGAAAGTAAGTTCATGAAACATGTCAGAAAATTCATCCACATAAAAACTACTCAAACTAAAAAGAGATGAAATGGAATAAGCTCACTGAGCTTTATGAGCTCTAAAATTTATATTGATGCCATTTTCAAAGAAGGGACAGTGAAGCATGTTTTTGTTTTCCTTGAGTTCGTGAGATTTGGAAATTGATGTATTCAACAGTACAGTGATATATCCTAATGGTTTGAAAAGAGCTAACATAAGGAAAGACATTCAGGGAGTTACTTAAAAATGGTTGTTGAATAGGACAAGAATCACTATCTGAAAATGAGAAATTGACAACTTTTCCAAAGAACACTCTGAAAGGTGACATTGACCGGTACAGTGCTTTTGACAGGCATTGCTACACTTCACTGGTGTTCATGGAAGTCTCTTCTCTCCTGTCTATAACGTACTTTTTCCTCAAAGAATATATTACAAAGAGGCTGAGTTCACTTGTGAACTAGCAGCCACAAGTAGTAAGTTTATTATATTTTAAATATCCAGGTTCCTTTTTAAACATCCAAGGACTGCATGGCTATTTCAAAAAAAGATGAAGCTTTTGGGAATACATGACTAAGTCAAATTCAACATAGACCTTGGCACATGGCTCCCCAATTTACCACCTTATCTTTTTTGAAACATGTGCATAAACACACACACACACACACACACACACATAACTTTGTAGTTATAATCTAATATCCTGTAGTGTAGCCATCACTCCCATGAAATCAACTGCTATTTAAATATCTCCGTCAAGATCCTAAAAGGAACTAAGGAAAAACACGAATTTTCTTGAACAGAATGCATGCAAACTTATAACCAAATATGTCCTCATATTTTTCTTATGATTCTTCAGATTTACAACCAAAAGACATATTTATTAAAATAGTCTAACAGATCAAATATTATCTGACTTAACAGTATAATATTAACCGTATTAAGCCAAAACAAGTGTGAATGACAATATTTTCTCTGGGAACTAGTGTGAGTGTGAGTGTCATGAAAAGCAGACTCAGTGACAAGTAAACTTTTAAAATATGTCAACTTTGATTCCATTTTTTGAGAAGATAGAATCAACACTATTGACAATAGTAGGTAGTATTTCAAAAGACACTCAATTAGAAAAGAAACCTTCATAGACTGTTGGTGGGAATGTGAATAGTTCAGCCACTATGGAAAACAATATGGAGACTCTTTAAAAAGCTAAAAACAGAACTACCATATGATCCAACAATTCCACTCCTGAGTACATATCTAAAGGAGAGTTAGTCAATATATCAAAGAGATATCTACACTCTCATGTATGTTGCAGCACCATTCACAATAGCTAAAATATGGAATCGACCCAAATGCCCATCAATGGATGATGGATAAAGAAACTGTGGTATATGTGTATACAAACACACACAATGGAACATTATTCAGTCTTAAAAAATTAAATCCTGTCATTTTCAGCCACATGGATGGAACTGGAGGTCATTATGTTAAGTAAAATAAGCCAATCACAGAAAGACAGAAGTCACGTTGTTCTCATGCATATGTGGGACCTAAAAAGGTGAATCTTAAGAAGATGGACATCAGATTGGCAGTTGCCAGAGGCCACGAAGTGTAGAGTGGAGGAGAGGATAAAAAGATTAACGGGTACAAATTGAATTTACAAAATAAGACCTACTGTTCAATAGGACGGCTATAGTTAACGATAATGTATTATATATTTCAACATAGCTAAAAGAAAATAATTCAAATGTTCATAGCATAAAATAAAGATAAATATTTAAGATGATGGATAGCCCAATTACCCTGATTTGACCTTTACACCTTTTATGAACATATCAAGTGATCATATGTTCCGTGAAAATATGTACATCTATTACTCATCAATAAAAAAAAAGGACTCAGTTCAGTAAATGAAAAAAATGTTTAAGATATTGGTCCTCTTTGCTTGATTTCATGCTTTAATAAAATATACAGTCAATGTTAAAATGATTTGATAGGTTAATCCTGGGATTTTCAATTTTTTATTTAAAACATATGTGCAGTCATTTAGCTGAAGAAAATTGAAGGATTGCATTTAAACACTTCTAAATTTTCTCCCTCCTCAAAATTCTATGATTATCTGATTCATTTAATATTCTTGCTGTTTAAACAAATGGGAATTTTTTTTATATTCCCAATTGTGGGAAAGTTTGCTTCATGCCTCATAAGATTATGTTTATTCTCTCGCTCTGCATTCTCCAGCCATGTCCTCAAAAACGATGTTATGGATATAAGTAATATCCTCAGGTTAAGAATATTTCAAGTCTTCTTTTGCTTTTATGAAATAAGAAAATTGTAATGAGAATATTAATTTTACATGTTATTTACTTGAACTCCTCTCAGCAATTTTTTTTTTTTTTTTTTTTTTTTTACCTAAAAGTGTTGGCTCCGAGGTCATTCAGGCTGCACTGTGAGTTTGTGACAAAGGAAAATAAATGGATTTAAAGGCTCCTTAGGCTTGTTCCTTACTTGTGCTTTCTGTTACTTTCTCTAGGGAAGGCTGGCAGAATGAAATAAATTTTTTTTCTGCTAAATTTATGCTGGCGAATCACCCTTGCTTTTCAAAAGCTCTGTCTACTTTCAGTTTTTGGAGAGAGAAGTATCTATGAACTATCATGTTATAAAAAAAAAAGAATTTCAATTTCCTTAACATTTAAAAATGAGACCACTCAATCATTTTTCATGTCCTAATTTACATTGTGCATGGTACATTGTCTACATATTTTGCATCCAAATTTCAATATATTATTACTGATTTTACTAGTGATTTATAGGGAAAAAAGCCAAAAGAAAGTGTCAGCTACTAGTGAAGAAATAAATATAATTGGGGGGGCGTGACCAAAAACTTTTATTTTTAAATGGCTGGCCTAGCAGAATAACACTGGAGTAAAAAAGGATGTTACTTTTTAATACTATCACAACATATATCTACTATTCCCAGGTATTTACTAACCTTGGAAATTAGTAGCAAGCAATGCATACCTATTATTACATTAAGTTTTTTAATGAAATTGCAGGTTTTTTGACTGTGTACTCATGCTCTTTTACTCATAGAGCATGAAGACAATAAAATATGTTTTATGGTGCAAAAAAACATCATTCATTTTGGAAGATGTCTTGAAGAAATAAGAGCATAAATAACTTGCTGTGAACTGTGGGAACTTGGATTTGTTTTGTTTGTTTATTTCTGAGACTGTCACCCGCTAAGTTGCCATGAGCTTGAGTCCAAGGTATTGGATGGTATTCTGAAGTGTGTTTTTCAGAGGTGATTGAAAAAGAATTATTAACACTACCTTTACCATCTTGGGTTCTCTGATTTTTATGCCAGTTTTCTTGCAATGATATTTCATTCCTGACCAGCATTGACAGGCTACATCAGAGCCTTCTATGGGAAAAAGGATATTTTATGAATATATTGGATGAGGATCGAAAATTCAGAAATAATGATAAGAGCCCAGAGCAAAATTCTAATGTAGCTGGAGTTCAGTTTTAGAATCCACCCCCTGCTCTTTTTAGCCCACTTTTCATACTTTTTGATTTTTCCTGCCCCAGATTAGATCATGTCATTCTTTTCTTCTGTAGCTGAGTCACATCTAATACACACACATCTCTAAAGTACCCTATTCTCAGATATTCCCCTTCACTCACATCTTAACTTTTCTACGGTATATACCCCTACTTCTTAACTTGCTGCCATTTAGAAAGCAATCTGATAAAATCATCTTACCAAAAATATTACTGGCTAATAATACCTTAGTTTTCCAATGACATTTGCATTTAACAGATTTCTCTTGGGAAAAGTAAATTGAAATCTAAAGAAATGAATCACTAACGATAAAATCTCACACAGAACTAACAGCAACTGCATCTGGATGATTTTTTTCACGTCTCAAGTTATATAACTCTTAGGTTTGACTAAATGTGCCTGAGCAGTGTCTAAATTACTTTTTCCAATAGTTTTTTTTTAACCTAGAGTTAGTTTGAGCTTTGTCTGACTTTGGAAGAGCTGAAATATTATATATACACGTATACATAATTGCAGTACATTAAATTAATCATAAATATTTTACTGAGCACAATTCTACGCCAAAACACAGTGCTAGAATCTTTTATATATAAAGATTTGCTTTAAAGAAAGCAAATACCAAACTAAAAAAGGTTTCTCTCTTAGGAGATTTGTAGTGTGGAAATTCAGCAATTGTAGCACATTGTGATAAGGGGTATAAAAGGCGGAAAGAAATGTAGATGCTGCTTGGACAGAACTGGTATTTGAAGTCTAGGAAGAGACCTCTAGACAGAGTAGTGTTCCATTATTTGGATTATGTAGACGCTAGTAGAAAATGTGAATGTGAACAATTTGAAGGAGTTAGTAATTGCCTATAATGGATGCTGTCATGTGCTGCCGAAATCCCCTTTCAGAAATAAAAGACTTACTTCCCAGGTACTCGGAGTGCTACCAAGAGACAACCTTCAGCCACAGAGCATCCATGATACCACCCTTCTTGGGGCAGCCTCCAATTCATAACCAGTTGATGCAGAGATCCCCCCCAGTTTCAGAGCTTCACATGGGGTTTTCTGTAGTGAAACCAACGTCCTAATATGACTTCCTCTCCTTGCCTTCCATGAGTGTTGACAGAGGGAGGACTCCCTAGTAAACATCAGGAAACGTGATCTTCAAGTCATAATTTGCTTCCCAATGACCTCAACCTGTGAGAGCCGGTATCAGAATTGGTCTGAAGAAGAAGACAGTAGATAGAATTTGAGAGGAGAATCACCCCACCCCACCCAGATGGCAATGCCAGACTAAACCCCCTCACTAATGCCAGATGGAACACAGATAGTTCCTGCCATGAGTACAGGGTAATTATCAAACCTTTCACAGGGAATGAGATGGGATTGAATTCCAGTGGAAGAAAATGCACTAGTAGACAAGATATATCAAGCATTTGAGATAATGAGGAATATAGTAACTATAAGTACAATGAAATAGGACGGCTGCTGCAAACTGGTCAAGGAATTTTGTCTACTTGTCTAGCTGTTGTTTAGTGCCTCTTCCATAATGTGCTTTGAGGTGGTTGTCAACATGAGATATGAAGATTTTGCACCTCCACAGGTCCATTCTCATGTCGTCATTCTGAACTTTTTTTGTACTCAATCTTTCTTTGCAGCAGCCATTGATTACCACCATTATCCAGAATGCAATATATGCTTTAAATCAACAGCCTTAGTTGGTGCTGTCCCCATTATGTAGAATACATAGGTCCATAAACCAAAAGGAGGAAGCAGGATGACTTTGCTTAGTATCACTCTTGGCAGTGCACTTGAGAAATCTGTGCTTCTCCTCCCCACAAATCTGAATTCTCTAGTATTAGGGCTTTTATTCCCAAAGGAAGAATATGTCCACAGGGGACACAGCAAGGGATCCAATGAACAATAAGCTGTGATTACTTATAGTTCATGACACTTTTATTATTATTATTATTATTATTATTATTTGCTTGTTTGAGACAGCATCTTACTCAGTCCCCCAGGCTGGAGTGCCGTGGCTTGATCATAGCTCACTGCAGCCTCGAACTCCTAGGCTCAAGTGATCCTCCTGACTCAGCCACCTAAGTAGTTAGAACTACATGCAGTCATGCCACGTGCCATCATGACTGGCTAACTATTTTATCTTTGTTTTTTTTAAATTTTGTGTAGAGAGAGGGTCTTTCTATGTTGCCTAGGCTGGTCTCAAATGCCTGGCCTTAAGTGATCCTCCCACCTTGGCCTCCCAAAGTGTTCGGATTACAGGCATGAGCCACCACTTTAGCCTTTTCATTCAAAGAGACTAGCTGGCAAGACAAGGAGTCACCATTCTGGTAGGACTATTTAAACAGATCATCGAAAGGCTTAGGGATGCTGTATCAGTCCATTCTCATGCTGCTAATAAAGACTTACCAAAGACTGAGTAATTTATAAAGGAAGGAGATTTAATTGGCTCACAATTCAGCATGGCTGGGGAGGCATCAGAAAACTTACAATCATGACAAAAGGGAAAGCAAACATGCCCTTTTTCACATGGCGGCAGCAAGAAGTGCCAAGCAAAGTGGGAGAAGCCTCTTATAAAACTAACAGATCTTGTGAGAACTCACTCATTACCATGAGAACGGCATAAGGGTAATGGCACCCATGATTCAATTACCTTGCACCGGGTCCCTCCCATGACACAAGGGGATTATGGGAACTACAGTTCAAGATGAAACTTGAGTGGGAACACAGCCAAACTATTTCAGATGCTGTTAGAAATAGGGACGGGGAGGAACATATTTCACATCCAGATGCTTCCCTTGGCTGCCTATTCATATGACCTTGTGTGGTTTTAATAACAAAAAAAAAAAATGGACAAGTGCGGAAACTATTGCATAAGAAGGGTTTAGTACCAGGGGCTCAGACTTCTCAGGGATGAGGGCATAGGTCATGCTACCAGGTAAGCCACTGAAATACGGAGAGATGGTGGGCAAGGGTGAAGGGAGTTGAGAATGGTGGGTAGAGGAATGTGATGGTGAGTATCAGCTGCTTCTCTAAGACTATCTGAAGCATTGTGGCAGTATTTTGTCCTGCTAGCCTTCTCTTCTAACTTTCTCACAAAAAGAAGATCTCCAAATTCTTAGAGGAGCTGCTCTGAGAAATTATATGAAGAAGTGGATCTGAGTGATAAAAGCTAGCAGTGGACTCTCGTAGACACTGATGTAATACAGATTCCCCTTCATGACTGAAGGACTTATTCCCTCAATCACTGAACACGTTGTTGGTAGAAGGCCTGACCTATCATCCCCTTCAGAAAATGTCTCAGCTAAAGAGTGTCACACCCCTTCCTGGGAAGCATATATTTAATAACTTATTGATGTAGGGGACACCCAACTTTAGAGCTCCCCATGGGTTTGGCTGAAACCTTTATTGAAACTGCATCTTTTATCATTTATTAATGAAGTTGCTTCCTCAGTGTCCATCTTTAGGCATCACATAAGTTGTTTAAAACCCAGTAGTATCCCATCACCTTTGGCCTAGTTAAAGCTTTTCCTCCTTGTGTGGTTGTTTGCATTACATCCTGCTTGTTCCTCATCTTACTGATCCACAGCCCAACATGCCCCACAGCTGCTGACCACAGTAAAATCTAACAGTCGTTAGCCAGAGCCATGGAAATGAGTTCTCACCACCTGCGTGAGTCTTCTTGACACTAACCAACACACAACCTTCAGGAAAACCCTAAGGAACGATGTTCATGGACCTTAATAAAGGCATAGTCTCACAGGCTTGTTCTCTCTCTCTCTCTCCCTCTCTCTCCCTGCTGCCCTTCCCTTCCTCCTCCCTCTCCTCCCCTCACTCGCTGGTTGTACTCTCCACCAACTCTGGACTTTCCATTGGCCTCCCTTTGGCATCCCTTAGTTCCTGACCTCTCTGAGACCATTGAGTAACAAATTTCTTCTGCTTCATGCATTTTGGTTTCCCTTCCTTCTTGTGTCTCACCTGACACACACACACACACACACACACACACACACACACACACACACCTTCTTCTCACCTTATTTCTATTCATAGCTCTCTTAGAGAGTGGTTATAATGACAGGAATAAAGTGGACATAGATCAGATAAGAGCCGCAAGGGCACCTCCTGGTATAAACAAGATTCCTGTGAGAGGAACACAAGGTCACGGGTCAACATTTAGGAATCGGGCTATCTGTTAGGATAAAGAAGCAATCTGTGAGTGCACATTGTAAACATCCATGGCCAAATTCCTTGAATTTCCAATCAGGCAAGGGGAAAGCTTATGGATAGTCTCAAGAGAAGACGTCAAGATCAAATTAGAAAGAAAGCATAACAATGAAAATCAAAACAGCATCACAGCCCAACTATTCCCTCTATCCAATCCTGCTTCTTTCTTTTCCCTTCCAAGGGCAGCTCCTAAGAAAATTTCCACACATAATCCCTTATAATCCATTTCTCAGGGAATATAACATGTGACTCTACATTTTATCACCAATATCTTATTCTCCCAGCTCTATAAACTCTTCCTCCGTGAGTCTTCTGCAGGCAATTTGATCAAGAATACTCAGAAATCCAGACTTCAGGTTGACAGAAATTTATACACAGGTCACATTCTCATTCCTTCCCATCACCATTACTACGCACTTCCTTCCAAAACTTTGGCCATCTGCTTGGGTTTGTATGCTAAATATTCTAAGTTGCTTTTATCTTTATTCCTGTATTTAGGCTTTGATTACTGTTAGTATTATGAGACCAAAAGGAAGTCATAGAGACACCTTTATTAAAGCTTTACATGCATGTTGGTAAGAGAGTCCAATGTTTCCCCAACTTCTCCAAAGATGGTCTTTGACAAATCTTCAGGACAAAACCTCAAGGTAAACATATGGTCTCACCATGTCTTCTCCATATAACTCTGCCATTCTTCAGTGGGTGAATATTGATCAGATCTGTTAATTTTTCCAGGTCTGCTTATGCAGAGATCTGCAAATGGTTGGGAACTCTTTACCAAGTCTGTTAAAGATGATGCTGGCAGAGTGTTTGATAGCATGCTTGCCTTTTGTTCTTTTTATTACTGTTTTCTTTGTGCTTATAAAATAAATGTAAGTTACCTACTAAAATTATAGAAATCTAAGGCTTTTAAAAAAAGCAATACTGAGGGCAAAAAGAAATATTTAGAGATGGTATTAGAAAAAAGAACAATAAGGTGCAATTAAAAGGTTAGCAGAAAATATTACTGAATAAAATTTTCATTTTTTGAAAGATAGTGTTTTTAGGCGACAATGTTGCAAGGAAACAAACTTTTAGGATGAATGTGAGATGCCTCAAGTATAAATAAAAAAGGAAAATAGAAGAGGTGTTTAATAAATATAACAGCATAGTGTTTGCTTATAAATAATGTAAATAATGTAACATAGGTAAAAATAAACAGTAGAGCGTTGACACCCCAGCTTTTATGAATGTCTCTTTTAAACCATTTCTGCTGGGGCTGGCAAGGACCAGGGAAAATGTGTGCATAGAAACAAAAGAGTTGTGGAGTATCTGACCCATCTCATTACCCCTGTTACATCAAAATAACCCAATAGAGGCCGGGCGCGGTGGCTCACACCTGTAATCCCAGCACTTTGGGAGGCTGAGACGGGCGGATCAGGAGATCAGGAGATCGAGACCATCCTGGCTAACATGGTGAAACCCTGCCTCTACTAAAAATACAAAAAAGTTAGCCTGGCGTGGTAGCGGGTGCCTGTAGTCCCAGCTACTCGGGAGGCTGAGGCAGAAGAATGGTGTGAACCCGGGAGGTGGAGCTTGCAGTGTGCCGAGATGGCGCCACTGTACTCCAGCCTGGGCGACTGAGCCAGACTCCATCTCAAAAAAAAAAATTTTTTTTTTAATTAAAAAAAAAAACAATAGATATGTAGGCTTGTGACTGCAATTTTCAGCAATAGTATTTTGGGACAAGTTTATGAAATTGCTGCAGTGCAACCTGAAATACTAGAGTAGAAACATCACAATAGATGAGAGACCCACATTTTATGCCATAATTTTTTAAATCAAGAATTCCATTTTTAAAATACAAAAAATGACTGCAAATTCCTGGGGATCCACCGTGTAATTACGGAAAGACTGCATTAATCTGTTGATGTTGTTTGCGACTGCGCAACAGTGCTGAATGTGCCATGTGGTTTGCGAGGCTCCATCTCGCATGAACCTCTCCTGACTCTCCTCTTCCTTTTCCAGTAACTTATTTTGAGCTTCTTTCTGAGCTCTTTACCTACTCACCCCTAACATAGTTGAGGTCATCTCTTGAGGCACTTGCTCTCCCTGGGTAATTGCTTCCCATCCTTACAGGTTTAGTTGCTGCATACACACATCTGTGTCTCTGTTCTGACCACTCTTCTGAGCACAAGATTTAGATATTCAGCTGCCAATTGAATACATTTAATGGGAATTCCCATAGGCAATTCAAATTCAACTAGAACAACATGAAGCTGAGCGCTTCTGATCTCTTTTCCAACTTGCCTGTAAACTTGCTGTTATTCTCATATGGCCTATTTTAGTGAGCAATATGAAATGTCTCAATTTCATCTCCACCCTTTTTCTTCAGCCTTTCTCTTTTTACTGTATCAGCTAAGCCTCCTCTCCATCCATCCCTCCTGCGCTCTCATTTAGACCATTGCAGAGCCGTTACCACAGGCCACCCTCTCTGCAAACCTCTTTGCATCTAACCCGTCCTAAACCAGCTGATGGTCGAATCCATCCTGAACCATCTGTTGCCCAAATTAACTACAAAAATATCCTTGATGTTTTTGCATTACCACGAATAAAGTTCAAAGGACAAACTATGACTTTTCAAGCCCTTCATAACTGGCTCCAGCTGTCCATCTGAGTGTCCATCGCCATCATCTGCCAGGCTGCTGCTTGCACCTATGAGCTTCTGGGCCTATACTTGGGGTTTTCTCTTTGCCTATAGTATTTTTGTTCTTACTCAATGCTTGATAAACTCCTGAAATTACAGTTTGAACACTCAGTTACCATCTCTGTGAGGCCATGCTTCGATGCATGCTTAGTTATTGCACATACCGTACCATCATGCTGTGCCATTTGGTGCTCATGTGTCTTACAGCACTTGGCAGGTCGTAATAGAATCAGGTTTATGTCTCCCTTTCTTAGAAACTTATTGGAAGGACAAAGATCATGTCTTGCCCATATTTTCACCTGCTGTGTTGAATATACTGCATAAGTTATATTGCCTGCTCTTTACGTGTGTTGAATTCCTAAATGTATAAACATCTAAACAATAGAGCCATTTTGAGTCTATTTTTCGGTTGACATCATACTGCTGCCCCACACTAAAAAATGGTTTTTCCCATTTTTTAATTTCAAATTATTTTTAGTTATTTTAAATTTTTTAAATTAAAATATTTTTTTGTTGTTAATTTGACCCTGGCTCTGTAAACTCTTGGGAGACCCTATATTAAGTTTATCAGCCAATGTCATTTACCCCTCAGTCGATGCTATCACCAGTGTCCTTGCTCCCTCACCTGCTTTCACACAACATATTCAGTTTCCAGACCCTGTTACCTGGCACTTCCAAATGTGCTCCAAAGACAGTTTACCATTTGTGGTGCTTAACACCAGAAAAAAAGAAATGTTAATTCCTTCATTACTGTATTTATTATGCAAAAGCAGATTCCTTGGGTAACATGTATTTTGGGTTAAACGTGTTTATTGAAACTTTTAAAACCTAAAAAAAACACTTAAATATTGATTTGTGTGCACACAACAGAAAACGGTAATATAACTCAGTGCATATTTTCTAACCTCCGTAAAGTAAAAGTTGTTTTGACTTAGTGTTCCTCTTTTGATTACAGGACTATGTATTCTGAAAGCATATTCCTGAATACCAATCACATCATTTTCAGTGTTGATCTATACAGTTATATTTAATGCCTTTATTTCTACATCCTTAAAGGAACAACTTTTCTTTGTTATCCACTATATTTTTCTTCTAATAAAATTAGTTTATTTCATATTTCTGCTTAAAGTTTAACATTACTGACTTTCATGTAAATCATATCAGTCACAATTAAGGAAATGAAAACCTAAATCTCTAACAGAAATAATGTGGTATTTAAAATAGTTATTCAAAATAAAGTCAGAATTGTTTTAATTTATTAAATTATAAATATCTTACACTTACAGCACTTTTATAGAACGTTCAGTTTTCTGCTCAATGTCGAGTATGAAAGTACATTACATTTATTCAACTATTTTATATATACCACTTAACAATGAAAATTTCTCAATACATTTAGCTAGAAACATCAAAATTTAGTATAAATGTTGTAAGAGCTTATGAAAAAATATTACTTCAAATTATGTATAAAATACCATATGATGACAAGAATATTAAGTAGCAATATGTAACTCAGAATCACAGCAATTATTGTAAATTAGACTATGATAAATTAATAACATTAGGCTTACCAAGGCAAAAAATCTCATCTTACGGTATAATGATTCAAATATAAATAAACATAAAACATTAACTCTTATTAAATATGCAAGCATTTCTAACTAGGACCAATGAATGTCTCAAAGTAATTGCTTCATTTTAAATCCTTATACAATCATGTATGAATACATACATAATTCGAGTCTTATTATTACCTTTTATTGGGAATGGTAACGATAACATCTTCATATTTTATTTCTTTTTAAATCTGTACATGCCTAAGGATAGCGGAATGCATTTGAAGAAATTTCGCCTGTGGGAATAGAGCATCAACTTTATACCAACATAGGAAAAGGTTAATGTGGTCCTCTGTGGTTAATTAAATAGTCCCCAGTAGACTTCTTTTTCATTAAGGGGATGTTCTAAATAGGATGCTTATTTTATCTTGTTTTCAGTAACGCCCAGTGGTCCTCGCTTGCCAGTCTTGGTTAGAGAAGAGATTGTCCTCATCCTGGACTCCATGTGACTTGACAGTCAAGGAAAATCTATCCTTCCTCTGCAATCAATGCTCATCCCCTAAAATCAAACGCTTGCCCATCTCCACTGCGTCATATGAAACCTAAGCACATTTAGAAGTCAAGGTGGACATTCATTAACACATCTGTTGAAAATTAGCTGGAAGCTTCTTAAAGGCACATTTGTGTTCTCAATCGTCTCTTTAGCGCCCAATTCCCCACTCCCCGACGCATGCAAATTACTATTAAACTATTTAACAGCACTTATTAGTTAAAACCCTAGTAACATAGCACAACTCATTTATTCTAGCACACAATCCCTTCCTCTTATACCTCCTCACAGCCTTTATGTTAGATCTTTCTCCTCTTCGTTTTCTCCCATGGTTGTAATTTTCCTGAGGGCTCCCCAGCCATGTGGAACTGTGAGTCCATGTGGAACTGTTTATAACCCTCTTAGTGACATAAACAGGTGACCGTGTGTCCTGGTTCATTTCTGTTGTCATGACATGCTTATTATTAGTGCTTCCTTTTCTCAAAAGTGACCTCGCCTGGAGACTGTGATAGGCAGAGTCCCCCAAGGATGCCTGTGCTGTAATGCCCGGAACCTGTGAGTATATTACCTTACCTGGCAAAAGGACTTTGCAGATGTGATTAAGAGTCAGGACCTCGACATGTGAAATTATCCTGGATTAACTGGGTAGACCCAATCTAGTCACATGAGTTCTTAAAAGCAGAGTCTGTTTTCTGGGTGGATCAGAAAGATGTGGCAGAAAGGCAAGGAGGAAAGATTTCAGACATGAGAGGGATTCGACCTATCATGGCCAGCCCCAAAGATGTAGAACAAGAACAAGAGTCATAGAATGTGGGAGGCCCTGAGAGGCTGGGAACTGTCCTCTAATCAGCAAGAAAATGGGGCCCCCAGTCTTACAGCCACACGGAACTGAAGTCTGCCAATGACTCAAATGAGGAAGAACATGAATCTTCCCTCACAGCCTCCTATATGGGTTGGTTGTTGGTCCCTGCCAAATATCATGTTGAAATGTGATTCCCAATTGTATTAGTCAGAGTTCTCCAGAGGGACAGAACTAATAGGATAGATGTATATATAAAGGGGAATTTATTAAGGAGTATTGATTCACATGATCACAAGGTGAGTTCTCACCTTAGGTCATCTGCAAGCTGAAGAACAAGGAAGACAATCTGAGTCCCAAAATCTCAAAATTAGAGAAGCTGACAGTGCAGCCTTCAGTCTGTGGTCAAAGGTCCAAGAGTCCCAAAGCTGAAAAACTTAGAGTCTAATGTTCCAGGGCAGGAAGCATCCAGTATGGGAGAAAGATGGAGGCCAGAAGACTCAGCCAGTCTATTCTTTCCATGTTCTTCTGCCTGCTTTTGTTCTAGCCACACTGGCAGGTGATTAGGTGGTGCCCACCCAGATTGAGGGTGGGTCTGCCTTTCCCAGTCCAGTGATTCAAATGTTAATCTCCTTTGTCAACACCCTCACAGACACACCCAGGAACAGTACTTTGTATCCTTCAATCTAATCAAGTTGACCCTCAATATTAACCATCACACCAATGTTGGAAGTTGAAGGTGATTGGTCGTGGGGCTGGATCCCTCATGAATGGTTTAGTGCCATCCCCTTGGTGATAGGTGACTTCTTGCTCAGTTAGTTCAGATGAGATCTGGTTGTTTAAAAGAATATGGGAATCTCCCCCTTCTCTCTCTTGCTTCCTCTCTCACTGTATGACATGTTAGATCTCTGTTGCCTTCCATGATGATTGCAAACTTCCTGAGGTGTTCACAACAAACACACTTCCTGTACAGTCTGCAGAACCATAAGCCAAATAAATCTCTTTTCTTTATAACTTACTCAGCCTCAGATATTTCTTCCTAGCAATGCAAGAATGGACTAACGAAGCCTCCAAGTAGGAATTCATCCTAACAATACTGTTGGTTTTAGCCTAAAGAGACTCGTACTGTATTCGGTACTCCTACAAAACTTAAAGGTAATAAATTTGTTTCAACCACTAAATTTGTGTTAATTTGTTATGGCAGCAGCAGAAAATTAATAGAGACATTATTATATAACCACTTGAGTCAGCAAGCTGTGTCAGGGCCCATAAACACAGAACCTGCACAGTAAGAGCATAAATCATAAACCCACTTAAAGAGTCAGAGTGATGCGAAGAGTAGAGATAGGCGACGATAAGGTTTGCTGTGTCCCCACCCAGAATCCCATCTTGAATTGTAATCCCCATAATCGCCATAATCCCCGCCTGTCAAGGGAGACACCAGGTGGAGGCAATTGAATCATGGGGTCCGCTTCACCCACGCTGTTCTCGTGATAGTGAGTGAGTTCTCACGAGATCTGATGGTTTCATAAGTGTGTGGTAGTTCCTCCTGCGTTCTTTCTACTTCCTGCCTCCTTGTGCTGAAGGTGTCTTGATTCCTCTTTGCTTTCTGCCACGGTAATAAGTTTCCTGAGGGCTCCCCAGCGATGTGGAACTGTGAGTCAATTTTACCTCTTTCCTTTATAAGTTACCCAGTCTCAGGCAGTTCTTTATAGCAGTGGGAAAACAGATTAATACAGGCAACCTCTCTAGCCTCTTTAGAATCTGTCTCCATGCCCTCCAGGTCAGGAAGAAGACAACGAGAGTGTAGTTCTATACAGCAAGATATCAGGTGGTGCTGGTTTATGCCATTAGAGGTTGAAAATTTAATTTTATCTCTTCATAAGAACTAGTTTACAGATGGATACGGAAACGACAATGTTGGCATTTTTGAGAGGATCATAATGTAGTTGAATGAATATGAGTTACATGAAAGAAGAAAGCACTTAAATGTTAGAAAAAAGCTGTGTCAGCTGCTTTGGCTTTCCATTGATTGAGTGCTGACTTCTGCAACTGCCTTTGCAGCTGTTTCAGGCTCAAGTGGTACTTTGTCTTTTCATTTCACATTCTAGAAATTAGTTACTTTAGTTTTAACTTATTAAGCAATAAAGTCCATCTTTTCAGAACGTCTTTTTTCTCTTTAGGAAAAGAAAGTGTGTAAGTAACATAAATATACAACTTTGCGAATCCAGTGGCAAATTCTCTTCTGTTGCAAAGCCTACAAGGTCCTGAAGAAAGTTGTGCTCTCGTCCTGAAAGGTGGATCACACAGGAATAAGATAGGTACCTAGTGGCCTGGTTGGAGATGAGGACAATCATGAGGATGGGGTAAAATTTATCAAAAAAAATGAGGAAGCTTGACAACTTCCCATCCTGCAGTGCCGTGGTTTTCACAGGTCAGTCCCTAAACCACTGCACCATCTAAGACCTTGTTAGAAATGCAAAATCTTAGGTCCTATCCCAGACGCAGTGAATCAAAAACTCTGGGGTGAAGCTCAACAATCTACACAAAAGTCTACTACAAAAACCTTGCAGGTTGTACCGATATGGGCTAATGTTTAAGAAATAATGCCCTAACACAACTCTAACCGCAACCGCTCACTTTCTAAATTGTTCTGTTAGCTTTCTCCAAAGTTGTCTCATGAGGCACCTTTAGGAGCACAAACAGAGGCTCCTCATATGAGGTTGCTGCCCTTGAAAGGTTTTTCTTTTGGGGAAATGCACACCAATGATAGAGTTCTTACTATATGTCAAATGAGATTTGTGCCTAATAAATAGAAAATAATAATTACAATTGATAATAAGGGAAGCAACATTTTTAATGGGTAGGAATCCAGAAGAAAAGAGAAATCATTGCGCGTATTTGGTCTCAAGTTTGTTCAACTGGCTCTCTACATTTTGCATTTTAGATTATCATTTATTTGCTTATACAGTAAGAAAATGTTGTCGTGAAATAGTTTGTAAATGTACAGGCCAAAGATTCAAAAGCCTGTTTCCATTCCTGCATATTCACATAATTTTGTTTTTGAGCCTTTAATGATTTTGATACTTGAACTTTTATATTTGTATATTATACATATTTCTTTATTTTCCTGATAAGGATTTGGCCTTCATCACTTTTGCTTAGAACTCTAATAGTCTCCTGAGGTGCTAGAAGAGTATCTAGAAAATAAATGTCTAAATAATAGAAGGTTAATAATGCCAGAGCTAAGAAATCTAGCAGTTGAAAATGCTTTTTCTAAAAATAACATTATGATGGCATGCTATCTTTTAGAGAGCAAAGTCAGTCAGATAAATGGGTAGAATATTAATAAATCAGAGAGCATGGGACTTCTGAAGCTGGTGTGTAAGTAATACAGAATTTGTGAACAGAATGGCAACAAGCAAATAGGACTGACACAGTTGTAGATTGTAAATATACCTTAAGCCTATAGCAATGTTTTGGTTTGGATGGACTTTAGCCTGAGATATAGTGTTTATAGTGCCCTGTTAAAGCATTAGTTCTTGCTGCACTGCATACCTTAAATGATTACCACCAATTCTCTTCACTGTGGGATTAATTTGCCAATTTTTTTTTTTTTTTTGAGAGGAGTCTTGCTCTGTTGCCCAGGCTGGAGTGCAATGGCGCCATCTCGGCTCACTGCAAGCTCTGCCTCCCAGGTTCATGCCATTCTCCTGCCTCAGCCTCCCTAGTAGCTGGGACTACAGGCACCTGCCACCATGCCCAGCTAATTTTGTTTTCATATTTTTAGTAGAGATGGGGTTTCACTGTGTTAGCCAGGATGGTCTCAATCTCCTGACCTTGTGATCTGCCCGCCTTGGCCTCCCAAAGTGCTCGGATTACAGGTGTGAGACACAAAGCCCAGCCAATTTGACTATTTTACTTCTTTTTTTTTTTTTTATTACACCTTAGGGTTTTAGGGTACATGTGCACAATGTGCAGGTTTGTTACATATGTATCCATGTGCCATGTTGATTTCCTGCACCCATTAACTCGTCATTTAGCATTAGGTGTATCTCCTAATGCTGTCCCTCCCCCCTCCCCCCACCCCACAACAGTCCCTGGAGTGTGATGTTCCCCTTCCTGTGGCCATGAGTTCTCATTGTTCAATTCCCACCTATGAGTGAGAACATGCGGTGTTTGGTTTTTTGTCCTTTCGATAGTTTACTGAGAATGATGGTTTCCAGTTTCATCCATGTCCCTACAAAGGACACGAACTCATCATTTTTTATGGCTGCATAGTATTCCATGGTGTATATGTGCCACATTTTCTTAATCCAGTCTATCGTTGTTGGACATTTGGGTTGGTTCCAAGTCTTTGCTATTGTGAATAGTGCCGCAATAAACATACGTGTGCATGTGTCTTTATAGCAGCATGATTTATAGTCCTTTGGGTATATACCCAGTAATGGGATGGCTGGGTCAAATGGTATTTCTAGTTCTAGATCCCTGAGGAATCGCCACACTGACTTCCACAATGGTTGAACTAGTTTACAGTCCCACCAACAGTGTAAAAGTGTTCCTATTTCTCCACATCCTCTCCAGCACCTGTTGTTTCCTGATTTTTTAATGATGGCCATTCTAACTGGTGTGAGATGGTATCTCACTGTGGTTTTGATTTGCATTTCTCTGATGGCCAGTGATGATGAGCATTTCTTCATGTGTTTTTTGGCTGCATAAATGTCTTCTTTTGAGAAGTGTCTGTTCATGTCCTTTGCCCACTTTTTGATGGGGTTGTTTGTTTTTTTCTTGTAAATTTGTTTGAGTTCATTGTAGATTCTGGATATTAGCCCTTTGTCAGATGAGTAGGTTGCAAAAATTTTCTCCCATTCTGTAGGTTGCCTGTTCACTCTGATGATAGTTTCTTTTGCTGTGCAGAAGCTCTTTAGTTTAATGAGATCCCATTTATCGATTTTGGCTTTTGTTGCCATTGCTTTTGGTGTTTTAGACATGAAGTCCTTGCCCACACCTATGTCCTGAATGGTATTGCCTAAGTTTTCTTGTAGGATTTTAATGGTTTTAGGTCTAATATATAAGTCTTTAATCCATCTTGAATTAATTTTTGTATAAGGTGTAAGGAAGGGATCCAGTTTCAGCTTTCTACATATGGCTAGCCAGTTTTCCCAGCACCATTTATTAAATAGGGAATCCTTTCCCCATTTCTTGTTTTTGTCAGGTTTGTCAAAGATCAGATAGTTGTAGCTATGCGGCATCATTTCTGAGGGCTCTGTTCTGTTCCATTGATCTATGTCTCTGTTGTGGTACCAGTACCATGCTGTTTTGGTTACTGTAGCCTTGTAGTATAGTTTAAAGTCAGGTAGCGTGATGCCTCCAGCTTTGTTCTTTTGGCTTAGGATTGACTTGGCGATGCGGGCTCTTTTTTGGTTCCATATGAACTTTAAAGTAGTTTTTTCCAATTCTGTGAAGAAAGTCATTGGTAGCTTGATGGGGATGGCATTGAATCTATAAATGACCTTGGGCAGTATGGCCATTTTCACGATATTGATTCTTCCAACCCATGAGCATGGAATGTTCTTCCATTTGTTTGTATCCTCTTTTATTTCATTGAGCAGTGGTTTGTAGTTCTCCTTGAAGAGGTCCTTCACATCCCTTGTAAGTTGGATTCCTAGGTATTTTATTCTCTTTGAAGCAATTGTGAATGGGAGTTCACTCATGATTTGGCTCTCTGTTTGTCTGTTATTGGTGTATAAGAATGCTTGTGATTTTTGTACAGTAATTTTGTATCTTGAGACTTTGCTGAAGTTGCTAATCAGCTTAAGGAGATTTGGGGCTGAGACAATGGGGTTTTCTAGATATACAATCATGTCATCTGCAAACAGGGACAATTTGACTTCCTCTTTTCCTAATTGAATACCCTTTATTTCCTTCTCCTGCCTGATTGCCCTGGCCAGAACTTCCAGCACTATGTTGAATAGGAGTGGTGAGAGAGGGCATCCCTGTCTTGTGCCACTTTTCAGAGGGAATGCTTCCAGTTTTTGCCCATTCAGTATGATATTGGCTGTGGGTTTGTCGTAGATAGCTCTTATTATTTTGAGATACGTCCCATCAATACCTAATTTATTGAGAGTTTTTAGCATGAAGGGTTGTTGAATTTTGTCAAAGGCCTTTTCTGCAAATATTGAGATAATCATGTGGTTTTTGTCTTTGGTTCTGTTTATATGCTGGATTACATTTATTGATTTGCGTATGTTGAACCAGCCTTGCATCCCAGGGATGAAGCCCACTTGATCATGGTGGATAAGCTTTTTGATGTGCTGCTGGATTCGGTTTGCCAGTATTTTATTGAGGATTTTTGCATCAATGTTCATCAAGGATATTGGTCTGAAATTCTCTTTTTTGGTTATGTCTCTGCCAGGTTTTGGTATCAGGA